>NC_088654.1:28106630-28169130 GCF_964019385.1 Sycon ciliatum
TTGCTCAAACATGCACACACAAACACACACACACACACACACTCCTTCCTAAAAACTCCTTTCGTCTCCTACTGCGTGCGATAGATGGCTCCATTCGCGGGCTTGCAAGGCCTCGCGATGGGTCCAACAGCGGAAAACAGAGTCAGAGTGACGAGAACCGAAGTTCGTCCTGTAATCTGCTCTGTTGACTTTCCGCTGTGGACTTCTACTGGGAACTGTCCCAAGGACGACCCTGGATGCCCAGAGTCATCCCTGAGAACTGAAAGCTAACAAAAACTAATCAAACAATGAGAGCTACAAAATTCCTAACTGACTCCTGTAGACACACACACACACACACACACACACACACACACACACACACACACACACACACACACACACACACACACACCAGTGTACGTCTGCGGGCACACACACACATCAGCGCATGTAAGGTTGCTCACCAGTAAACGCCGGCGCGCGCGCACGCACTCCCCCCCCCCCCCCCACACACCATGTACCACACACACCATGTACCACACACACACACAAACACACACACACATCATTGCATTCACTGGCGCGTGCGCACACACGAATGCACACACCAGTGAACGCCCGTGCACGCATAAACACACCCGCGGACATGCACACACAGACCGACAAACGCACACACACACACACACACACACACACACACACACACACACACACACACACACACACACACACACACGAGTGCACTCTCACAAACACACCAGTGCACACACACACACACACACACACACACACACCAGTGCACTCTCACACACACACCAGTGCACTCTCACAAACACACCAGTGTACTCTCACAAACACACCAGTGCACTCTCACAAACACATCAGTGCACTCTCACAAACACACCAGTGCACTCTCACACACACACCAGTGCACTCTCACAAACACACCAGTGCACTCTCACAAACACACCAGTGCACTCTCACAAACACACCAGTGCACTCTCACAAACACACCAGTGCACTCTCACAAACACACCAGTGCACTCTCACAAACACACCAGTGCACTCTCACACACACACCAGTGCACTCTCACAAACACACCAGTGCACTCTCACAAACACACCAGTGCACTCTCACAAACACATCAGTGCACTCCCACAAACACACCAGTGCACTCTCACAAACACACCAGTGTACTCTCGCAAACACACCAGTGCACTCTCACAAACACACCAGTGCACTCTCACAAACACACCAGTGCACTCTCACAAACACACCAGTGCACTCTCACAAACACACCAGTGCACTCTCACAAACACACCAGTGCACTCTCACAAACACACCAGTGCACTCTCACAAACACACCAGTGCACTCTCACAAACACACCAGTGCACTCTCACAAACACACCAGTGCACTCTCACAAACACACCAGTGCACTCTCACATACACACCAGTGCACTCTCACAAACACACCGGTGCACTCTCACAAACACACCAGTGCACTCTCACAAACACACCAGTGCACTCTCACAAACACACCAGTGTACTCTCACAAACACACCAGTGCACTCTCACAAACACACCAGTGTACTCTCACAAACACACCAGTGCACTCTCACAAACACAGCAGTGCACTCTCACAAACACACCAGTGCACTCTCACAAACACACCAGTGTACTCTCACAAACACACCAGTGCACTCTCACAAACACACCAGTGCACTCTCACAAACACACCAGTGCACTCTCACAAACACACCAGTGCACTCTCACAAACACACCAGTGCACTCTCACAAACACACCAGGTCACTCTCACAAACACACCAGTGCACTCTCACAAACACACCAGTGCACTCTCACAAACACACCAGTGCACGCGTGCACCACTCACACATACATATGCAGGCAAACAATTACAATCGGTCCCAGCATACATCCTGAGGAACCAGGCCATTGTTATCAAAAGACATCTCCTATTTGCAACTCGAAATGTTTATACCAAGTGTCCATAAACAAGAGTAGGCAATTGTGATCTCTTTCCTATGGGCCAGATGCGCGGCGCGCTGCCTTCATTACATCATTCAGCTGCAGTCCGGGCACTGCAGAAAATCAAACACCCTGTCTCTGGGGAAAATCGCGGAAAAAATCCCAGAATTTGCGGTAGATATGGCATAATTTGCGGTGAACTTGCGGTAAATATGCGGTAAATATGCGGTGAATATTATTGATATGCGGCAAGTTTGCAGTTGATATGAGTCAATTTTCAGTGAGTATGTAGTGAAATCAATCAGGTATAAGTCTCTGGTATAAGCACTCGTCATATTGAGTACAAAGCCGTCACGATGAGACGTTGCTGACCCAATAGTGCACTGTGTGTACATGTACTGCAAGAAAAGAGTTCAAAAATGTGGAAAAATAGCGGAAAACGCGTAAAAAATTGCAAAAAACGCGGAAGCGAAGGCTATAGCTTGTGTGTTTCTGAACATTCAAGTGATGCTAACGCGGATCCCGCGAATATTATTATAAAACGCGGAAAAAACGCGGCCACGGAATCGCGATTTTCCCCGGGGACAGAACACCGCACTTTCCCTCTGGTTTGAAATGGACTTTTGTACGGAAGTGGAGTTTACACGCCAAAATTTAGAGATCGCGTAGGCACTGGAAGGAATGGAGCAAAAATGGATGGGCTCGTAGGAGAAATTGTGAGTTTGAGAGCATACTTTCAGAGCGTGATGAAGGCAAGTTACGTAATGAAGGCAGCGCGCCACGCACTGACCCATAACCACAGTTGCATACTCTTGTTAATGCACTCTTGCCTATATTGGAGAAACTAAAATCTCTTACCTGGCCAGCTATGTTGAGAAATGTCACTGACAAAAGACAGGCGCACCTGTCATCTTCGCAAGCTTGTGACATTTAGCAGTAACCCTTCATACAGCTGGCGACTGCATTTCACCTTCCTTTTGCCACCACCGCGACTCCTTGTGTCACAACCACTCGCTCACACAGCGCAAACTGTTCATGTCTTGTGCAGCGACTTTCGGAACTGGTCGCCGGGCAGCATGATGCACGAATTATTCTTCTGTCAGCTTGACAGCTTCCCCATGCTTCTGCCAAACTTTCTGGTCGGCCTTCACGAACAACACAGCCATCACGATTCAGTAGCCGTAAACTCTTCACGGTTATCAGCGCAGCACACCAGAAGGTCAAGGAAGGAGATTTGCTGCTTGGTATCGATCTATCTTACAAACTTAGAATAGTTACCGGATCGTTACAGGGTCGTTGATTTACGCCCAGAGTCATCAACTCTGCAATAGCCATACCTACTGTACTACGATATAAATGTAGAATCAGTGGTATAGGGCTTCTGCGTCAAGGAAGGCAAATTAGTTTCGTGATTTGTAGAAAAGGAAAAGACCATTGCATATTGAGTAATTAGGTTCGTGATTTGTAGAAAAGGAAAAGACCATTGCGTATTGAACTGAAATGGGAACAGCCACGATTAATTCCAAAGTTCAAAAAATCTGCGAAAGGTTTAGCGCGCTCTCGCTTGATTTTCACCGCTTGAAACGTGATTCGACCCCGCAATCCTTGTCATATCGAGCGCATGCGACTTATAGTCCAAAGATTATAACAAACCAGAGAGGTTTAGACTCGCTATGATGATGCTCTCGTCGTTCTCCTCTATCCCTATCTATGCACCACAACTGGCTCAGACAACCGACTCGCCATGATCAGCCATGATGATGCTCCTCTCAGTAACAGCCCTTGTAATTTGTTAATAGTCTCACAGTTTCTCCCGCACACTCGCTGATGTTAACCCTTCCTTTCTTTTCATTTTGCTGACTCGTACAGCTCTATCTTTTGTTTTTGGTGCGTGTTTTTGGCCGTGATGCCGAGACCTCAGGTCGGCAGAGCCATCAATGCCCCACCATCACTGCTGCGTCTCGGTGCAGCCCCTGCTCAATAGTTGTCACGTTCGTCCTAGTCTCAGTATCATTGTCTTTCTTTATTATTTTCGAGCTGGGAGTGTGAACATAGTAAAAAAAAAAAAAAAAAAAAAAAAAAATGCTAAACCCGCAATCTAAAGTCGACGGAAACAAAGCCTCGCAACACGCAAGTCTCCGGCTCCTAGAATACAGGCTACATGTATACAGCTACAGGACTGCCCACATTTTTCCAGGCTGCTCACACAGTTCTCAGTGAACCACTTCGACAGGCCGGGGGGGGGGGGGGTGGGGGCGGGGGGGGGGGGGGGGGGGGACGCAATTTCACTTTCTGGCACTTGTCTGGCTCGAGCGCTGCTTCGGTGAAAAAAAACTTCAAAAAAGAGTTGATCAGTAATTATGACTGTGATTTCTGCATGACTTTAATTATGGTAATTATTATGCAGATGATGAAGACACGATCGATACTCAGAATCCCTTGAGGACTGACGATGGCGGAGGATCACAAATTACCAGCGTCTCTCCTGAAGGCGCAGACACGATTGCGTGATGCAGTAAAGGATCGTGGTGTGCAGATCAGCGGGGGTTTAGGAACAGATAGGGAAATAGCTTTGGGCGAGCTCTTTGTCAATCTTACTCTGCTGACGAAGGATGAAGTAGAAACACTTTTCAAGAGCGAGTCGTTCTTTTCCTCCGAAACTGAGAGAGCACGCCAGCTAGATGCTATCAGAGCAGCTCAGGATGGAAAGTCCGCAAAGACACGTGGCATTGAACTTAGCGAGATCTTCTCTGACACGGGTAGCGATAGTGCAAAGGGCCAAACAGGCGCCAGCGGAGTAGTTGATTCCGAATGTGGACTTCTGTCTCGTGCAGCTAGCAACGTGTCCATTGGAGTGAATAAGAATAACGTGCTTGCGTTTGGCAGTGCGGGCAGTGGCAAATCTACAATCTTCCTTCTAATGCTGGAATACCTGTGGGCTATAGATTCGCTGTTGAAGGAGAAGATTGATCTTGTCTTGGCTGTTGAGTTACGACGTGCTGAGGTGCGATCTGCAACTAACCTGTGTGAGTTGCTGGCTGCTCGATTCGACAGGTTGGACATGGAACAAGATGAGCTGGAGGAGATAGCTCGCTACTTTCGCCGTCATCCGTCACGTCTCTGTGTTGTGCTTGACGGCATGGACGAATGCAGCCTGGAGAAATGTAGCCCGTACATGCAAGACATGCTGTTGAGGGAACGCAGTGTTGATATGCATGTGGTGGTCACATCTCGACCATGCGCCGATGCTTACAAGTTAAGCCAATGTGGAAAGTACCATCAACAACTGGAGGTTATCGGATTTTCACAAGAGAACGTGAAGACGTACGTGAGAAAAGTGGTGGGCGGAAAACAAGCGGAGGAGATGCTGGAGAAGCTGCATGCACAGCCGGACATGCTAGCATTGATGGGAACTCCATTATTTGCTGCTCTGGCATGTGAGCTGTACCACAGCGGACGTGGCTTGGCGAAATCGAGCACAGCGTTGTACGAGTCGCTACTTCTACGCGTCTTGGAGCGGAATGCAGGCAAATTGCACAAGTCGTTTGCCGAGACGGATGCACAGGAGATGGAGTTGCTGTACGAGGTCTCCCGCTTTGCACTTGCAATGTTGTCGGAGAAAAACGCTGTGTTCAGCGAGTCGGAAGTGAAAAGCGCCGGTCTAAGTGATGCCGCTCTTCAGCTTGGACTACTAATTGCTTACAAAGACGGCACCTCGACTGAGAACCGACAGTACCGCTTCGCTCACCTGTCCCTACAGGAGTTCATGTCGGCATGGTATCTGTCACGCGAAGTGCTGAAGGACGAGCATGACGCGGCATGGCTGGTGAAGAGAGTCGGTCATTACAGTGGTCACATGACAATGTTCTGGCGCTTCGTCATCACACTGTTACCGCGCAAACCCTCGTTCGTCGTCATAGAGCATCTCTGGCGGCTAATCTGTGAGGAGCGTACATCGTCAACATCGGACACTGCCGACTCTCGTCTTGTGGCTCACATTGTCAGCTACTCCCATCGCAAGACTGCACGTCCGGGTCTTGAAAGGATGCAGTCCATGCTTTGTGCAACGCTAACGTATGAGAAAATGAAAGAACTAGCCGACAAGCTGCTGGAGGAGACGTGCGGCGAGGGCAGCGGCTGCCAACGTGTCGAGAGCGCCTTGCCACGGGGGAGAGAGTTGACGGATGAACTATTTCTGTCCACTCTCATCGATGTGTGGAAGAAAGAGGCAGTGGATCCCAACACGGAAGTATTCCTCACTGCTGTGCGCAACGTCAATCCCGTAACGGCATTGCAATGCGAGCCTATGATGCGTCCACTCGCCAAGATGTCCAACCCGTCATCCACCGAGGACGCTACTGCTACTGCTATGCCTGCAGTTCGTCCAGCGGAGTCGACCGAGGAACGGCGCTATCTAGTTCATCTTCTGGTGGCTCATCATGAACACTGCCAGTATCAAGGTGCGTCCTGTGATGGTCATTGTTCATTCTTTTCACAAGTGTTTCACAAAGGCCTTTGGTTTTCGAGGGTACGGCTATCACTTTTTGATTGTGTATCTATTGGGCACTTTCTCAGCACACATTATTGCTTTGATAGCAGTACCATCAATATTTATGGTTCTCACTGTGGGAATGCTGGTCTGCGACGCGTTGCTGCTGGTCTGTCGCACTGCAAGGGTGTACGCACGCTAGATCTTCGCAGGAATGATTGTGATGATGGCAGTATACTGTCGTCCATCATTCAGTCTTTGTCAGGCAGTCTAGTGTATGTCAGTGTGTATAGTAATCCTGTAGATAGTGATGGTGTTGTATCAGTGTGTAAAGCATTGTCTACTTGTTCTAAGCTAAGTGTAGCCTATGTGTCCTACCCACTCACTTACCATGGTGATCGTGTAGGTGTTGTTGTCCCTCTGTCATGTGTTAGTGAAGTTGTTGAGTCATGCCCTAACCTGTGTAGGCTGTTTGCACGGGGGTGTGGTTTCCAGTATGATGATGATTGTTTGGAAAGGCTTGTGAGAGCTGTTCGGTCTCATGCTGTGTTGCGTACACTACGGGTTACACAGTCGGAGAATGCCAGACTGGTGTCCCGGCTTCAGCAGCTTGTCCTTGACCCTACCTGTACCCTGACCTCACTTTGGTGATGGTGATGACTGTGTTTGTAGTATGTGTACATTATGTGAGTGTGTAGATGATTAGTTTCCTGATTCGTCTCTTGAGCACAGACCAGCAGCAGCAGCAAAGCCTAGACCAGTTCTTTTTTTCTACCTATCTAATGTACATAGAGAAGACACTACTGTCGTCAAACTTGAATTTTCATTTTTCTATTGATTGAAATAATTTCCATGTCTATACCCCACTCTCGTAGTACAACCACTGTAGAGAATACATTGTATTTTTTCTTAGTACTTCGAAGTAGCTCTGCTTATAACAGTCTCTTTTCCCCGAGTGTGCGTTTTTTTCTTAAGTATTTTTGCTGTTCATGAACTTGTATCTGGCTGACTAATCACGGCCAAGTTGTAATATTATAATTTACAAATGTAATACCAACCCTAGGTCTAATCCGCTGATGATCAAATTAAATGTGCTGAGCCTGTCTTTTGACATTGTGTGATACTGGACTGTGTGCGCATGTGGGTGCACATGAGCGAGCTTTTCTGTTGGGTGCGGGTGGGGTGCGCGCGCATGTGTGTGTTTGTGTGTGTGTGTGTGTAGCAGCTAGTTCGGTTGGTGGGTACGCTTCTGCCAAATGGTGTTGGGTCTGTGACCAACAGGCTGGGCTGCTTGAAGGTGTAATGTTGTACCTGCCACCTTTATTGGTCCCAGGGTTCATATCATTTCTATTTGAAGAATGTTATAACAAGACAAACTGTCCGCTATGTTACACTCTGGTACTGAATCTCACTGTTGATAACAAACTGATATACTGTGAAGAACGAGGAATCTCTGTGAACCACGAAACTCTGAAAACGCAAGCAAAACTCTGAGCTGCGAAATAACAATTGCAAGCGGCGCAAGCAAACTCTAGACTGACTCTACCTCTCGTAGGTCTTACTCGACATCAGTAGGTCTAAGTAACTCTAACAAACAAACTCTACATCTAACAAATATAGCACGGAACATGTGAATATAAAGGAGCTGATTGCAAGCAGCGCCAGCCAAAGTGCAGGGATGCAAAGAGACACGGAGAGCAGGAAAGCGCTCCGAAGGAGACGCAAAGGAAACATGAGCGCTCGCAACAGACCCGGGTCACGAAGGAAGTGCAGTGCAGTGACAGGTACGGGAAAACAAATGCATTGATTGGTGAATGACTGAAAACTGACCCACCGTACTGGAGCCAGCGGCAAAGGGTATCAATGCACACTGGATTTAGTCATGCGGTCATCAGGTCATGCGTGACCATGGTGACATGATACTACACACGGTGTAAGGCTACAGATTCATGCAAGTACATAACCATGCTCTACTGCAGAGATGGAGTATTCCAGCACATATCCCCCTTCACTCAGGAGTGGCGGGTAAAATGCGCCAACGAGTGAGTACAACTACTATGCTAAGATACTAAGCAAAAAACTAAGAACATTGCTAACATGTTATTATGGTTATTATGAATTACACAGCACAGTTTGTCTGGTTAAACATCACTGTCTTACTGATCTGCATCCAGCAAGGGGACAAGGTGGTGAATAGATCGGCAATAGACTTTGCCGCCTACGGTGACGTCGACCACACGGACTATAATAATTATTTTGTCAGGACCAGGAAACATCGCCAGTCTCTGGTGCACCGGTGGCGGGCTAGGGGAAGGCGCACCATAGAGAGTTTTCGCACGGCGTGCAACGCGCTCACTTGACGCGTTCGAAGGTCACGTGCCACGTTCAGAAGCGAGGCAAACGCGCGTTGCCAACGTGGACTCATCACGTTGGCATGCCGGCATGCCGGCACTTGATGGCCCAGCACGTGCGATACGCAAAGTTCTAATGGTTCACCATATGGGCCATATCCCCCCCCCCCCCCACCATGTTCACCTGCTAGCGCTGCGAAAGCTCTTTTCAAGTACGCGTGCGTCACGCACGTGAATAGCCTCGCGTTCGGCCTTGTCCCGTTGCACGCCGTGCGAAAACTCTCTAATTACGGTAGCTAGCTGCTTACTCGGAGTCACCAGAATCTGGCTTCCGGCGAAAGAAGTACAGGTTCCTGCACGAGTATGAGGCCAGTACCGCGGAATCCAGCCCCCGCCGCGATAGCGGCAAGGGCTGGATGAGCAGCGGTACTGACCGAGTATGAGTGGCTGGAACGTGTTTCCCGTATGCACCCAATTACAAGCCAAGGAGATCACTCTGACTCTTTGACGTTGAGTTTACATGAACCATTCTGTGACTCGAGTCCTATGTATGAGGCTGTGACTCTGTGACAGGACAGGGCAGGACAGGTGTGAGCTGAGTGAGTGTGACTTCGACAACCGTACACGGACTACTGTACATGACTTTTGCATGTACTTTCAGACCACAGAAGCTTGTCATTGAAATGGTAGACTCATGAGTGGATTCTGTCCACTGCCCGTCGTCAAGTGACGACGGGCAGTGGATTCTGGCCACTGCCCGTCGTCCAGTGACGACGGGCAGTGGATTCCGTCCACTGCCCGTCGTCACTTGACGACGGGCAGTGGAACTAGTTCCATCACCATTCAGCACTAGACAGCAGGCAGGATCGCGCTTTCCAGCCCGCGTAATTTGATCTGTCATTGGTCGACTCCAAGGCGACAGTCATGTGACATACGGGAAGGCCCGTTTCTGACGGCTGGCGACTGTCGCTGTGAAGCATGGCGTGATGCTGCCGGTTGCATTTTTCGCACGGCTTTGCCTGGCAGGCTACGGCACGGTGACCTGATTCGAAGCATAGAGCGCAAGTATCTCTGTTGGCTCTTATGCAGTCCCACCGTTCATTGACATTCATCTTGATGAAGTCTGTGCAGACGTCTAGCCGGTGATCCTTGCCACACTGGGGCATGATGCCTCATGCTGCTTTGGCTCCTGCTGCTGCTGTTTCTGCTTGGGCAACTTTGGAGAGTCTGCTTTGGCTGCAAAGGTTCTGCTGCGGTGGAAAGGCTTCCCCACGGCTGGGCTGGATTTGCCATACGAGCTGCTATCTGTTGACCGCAGACGTTCCTCTGCACGGCGTGTTGTGTGTACCTTGGCGAGCAGCCATTCAGCCAAATGGTATATGTCACATGCTGTCTCATCATATTTGTCAAGGTACCGGATCAGCATGGGCTAAGGGAGCTTGTGTCTCACGATCAGGGATAACTCGCTACCTGGCTGAATTCCACACAGCTCCATGTTGACTAACTTTGTTCGGAGTTTCAGCGCAAACTTCGCGATACCTTCTGAGTCTTTGAGCCGCGGCCACTGCATGATTTCCTTTTCTTGCCCTCAAGTGTACGAGCATCCTCGCCGTACCATTGATCGAGCTCGCTCAGGATAGCGTGGTATGCTCCAGTCCAGGGCCGTCTAGGATTCCCTTGACAATGTCATACGCAGACCCACCCATCAGCGACTCTCTCAGCTGAGCCAGCTTGTAGCTCTCTGAAGTGAGTGCGTCTTCTTCCACAACATGCCTGAAGTGCTGCCTCCATCGGTCGTAGTCTCCAGGCTTTCCAGACAAATTCGGTATCTCCAGTGGCTTGACGTGGAAGAAGCTGGCAGCTCGAAATGCATGACCATACTGGCTCTGGTAGGTATGGCTGGGCGGCGCCTGCAGGAGCGGCTGGATCCAGTGTGAGTGCATGCGTCATTCGAGGCCTGGACTCCATTGGCTGTTTGCTTTTCAGCTTAGTGAACCTTGGCTCTACAGGCACTGACGTGTTAGCCACTGCAGGAGGTTGCCAAGACAATATGGACAGAGTAGATACAGTCACTGGTGCTGGTGCTGGTGTGGATGCAGTTCTGGTTGTCCTGGTAGCTGTGAGTCTGCTAGTACAGGTGAAATCCTGATAATTCGAATATGGCTTAATTAGAACACACTGCTTAAATAGAAGTTTCGTCCGGGACCGATTTTTGTCAATATGATTTCCACATAATAATTTCTGAAAATTAGAACCTCGAACTGGGTATGTCAGGTTAATTAGAAGTCCCACGGAATCCATTTACATAGAAAGTGTGTGGGATTTGTGCTGATAATTCGAATTTAGCAAAGCATAATTAGAAGTTCGTTGTATTTTCTGCAAACCAGTTTGGTTTGCATGCGCAGGCGTTCAGCGTCCACTAAATCTGTGTCTAAGGTGCATAGTGCAGCTCTGCGTGTCAATGCGAGCATTTTGACATACTTCTGAAGTAAATAATGTGTTCTGGGTACATGTTTGGATAATTAGAATGTCCGGATAATTAGAAGTTTTTCCCGGCATTTTGGTGTTGGAATTATCAGGATTCCACCTGTAGTACTCGTGCGTAATGCTGCTGCCTGTGTACTCACTGAGTCTGTTGCTGATACTGGTGCCTGTGTACTCACTGAGTCTGTTGCTGATACTGGTGCCTGTGTACTCACTCAGTCTGTTGCTGATACTGGTGCCTGTGTACTCACTCAGTCTGTAGCTGATACTGGTGCCTGTGCACTCACTCAGTCTGTTGCTGATACTGCTGCCTGTGTACTCACTGAGTCTGTTGCTGATACTGGTGCCAGTGCTGGCACACTCACTGGTACCGGCTGAGCCTCTGGCTGTGAACCGCTTTGCGCTAAACAAAGCATGTTTCCGGGATGGTCTCGCCCTGCGCTATGGCTGGGGTATTGACGGCCTCCCACCAACTTACAATACTTGGGTGTGTGGTAGAAACATGTCTGTCGACCATGCATTGACATGCCCTACAGGGGCTACCCAAGTCTGCGACACAATGAGCTTCGTGATGTGCTGGTGGAGGTGATGACTTCTGCCATCCCGGATGTTCAAACAGAGCCACCGCTTTTGCCGTTGGATGGTGAACAACTTCACGGCGCTACCGCTAATCGTGCTGCAGAGGCTCGATTGGATATCCGTGCAAGGGGCTTTTGGTCGCCACAGCAAGATGCATTCTTTGATGTGAGGGTTACTCACCCCTCGGCGTCTTTGCTGTCGGGACAGGAAGTCCTTGCACAGATTTCCCGGAATGAACATCAGAAGAAGCGGGCCTATCTTCAGCGTGTTGTTGATGTCGAGAGGGGGTCATTCACTTCGCTCGTATTTTCGACAAACGGCATATGTGGCACGGAGTGCTCTCGTGCATTGAAGAACATTGTTCAGCTGGTGGTTAACAAGCATAGTGACCAAGCATAGTGACCTCCAGTACGCTGTTGTGATGGCACAGCTACGCTGCAAAATTGCATTTGTTTTGCTGAGGTGGTCAATCACGTGCCTCCGTGGTTGCAGAGCGTCTTACTTGCGGAAGAGAATAGGCCTATCTTTTCTAGACCGATGTCGCCTTTTGTCCATGTATTAACGTGCCTTCGTTATTCATATGTTGGCCTATTTAATATTGGCATGCTCTGCGGATTTGTAGGCATGCTAGGCAATTTAAATATTATCCTGCAAAGTATTTTGTAGGTGCGTGAATACTACGTTATGTACTACAATTGGTACATGACATAATAATAGCCGTTTGGCATGGTACAATAACCTTTTTTCTTTTCTTTTTTATTATTAATGGCTTTCTCTTTTACCTCGAATGGTTTACAATCTGTATCACAATTATTTGTGGGTTCAGCAATAAAGGATGTGAGATAGACTCTGCATTGCAGCCGACCTTGATACTACCAAGATAGATAACGAGTTTCTTGATGGCCATGACACCTATCAGAACGCAAGGATCGTCTGCCGGCTCAGTATCTGCTGACTTCTTTACATACCGAGAAGTGAGGGTGCTGCGCAGGGCTTCTGAGACAATCAGCGCCGTTTTCGGGCTGTGGGGAAGGTCTACGTGAGCGGCGGCTGTACTCTTGCCACTCTGTATGGTGCGGGTGTGTACTACCGGTGCCTGTTTCTGTTCTGGGTTCAGAGTGTCTGGTGGCTGAGACGGTCTCAGATGTCTCTTCTGTACCTGCGTTCCCTTGATGCGCGGATGGGCTTGTGTACATTGGACTTCTCTGCATTGATGCAATAGGTGGATGATCTATATTCGGACCTGAATTTGCAGACTGTACACGTGTTGTGGTTGTGGGAACGGTTCCTGATGTTACAGTACTGTACGACTTCCTTCCCATATTGGGCTGGGGTACGGATGTGTGTGCAATGTGTTGTTGTCGAAGCTCTTTGATTTCTCGCTTGAGTTCCTGAACCTCTAGTTTCAACGACAATATTGTGTCATCTTTATCCTCTTTCATGGACACAAACTCCGCGGACATGGATGCGAAGGATACCGCAAGGCTATTAAGCTGGTCTTCTACAACAGACGTACCGTGTGTAGTGGCTGGCTGAGGCAGCACTCCCACGCCTTTTTCCCGGAGGTGCTTGACGAGTTCAGGCCGAGAGAGACTCGCTGCTTGGTCGACGGATTTCAGCTCACCAAGGTTGATCAGATCCTGATATCCAAACAGAGCTAGGTGTGTATTCTCATCGAGAGACATTGTGTTAGTCTATAGAATACAAAGTGGTTTGGGCCGAACTACCCAAAAGGTAGGGACGTACTGCAGAGGGTAATTCTCGGAGCACGAAAATTTGTTGCATCCGCCTCTAAAGTTGACTTTTAGAGCGAAATCCTATGTCAGAATGATTCTCTTGTGCTCCAGTCGGCATGACGGCAGATGGGAATACCCACATTATTGCAGCCCGTCGGTACTGAAAGCCGAAGCTCCTACTGGTTAGGAGTGTCTTTGTAAAGCTATTGAAATAATTCAATGTGCCATCAGGCATCATTCCCACACATGAAGAGAAATATAGTAAGTAAGCAATCCAGAGCGTTTTCTTGTGACCGTCTTCAGGTATCTTTCGCTCTACTTGGTCAGTTTAGAAACTAAAACAGCAAGTGACCAGTGTGCAGTCAGTGTACATGTAGGTAAACTGTCCAGGCAAGGAAACTACTACTGGTACTGCTACTACTACTAATAATAACACAGTTGCTCGTAAGAAAAGGTTTGCTCCCACACTTGCGCGTAATGGAACATCAATATTGTGAAATGTTCGGTCCGCTGCTGTCTCTTGATGAATCTTCCCGTTGTTCTAGTTCAGTATCATTAGTTGTAGATCATCGATCTGACTACTACTGGTACTAATGAAAACAAATCCCAAGTTACAGCTATATTGGGGGGGGGGGGCTTCTCATAATAACTACCAACCAGAACACAAGAAAGTATGGTGCAACAGCAGCAGCAAGGCCAGGTTGGGAAAGGAAATCGGGCCGTCCGTGTCGCCTGATAAAAAAATTCTGACACTGCGTCCACAGCAACATGGCCATGATATAACTGCAACGTGGTCATAAAGAGAGTAAACCAAAAAAGGAATCAGATCATGCCAATGCAGAGTACACACTGCTATAAAAAGAAGAATAACATTACGTCATTAGTGCACTATGCAGAACATACATGGTCAGTGGGGTTCACAAGTGTGAGTACAAATACACGACATCCAGTTGACACCAACACACCACATGTGCACAGGGCCACAGAACAGGGTTTGTGCTCGTACTGTCAGCCATGTATGAGTGTATTCTTCTGATATGCCATAATCCTATCTACAATGTAGTTGGTCAGACCAAATCGGGGATCCTGCTTCAAAATGATACAACACGTCCTACTATGAGGCTAACCGCTAACCCTTTTTCTATGTACTTCGAAGATCAAAGAGTAAGTGACCACCATACATGCACGTCGCAACAAGGAGAGGGTCCTTTAATACTATAATACTTCTAAGTGTGTAGAGATGTTCTGATACAAACATGTTAGAGGGTTGCGTACAACGACACAGATAGAAGCCATACTTGGAAAACGCCTCCCAGTTTTGAAAGGTTCAAGCCTTTTCCAGAGTTCGCTCATTGAATGCTTAGCAGCCACTATAAAAAAAGGTATGGATGTCTCAGTTCACAAGTTCTTACTGCCAATGCGACAAGCTTATTTTCAAGCAGAGATTAGCAGACAGTAACCAAATCTACAGTTGATACATTTTCAGGTACACGTTGTGTTTGTGCGGACCTCAGCAAGAAGCAGATATCACGTCATACAAAGGAAGAGCTGAGAACTTCTACATACATCTGAATAGTAAGTTGTGCGGATTGGGATTGTATTTTCGTTGCTTCAATTAGCATAGCGCTAATTGCAGAAAGGACAGAGTTCCGGCTCTTTAAGAACATTTTGAAAGTTTTCGCTTTCACTAGCACACAGGCAAAATCAAATGATTTTTGCAGCGAAGAGACCACTTGGGTTGAAGATGGTGTGTGTGAGGTTTTCCAGAAAATCAAATCAACAAGGACATTGGAGCATTATCGCATTCTTGTCTCCAAGGAAACTAGATTAGAGAAAGTATGCATTCAAACATTCATCTCCGGTCTTTATAAGTAACATAATCCACGTAGAGGCAACAATTTGAAATATAGCAATAAAAAAGATGAAATGCGCACTCCTAACGTTATTCTATATACACGTCAAGGCAACGTTTGTGGTTATTAGTAGGTGTTCCAAGAACGTTTTCTTGTGATCATCATCAGTTAAAATAACCTTACTGAATTGACACGTAGGATATAATATAGAGAGAAAGTGCAACATTTGACAAACATTTTCCTGTAGGAAAAAGGTTACATTTTCTCCCTAGATAATCTCTAATTTTTGCTTCATATCAATAGAGTGATGTTGTTCCAACTGACGACAATCACAAGAACGCTTTCAAGTGGAGCACATTACCACCAATTTTCCCTTGACATGTGTTAATAGAATATGACTTGGTGGGGTATTGAGATATCTCCGATTCTCTCCTCTTTCTCACTGTTTTCTCGCCAACTATCCTTCCCTGTAACGCAATGACATATTCCCTGCTTTGTCATTGAGCATTTCAGCGTGATCGTTTGGATTTACGGATTAAAATAAAATACCCTAACAAACAAACAAACTTATGCGCAGTTTTCTTCTGTATTAGCAGTTCAGTGTTTTATCAATATCTTCACAAACGTAATAAGCTGTTCTTGTGACCAGACGAGACCCCAGAACGCTTGCAGACACCAGCATGAACAGTCTATCAGCCACTTATCAGCCACTCGTCTTGCCTCGCGTAGACTTGCCTGATTACACGCAGATCTTATCGCGCAAGTATTAATGAAAAAAAGAGTAAATGTTCGTGTCCATTCCCGAGGGGAACTCACGACTGCCGCTAATACACGGTAAACCCTAGCGGCAGATGCAGCGCCTAACGGTGGGGGTGAGTGGATAAGTCTCACAACCACTGGCAAACCCCATTAGCCACATCCATGTACCCCATCCATGTACCCCTTGTGCCTGGCCACAAGTTCCCAGTTGACTGTGGGTAGCAACACTGCTGGAAAAACCGCTCCCATGCAGGACTTGAACCAGGTACCTCTCGTGTCTCAACCATGGTCTTACCAACCCACTGTGCCTGCCTGGTATTAATATAAAGACCAAATTAATGGAAAATTGGTCTTCAGTGTCACCATTTCTAAAATCTTCAAAATAATGATCTTACCATGTTGTTGTTGTTGTGTGTGTGTGTGTGTGTGTGTGTGTGTGTGTGTGTGTGTGTGTGTGTGTGTGTGTGTGTGTGTGTGTGTGTGTGTGTGAGTGCATGTGCATGTGTGTATATGTGTGTGTGTGTGTGCATGTATGTGTGTATATGTGTGTGTATGTGTGTGTGTATGTGTGTGTGTGTGTGTGTGTGTGTGTGTGTGTTACTGTAGGAAAGATGTTGCTGATTCACCATGGCTGGTCACTGCTACTCTCATTAGCCATCGTGTTGCCATGGTACTGTGTAGCCTTACCAGTGAAAGACGTCCATGGCTCCAGAACACGTGATGCCCAGGAGACAGTGGCCACGGCATTGAACGAGTCATCGGTTGAACACAGACGAGCCGAGCGCAGCATTGGTCGTGGTCCACTGGTACGTCAAAGTCCGCATGCCGAGCATCGTCAGAAAGGCAAATTGGCCTTTCTCCCACCACTGATCCATGACAACGTTATTGATGAAGTTCTCCAAACTCCCGTACATAGCAGCGGAGATGGGCCAGACGTACTCGACACACACGCAGTCTCCTGGTTTGAAAACGCGGATTCGTTTGGAGGATTTCTGGACATACAGTCAGACCTCGCATAACCGCACACATCCGTTTTCCACAAAAATATCCGGATAGGCGAGGGAACCGGATAATCGAACACACATACTGTATGTATGAATGGCATATGCTGTAAATCAGTAACCAACGATTTTCTTCCGGATGGCGAGGGATCCGGATAAAAGAGGACCGGATAAGCGAGGTCTGACTGTACCAGCTGTCACTGAAATCCACATTCCGCAGCCAAGTGAGCCAGAGCAGACCACGGCAGCAGCAGCAGCGGCTACTACAGAAGTAGCTACCACAGAAGCGGCTACCAAAACAGCG
Organism: Sycon ciliatum; assembly: GCF_964019385.1. Lineage (NCBI taxonomy): Eukaryota > Metazoa > Porifera > Calcarea > Leucosolenida > Sycettidae > Sycon > Sycon ciliatum. The sequence goes on from NC_088654.1 coordinate 28,124,159, forward strand.
GCTAGCACAACAGCGGCTACTGCAAAAGCCGCTACTGCAGCGGCAACAACGACTACTCCTCCGGCCATGGATATGACTACCCCTCCGGCCATGGAGATCAAGGCACCAATGCATCACCAGATGGGCCAAAAAAAAGTGTCTAAATCTGAAAGTGGTCTGCCACTAGAATCCGAGTAAAATCGAACTGTACAGGTGGAGAGAGTACCTGTTGTGGAGTCGAATGGTAGTTGTTGGCCCGTCTAGATCGGGGAAGGAGCTCCGCGAGAGGCAATTTTAGTTCAGCTTCGTCGGTCACTTGAACTGCTCACCTTTCGTCTCGGGCCGATTCTGAGTTGCGTAGAGTACGCACATGACAACCAAATGCAGTCAAATTTGAAAACTCAAAGCGAGTGTCTGATCTGGTCGGCGACTTCACTTTGTTGTTGATCATATTCTTGGTCAAGAAGTTTACTCTCGCTCTTGTAGAAGTAAAGCACAGGGACTTCGTAAGCCCAGCCTAGATATCGTTTGGTCCTTCCACTACCCACTCGCAATGGCAGCCAACAAACTACCCGTCGTGTCGTGTAGTTTGACGCCGCTTCGCGAGTGATCTCAAATGTTTTCTTGATTGGAATTTCGTTGATACGATCGATACGAGGGACACCTTACCTATCATTCTGCAAAGGTAAGCTTGGACCCTTTCCCTGCTTCTCTCTCAGGCACACACACCTTCAATAGCACTCGATTAAATTAGAGTTAGAGAAGACTAGAAATGATATAAACGCATTGTAGTCACTACTCAATCGAAAATGAAATAAATAAATACTACAAGTACAACTGTAGTGAAGAAGACATGTCCAGTGCTGTGCAATTCATGGACAATATGCCCAGTTTAATATGTAAATTGGAATAAAATGTAGGATGATAGCGTCATCACTTTAGAAGCCAAGCTATGTACAAGCAGTTTATATACAATGTGTGAACAGGTTAGGTGTGTTGACAGCCATAGCCATAATTCACAAACACAATGGGTGGCTTGGACCAGGGGAGGACGGTGCAGTTGCCAGTGTCTACAGCGAGTCGTCAAACTCCTGATCTGGATCCTCATCAGAATCTGAGCTGGAGTCAGACTCTTCAAAGTCGTCAGCACCAGTACTTTCCTCGCTCTCACTGTTTTGGTCGCCTTCACATGCAGTTGTTCCCACATCTGCGGCACCGGAGCTGTCGTTCTGTTCGAGTACGGCCCCAAACGGATTGGCGCATGAGCAGCACGAGCAGATGTCCGTGCAAGCCAAGGACGCCTTCTTGCACGAACAGTGCTGACTTACGCAGTGCCTTGTCTTGCACCCACAGCTCACCAGTTTTAGTATGTCAGCAGGAGCGACGCGCTGCAGCATCCAGGAGATGGAAAGCGTGCCGTCAGTCTCCGACTGCCAGCCATGGCCCACTGGACTCGGTACTTCTGGCATCGCAGTGGTGGCGCTCCGCCAAATGTGGGCCTGGTAGTTAGCCCTGGCCACATGTTGATGGAGAGCGTCGCGTGAGGGCGGTAGTTTGTGCGGAGCACAGGATGTGGCCGCACAGAACTTTTGGTAGCGCAGGCTGTTGATGTCTTGCTGGCCAGGATTGCCATACAAGGCACACGCAAACCACTCACATTCAGAAAGCAGCTGGTCATCCGATGTAGCATTGACACCCAGTGTCGCCAGTGCCTCTGCCATTCGCGTGCTTGACAGGAGCAGCTTCAGCGGAGCAGTCTTTCCCTTCCCAGAAAAGGAACTGACACTGTCACACCCAGTAAGAGCATGCAGTCCAACAATTGCAGACGAAACCAGGGGGCCCAGCTTCTGTGACAGCTGGGTAAGGTCGATGAACCGCCTCCGTTGCTGCGTGCCAGTCTGGAATATGAGCCGACCGGGAATGCTGCTAGCGGAGCCAATGGCAATCACGGCTACATCCGTGTCTGGCGACCGAATGACAACATCTGGGAATCCTTGCTGCACAGCATCAGCGGCATGAAGGATCAGCCGGGTGTCTGCTTCCTCATGATTGCTGGTCAACCTGTGAACATGATCAAAATTGTAAAAAGAGCAAAATGATTTCCCGGGCATTCAGAGAACGATAACATGGCTCTGCCAGATTATGTGATTTTCATCACTGAATTCAATCCATCAGCAATATCCTACTTGTACTTGTGGGACCAATATGCAGCAAATGTTTTATACCACTTGCTTGACAATAGTCAAAGTCGCAATAAACATGACATTGTACTGTTTGTCTTTTATAATACTAACCTGGACACCTGGTGCCGTGAAAGTGTCGATTTCCCTTCTTCTTCTTGCAACACGTAGCACTGCTGTCCACGGTTATGAATACACTGCGACTGACACCCAATGTTGCCTTGAGCTCCGGTGTAGAACTCCAATGGTCAGCGAAGAACTGGATTAGGCCGGCCTTATTCGCTCCGCTTGCCATGAACCGCTTCCACTGAGTAGGAATAGCCTGGTCTGGACGTTGTACTGCCACTCGCAGGGGCTCAGTTGAGGCCGTTCGCTTTGAGCGCTCGCACGACTTAATCGACGCAGTGTGGTATTGATCTGCTACGAAGTCAACTCGTGCTGGAGGTGTAGCTGGAAGGTAGGAGACTAGCTGCTTGAAGACTTGTTCGCTGAGCTGTCCGAATGTCGGTGGCGCAGATGTGTAGCTCTGCAGTAATGCCATCGCGTCGACCATAACGGCAGGACCACGCGGAACTGACTCCAGTGGGTCAACTTTCTTCTCAAGAGCAAGCAGCAGCTTACTCTTTGGAGTCTTCACAAGGGATCCGTCTGCGTTGGCCAGGGCCCATGGGACTGGTCCAAGCTCATGCTGGAAGAGTTCCTTCAAGTCGAATGACCTTGATTGAGCCATAACTAGTAGCCGGCCGAATAAGCTCCTATCTGCCACGATCGCTGTTGTCTTGGAAGACTTCTTTGCTGCAGATTTGGTTTCCGAGAACGTCTTCAGGTTCAGCCGTGATATCGGTGTGAAGAAATCAACTGCCTGTAGGAAGAAACAAGTCACGCATGCACACACACACAAATGGGTTGACAACTTAGAACGTAGTGCATGGATTACGGAGTACAGAACGGAATTATAACATCCCCTACAGCGTCACTTTTGATTTCAATGTGTTTGGTAACAAAGTATGTCACCAAAACATGCATCCTATCATATATCCACACGTCAAGACTTTTAACATGGTGTGCTGCAAAATCATAACCGTCTTACCTGACTCTCCAAGCGGTCTGCTACGAACTTGCTCATTGCACTCTTTCCCTGCGTGTGACTGGATAGGAGATCGGAGGTTGCTTGAGCAGAACAGACTTTCCCACTGGAGAGGCTGATCAAATCTTCACCAAGGAACGGATGGCTGAACTCTGCCAACCGCTTTTCGAGCTTCCCATAGTCGCTTTGATCCCGTTTCATTCTGCTGTCTGTGTTGTCCTTGTGTGGCCTTGCTGTGCCATCATAGTCCTCCGCTTTGACGAGGTCGTTACATGCACTTGCAACAGCCGCTCGCTCGTGAGCTGTGAGCACCCAGCGGTGAACAGTTCCTTTATAGGACAATTATACAGAAAAGGGAAGGAGAAATACATCATCATGTACATGTAATCCACAACTGTTCAGGATCACATTAGAGTCGAATCATTTCCTATTCGTGATGCAGGTGGGCAGCACTGTGTTTGCATAGTGTACATTGGTTGCTTACTGTTTGATCTTGCATGTGGGATCATCAGGAAGTATCTCCCCATCAGTGTACATGTATGTTCTATTGGATAATTTGAAGTTTGGTCAGTTGTTACGAATTTTTGCCCTTACCTGGGTTGCGGCTGAAGCCAATGAGTCCTCCATGTGACTTGCTTTGCCGGTTGATGGTCTGTTCAATGCACTGATCAACAGCCACCTTCGAGAAGCTGTTCGTAGACCTTGCAACAGAGAAGCAACCTCCTGATAGGGCTTTGTGGGCAGGAGGGTTGGTAGCAGGCAGTTGACGCATTTGTTGCCAATACAGCGACAGGTACCTGTGAAGCACAATGTAATGAGAACTCAATTTAGGAGAACTGAATGATTCGTATTTGAAGCAAAATGTTTTAATTGCGTCGGTCACACAGCTGATAACTTAATGAAGGGCCCAAGCATCTCACCTGGAGTAGTTCTGTCGATCGTATGCAAAGAACCATGGCAACATGTTCTCTATGCATGCCAGATGTAGCGACCAGTTCCCTGTCCGCGTAGCTCGGATGAATTGAAGCAGCAGGCCAACCATGTCGAGGTATGTTAGCCAAAACTGGGCCATGGGTGATGCTGGGCTGGTGCGTTGCAGCTGAACATGCTTTCGGTACCCTTGCTCAAGTTTCTGGTAGCTGGATGAACTGGTTACTGACTCAGCACCATCAAATATACCAGATGTGCGCAATGCTGACAAAGTTCCTTCAAGATCGCTTGACACCGTGTCTCCTCCACCTTCAATACATGAACACACATGCACATGTACATAGGTCAGAAAATTAGAACACAAAGTGCTACATGCAGACCACTGGAGTGAGAACAACAGGCACCATTTCTCAAACTACTTCACTTCGTCTAGTGTGCACAGATGGAATGCAATAAAGAAAGTTTGCAGCACAACTCCTATGTTTCTGTCCCCTCACCTTCAATGCTGTCCTCGTACAGCTTCCAGTTCACTCCCAGCAGACACTCAAAGGCAAGCTTATGGAGGCGAACACCGCGGTTGTAATGCTTGCCGGCCATCACCTGCTTGCACGCATTGCTGCCAACTACGCCTGACTCGACGAGGAGGTCTTCCAAGCCAGCACTGCCAAACCTCTTCCCAAGAACAGCAAGGAAGGCACACGACGTATGGAATGCACCCATGCGGAGGACTACATCCTTCAGCTCAGCATTTTTCCAGCAAACTTCCACAGCTTTGGCATAAACTGCTTGGTCGGCGGTGATGATACAATGTGGCTGATTCAGCTTCTTCGATGTGCGGAGGGACCGGACAACAAGCTCATAAACTGTGCTCATGGCTGTAGGCGATGCTGGGATGATCGGCAGGTAACCGACTGTTGTTGGTGTCCCTGGCGCGGTTGACTGGTTCAGTTCAGCATTGAAGCCGGACCATGCGGGTACCAGTTGTGACTCGTCATCAGGTCTACCAAACTTCGGTGATACCGTCTGGTCTGCGCGCAACAAGAACCAAATCAGGTCAATCGATGCCACAGTGAGAAATGGGTCAATCGAGCCTTGTGCATCAGGAACTGGATGGGCCATTGGAGGAGGTCTTGGTCTCGCACCGCAGTTGTATTCTAGGCTCGGAACTGCAGGTGGGGCAACACTTCGCGGTCGGCGTTGGTTACCTGGCTCGGCACGGCTCGTACTTTCTGGTGGACACGGATCGTCCTGGACGGGCAGCGAGTGCTGGAGCACAATGCCGTTGGTGCAGTGTGTCGTCCCTTGGCCACTCAGAGTTTCCTCGTTGAGGTCGTTATTGTCCCAGCAGAAATGAACATCACCTCCATGCTGGGAAATGCCACGGGGTACTACAACACTGCTGGCTGCGGAACTTCCTGCTACTTCGAGAGAATACCCGGTTTCTACTTCTCGCAGCTTTGAATACGATATGCCATGGCCGAACTGGTTGAGAAGATCCACCATGTGCTTGCTCCTCGTGTGGTGGTGGACAGTAAGCGCCAAAGCTACGTGCTTTGGTGTCAGAATAGATCCACGAGTTGCAGCATACACAATATCCTCAGCAATTGCCAAAATCTTGCAATGGATGTCGGCAGGGACATGGACACGGGAGTCCGTCAGGTCACCAATGTCACACTTCTCAGGGCCGACAATGGTCATGGCAAGCACATTGTAGAGGATGTCTGGCACTGGCGCATTCTCATTTACGATATCACTGGCATGTGGCATGGTGGGTATTGTGGGCTGCTGATCACGGATGGCGTTGTTCAGAGCCATGGCTGTGTGGAAGGCATGTACCTTGCAGCTGCTATCAATAGCTGGAGGTGCATCTTCATCCGCCATATCATCTCCAGCATATTCGTCGGCGCACTGCTGGGCTGCCTCAGCCTTGGCTACTGCTGCACCAACTACTTGTAGCAGTTGTGATTCTGTCAAGGAGCTGCTTACAACGCTCTCGGGTGACAATGGACCAGGACGGACGAAGTTGATGCGTTTTCCAAAATGCTCCAACAGGCGCTTCTTCAGCAGCCATCGTCGGTATTGACTTGCAGCTCCGAGCTCTGCCAGCTTGGCGCTGTACTTGGACGTCAGGCTGTCCATACGCATCGCTCGTATTTCTGTCTCACTGAACAGCTCCTTCTCCATGCATACAGCCAGCCACTCAAAGGCTCTATCGTACACATTGTCGTCTGCAACTGCCGTCGTCTTCTTTGCCTCCAGTGCTGCCACCGTGCTAGAATGAGTGTAGTTACGGTAGCAGCAGAAATGGTAGCATATGTCCGATGCTACACAATCGGGACTGCCCTCCTGGAGGGTAAGTAAAATCCGCTGGCCTGCTTCATCTCCACGTGCATTTGCCGCACGGATCAAGCTTTCGCCAGCACGGAATTCTGAACAGAGGGTAAGCGGTTCAGCTTTCCGGTTCTTTTTTTTTGTTTTTTGTTGACATATTATACACAGAGTGATGTCGATGGTTGTCACTTTGCTTCGTGTCATAACACGCTTCTTGGGAGGTTCATCCTCACAGGCATCTGCGTCACCCACCTCCTCTGCGTCAACATTGCTGGCAAGGCCACCACTCTCCTCTCCCTCAAAACGACTCAGAGTCTTCTTGTGGGTGTAGGCTGCATAGCAGCGCCTATGGTACCAGCCACGCGGGGTGCTCTCATCCGTGCTACACTGCTCCTGGCAGAGAAAGGCCCATGTGCCGTCCTGGCGAATTTTGGCAGCAGATACCACTCGAGACCAGCTGGTGTTCGTGAAATTTACTTTCTCCTCCTTTTCGCTTCCTTCGATCTTCACACAGTGGCACAAACATGAGCCCCACGAAATTTCCGAAACCTGAGTACTGGCTGAAGCCACTAAATGCCCAACACTACCTGGACTTTGTGCACAGGAGGCACAATTCTCGTCTTCCTCCATGCTTACTCGCGTGGGATTGAAATTGAAAGACCTCGTGCTTCCTCAAATAAGTTCCCCGGCCAGCGTCGTCATTTTCTACGGCGTCGTCATTTCCTAAATTTTTCAAATGTTTGTCGTGGGTGCGCAATGTGTGCATGCTCAAGCCATGCGCGTACGGACGCACGGCGAAAATAAATTTGCGACCTCCTTGAGAACGCTTGAGAAGGCTTGCGAAATCGTCGACGAAAACCCTCTCGCCGCTCGTCTCCTTCCCCGATTCAGAAGGGCCAACAAACAAAATTGACCTTCTATAACCATCACCTATCAGCTCTGAAAGCGGCAAATACTCGGAGTGAAGTGGCAGACCCAATTTTATTTTTGAGCTTCGGATCCTGTACTACAAGCAGCGTCTTGTCGCAGAGAGCTGGCTTCCGTCAGTGTGGAAGGTGACGGTTGTCGCAAGGCCGTGTCTATTGGTGTCTGTAAGGGAACGTGCATTGAAATGGAACTGTACCTGTAACTATCACACCTAACTGTGCATGTGTGTCGACCTTCATGCAATATCTTGTTCTCTTGTCATGATGCATTTAACACTGTTGTTCCAGCTAGTTCCGCTAGTGTTGTCCGTGCTAGCGCTTTGTTCTCCTGGCGCCCGCGGCCCGATCATGTATCAAGGCAGCGCAGTGCATGCATGCAGTGATTGTGGTGTCGCGCGTGTGGAGCTGGTGCGTGACACGTGCTGGTCATTTTGATACTCCGCCATATTTTCTCCTTTGGACTTGGTCCTTCGTTTGGGACCGGGTCTTCCGTCTTCTTTCTTCTTTGCACTCGACTTTAGTCTTAGTTTTGTTGCTCTCCCAAAATACAATGTGAACCATTACTCTCTGGCTCTCTGGCTTGTCGCGTGTGTCCGTCGGAGGGAGTGATTAGTTTACAGCATGCATACACTGAGAACCAAGAGACGACATCCGTATGTGCTGTATTCCTGCCAGTCCTGCGAGCCCACAACCACCAAGATAATCGAGGTGGCCATGAACGATCGCTATTGTCAGTCTCAACGTGGCAGGCTGGTGACGGAGAGAGGAGATCGAAACAAAACTTTCAATAGTATTTATGTACCCAGTGCACTGAGCTGTTCATGCCGTCCGTATTCCCTATAGATGTATTTATCTTTCACTTACTACCTCAGGGATATGCACACGTCATGTACATGTATCACTTACAATCACCAAATTTCCCAAATAGACGACAAGCCAGTAGTTCACGACTGACGAATTGTCCGCAATTGCCATCATCACTGCCGGTATCATTATTGCACTGGCCCGGTATTTAGTTTTGACAACAAAACATGGCGGAACTTCCATGCTATTTCCTGCAATCCTAGTATTCTTTGACATCCTACTATCCTTATTCTTTATCCCACAAGTTATCATTATTTGTGGATATCACATTTTTACAAGCAGTGATTCGATGATTATGACGTCATTGACCATGGTACCGTATACTATCTTACGTCATCGTGTTGATCATCTTGAGTAGTAAAATTATGAATTCACATTTCCATAGAAAAAGGATTCTGTTCTACTGAAGCCTGCTCGGTTACAATGGTTACCCGTTGTGATGGCTCGTCCGTACTAGTCAACTACGTCATGTAACAGTGATGGATATCTCAGGATGGATATCTCAGGAAACACATGTACATATATTATGATTGCTGCTGTCTGATGATCGGTTAAAACCGTGAAACTCAGAGTTACAGAAGAAACGCTTTTGATCCCTCTCAAGTGTGTGTATGATTGTATTCGATCTGCGGACAGAACTGTTTCGTCCGTTGTTGTCTCGTCAGCAGAGTCATACAGAGAAACTCATGCCCAACCTGATAGCAGTGAAACACTCATTATAATTTCCAAAGCCAGACCAGGCCCGACGTGCGTGCTCGTACATGTCATGTACCTTGCCAGGCCTACGAGTGTGTAAGGATATCCTTGCTAATAAGTTTCTATGCCTAGCTAGCAATACAATCATGTACTAGTACTTACAAGACGAAGTAACAATAATAATATTATTATAGTTTCCTCGGGGATAAGAGTGCGATAAACTACTGAAGTACCAGTATGAAAAAGTACATACGTCATACTCTTGAATAACATTTTCTTGAAACGGTTTGACTGGTATACGGTTTCAAGCCTTCTCGTGACGTCAGGTGAACTACATGCAAAAACAAGCGCTGAGGACCGTTGGCCATTCACAACGTTGTTCAGCACCTCCATGAGCGACACTGACTCACGCTGCTATGTTCACGAGGTGTTTGTCGCGCAGGAAACTGAGCGTCTCTGTAGGTTTGTATCCCTGGTGATGTTTGTGCCTGGAGAGCACTATACAAGTGGTGCTCTTCAGGCACAATCTTCCTCAGCCTACTCAAACTCAACTGATGAGGGGTGAATTCCCCGAAACACTGTGTATTGAGCCGGGAGTAGTGCTTTCTTGCAGGTTTGCCGAGTAGACGGTTCGATGGACTTCTTGCGTGCTCTGGATGGCAGTCGTGAGTCAGTGAAGTGAGAATTCAAGTCGGCAGGAAACCCCCGAGTTCCCATGTAGTGAGCAACACACAATTCCTCTTCTTCCTTGTGCTGTGTCTATTACCTCCCTACTAAGTATGTGCAAGTACGTCATGGCGGAATTGGTACGTTTCCTGTAACAATGATTCAGCACCATCGCGGCTCTCATCAAGATAATACAGTCGTCCCTGTACCATATTCTAGGTAAATCTTGAGAACTATCATTACTTATAGTCGAGAAACCGTTTAGCCTAAAACTTGGTTCATTGCCTCTTCATCTGAGTTTACTATAATAATAATAACGAGAGAGCTTGGAAGCTCAGGGCCCTACGCTATGCTTTTTTGCCTAGCTCATCGTACATGTTATAAGAACTCATGGAAATGTTTTTTTTTCCGTTGATTGGCCACATCATTGTATTGCAAAAACGTTTCAATCAGTTTGAATATTATGAGTTAGGCAAAAGTATTTGCAGAATTTATTGCAGATTGTCATTTCTTTAATATCATCTACTTTTGGTTTACTCCTTCTTCTCTTTTTATCTCCTTATATTGTAAATCAACAAATTTTGGCCGATGAGAAACTTTGGCCGATGAGAAACGAAACTTTTCGCCGTCATTAAACTTTGGCCGATTGGAGTTTTCATAAAGAAATCGATCGGTACTTTTGCTCTCACATGCATCCATTGCTCAATCATGCATCATTATTTTGCCTCTGTGACAAACTTTGGCCTGCGATTTACTTTGGCCGGTTGGTACCAAGCGGCGAAATCAGCGAAATAAAATCGCCAGCGAAAATTAGTTGATTTTAATACAGTAATCGGATTTTCTGGCCTTTTTGTAGTAATACATGTACATTGACCTGTTGAGCCAATGACGACGCCGAATGCATGGTTGCCTGTGGAGCACATTACATAACTTTACAGTCTCCTAAAATACGTATCCTGTCCGACGGCAAAAGAGGCTGCAGATTTAGTTTTTCTGCACGTCGACGGGATGTCTGTCCTGACGTTTCCTGGGACCGGCGCTGACTCTGCCGATCACGGGCATTCTGGACTCGACGGGTTGTCTGTCCTGACGATTCCGGGGACCGGCTTAGACTCTGCCGATCACGGGCGTTCTGGACTCGACGGGATCTCTCTTCCGACGTTTCCTGTGACCGGCGCTGAATCGCTCGTTCACGCTTATTTTGGAGACGACGGGATCTCTCTTCAAAAGTATGTTTATGCTCACGCATCCTATCACCTATTCGGCGTCTATTCTAATTTAATTTCCTCCTCGTCTCCCTATTTCTTTCCAAATCTCCCTCTACATCAGGAAGTCGTACACATAATACGACGAATATTGGTACGGTACGGGACAGATACAGGAGCCGGTACATATTGTGGACAGCTGTTATGTACAATCCTGTAGAGCCTTTGTAGTCACAGATACGGGACAGATACGGGACAGATACGGGACAGATACGGGATAGCTCCAGGCGTGACACAAACAAACAAACACACAAACAAACACCAAATTAAAGCTGTGTGGACCCTGGCTAGCGCCAGACGTTACTGAAGTAACGTCTTCTGCATAGCTACGGGAATTAATTTTCTTCTTCGTTCTGCAGCTGTCGAATTATTATTTTCATTTCCCTCTCAGGTAACCTCCTGGATAGGCTGATTTACAGCCATTTTCCATAGATGGATTCCTTGAAAGTCCTCGACCTCCGCATTCTCAGCATCATGCGCGAACCGGGAAGCGACTTCAAGCCATTCCTTTGTGAATCGTGGTAAGTGAAGCATAGCGCCAGGTATCCAGGGCATAGCAATGATTTTTACGCTCCTTCCTGAGATATTAATGATACTACTCTTTTTATTACGGGACAGTAAATCCTGTCAAGGCGACCACTCGGATAAGGCGACCACTCGGATAAGGCGACCACTCGGATAAGGCGACCACTCGGATAAGGCGACCACTCGGATAAGGCGACCACTCGGATAAGGCGACCACCTGTCCAAGAAGACCACTGCAATCAGGACCAAGGGATGCTATTTCCAGTCAAATGACCCTGGCTAAGGAGAGAGACCACTTGGTAGCAGAGACCACGTTTTGAAGGTCCCATGAGCGGTCGTCTTATACAGGTTTCACTGTACTACCGGTAATGGCAAGTAGCCCTTGGCAGGCAATGCGGGAAAATCGGCAGAATGTTGTAGTGTTTCTGGTATGTGTTCTGCACGTTTGGCATGTGGATACAGAAATGGAGCAGATTTCAAGGAAGTGCCTGCCATAAGGTTCCATCAATTTCTCTGCTTTTCGAGCAGAATCTGCAAAATTTTCGACCGCTAAGGGCTCCCGGACAAGCCATCACAACGCATAACATTGCAGACTTCTGTAGAAACAATAGCATAATATAAGTGTCAACAAATCGCTGCAAGTTCTGAAAGAATAAAATTGATATTCATTGGTTAAAATTGATAATAATATCTTGGAGGGGATAGCGAAGAATAAAATCTTGTGGTGACCACTTGCACTTATCTTTCAAGTAGGTAATTTCTACCATTCAAAAGTGATGATGGCAAAAGGTGAGAATCTGTTGTTCACAACCGTTGTATTTCTTCAGTGAAATTGGTGATTGAGAAATAATTCTATTGTTTGATTGCGGATGCCTGGCACGAACAGCTGGTTGCACTGAGTAAGAAAATGTTGGAGAATGATTTGTTTTTGTCCTCCTTGCCCTTCTCCAGTCGTTGCTGCCGACATTCTTGATCGTTCATATCCACTCGATACGGTTTGGATGTGACAGGAAAGCACTTTGAGCAGGGATATTTTACAAAAGGGTGAGTTTTTAGGAAGACCGGCCTAGACATGCACGTTCCCGAACAGACTCCGATAGATACACGCTTGAGGCAGCCAGCTCGTTTAACCAGAATATCGGTCATTTCGCTGCGACATGACTCGTGGTCCAGTCGGTAATCAATGCTGCCACCGTTGCTGCCTTCGGTTCGTGGGTGCTCCGCCAATACCTCTTCCCATTCTGTCTCCAGTGACGCCATTGACTCCTGGTCATCACGTGATGTAGAGCCATGGCCGTCATTGGCTGGCAGGGCTGCACAGTACCATGGCAACATGATGGCTAACGAGAGTAGCAGTGACCAGCTGTGGTGAATCAGCATCATCTTTCCTACAGTAACACACACACACACACACACACACACACACACACAAACACACACATGTAACATCATGTACATACACATTACTTCAGCATTTAAATGTACGTCAGGTAGAAATTTGTACATGTACGCACACACAAACACATACACAGACGCGTGCACTCACACACACACACACGGTAGAAAGAGAAAGAAAACAATGATCACGAACTGCGCACCAAAGTAACCATGTACATGTGCAAGTGAAGTCAGCGAGTGCAACAAGCCGCACAAAAACTGCACAAAAACTGTACAAAAACTGCAGAAAACTGTACAAAAACTGCACAAAAACTGCACAAAACCGCACAAAACTGTACAAAACTGCACAAAAACTGTACAAAAACTGTACAAAACTGCACAAAACCCCCACAAAAACCACACAAAAACTACATCAGTATGAAAACCGACGCGAAGCCGAGGTTTTTTTATAACTGGTGTCCATCTCGATATACATGTACACGAGGTCCCTTTGTTATAATTTATTTATACCTGTCCATATTCACTGTGTGTGACCTCCTAATGGCTTGTTCCTCGCCGACAGCTACTTCTAATTTCTCTTAGCTGTGTACATGTATATGGAGATAGACAGTTGTCTAAAGTCCTCAGGCTGCTTACAGTGCTCAATGTCCTGTTGACAGAGCCAGTAATACAAATATTACACAGCAATGAAGCAAACAAGTCTCTTTCCGCTGTCACCCCTTTTCCTCGCGCTATTGAAATGTTGTACCTCCATCACCTTTGCACTCTTCTCTCAACACCCGCCGTGTACATATATATTCTAGTGATTGTTAGTCTTGGTCATATGCTACTGTCTGATGAGTGCTTTCACACGAAACTCGGAGTAACAGCCGACAGAGACTTGTTTGATTCATTGCTGTGTAATATTTGTATATGGAATTATATACACCACTAAGGGAGAGCATGCCCAATACTGTATTAAAGTGTATTATGGAGATATATACACCACTAAGGGAGATCTTGCCCAAGACTGTATTAAAGTGTATTATGGAGATAATTATATACACCACTAAGGGAGATCTTGCCCAAGAGTGTATTAAAGTGTATTATGGAGATATATACACCACTAAGGGTGATCTTGCCCAAGACTGTATTAAAGTGTATTATGGAGTGAGGTATAAACAGGTTACGTAGTCTTGATATCACCTACATGTATATGTACATGTGGCTAGAACCGTGACATCTTCGAAACGCAACCCGACAATCTTCCAAACGTTCAGATTAGGAATGTCTGAGTACTCTCCCTGGTCAGTATTGCGTCTTGTCGCACTCTGGTGATTGTATATGTATATTCTCTGGTTACTTTGGTGGATAGTTGGTCATAACACGTAACAATGTTGTCCTTCCTTTTTTTTTATTTGTCCAGGATTACATTGGCTTACCATCTGAGTCCATAGTTAATACTGTTCATTAAAATCGATATTTGTTTAGCATCAACCATCACACTATAACTGAGCTCTCCGGCCGAGCTCGACACGTGGTAGTGACAGAACACCATCAGCATCATCAGCTGGTTGGTTGGTATATTTTATTTTACTTCACCAGAACAAACAGGCATTGCTGCCTTCTTGCCTGGACAAGTGGATTGCCCAAGCTCTCAAAAAAAAGACGAAGAAAGGAAATAGATATTACATGAGAGTGCGAAGCATGCAATCTTATAAGAGAAATAGCTGCTGCATAAGGTGTCCTTGTGACCCGACCAGACCCCAGAACGCTTGCGGACACCAGCAAGACCAGTCTACCAGTCACTCGTCTCGTCTCGGGTAGTGTTGCCTGATGGCAAGAGAATCTTGGCACTACACGCCAGTGAATTCCGCTGAATTGAGAGGCCAAAATGATGATGGCATCGACAAGTAATATCTTCCTACTCCAATTGATGAAATTTAAGAAGAGGTTTACACTAGTATGAAGATATATTTTGCTTGGACAATTCACTTGTCCAGGCAATAAAGCAGTCTCTCTCTATCTCTCTCTCTCTCTCTATCTATCTATCTATCTATCTATCTATCTATCTATCTCTATCTCCTCTCTCATCATGCATGCGTCACACTCTCATGGAATTTCTCTTATAAGATTGCATGCTTCACACTCTCATGTAATATTTCTTTCCCTTCTTCGTCTTTTTGTGAGAGCCTGGACAATCCTCTTGTCCAGGCAAGATGGTAGAAATGCCTGTTCATTCTGGCAAAGTAAAATAAAATATACCAACCAACCAATATATTGGTACTCTCAGAGCGGCTTGAACGGACTCGGCCATTTGAAAGTAATTACAACCCGTCCATCTCTCCACACTGCGAACCAGCTGTCTGGGAGATGTGGAACATCTACCCAAGAGCGAATGTCCTCGGATTGGTGTGGTGAATGTGGGCCAAGAGCGAAGTGTGGAGAGGCGGACAGTTTCAAGACACTAGTGTATTGGTGAACCATCAAACGAAGACCTGAACTTTTGATTTTTATTCTAACTAGTGTTGGGAAAATCTAGGCAGCTACATGTATGTTGCAAAGAAAAGTCCAATGCGCACAACTTACAATTCAGCTGTATGTAGAAGTTCTCCCAGCTCTTCCTTTTTCTGATGTTATATCTGCTTCTTGCTGATATCCACACAAACACAACGTGTACCTGAAATGTATCAACTGTAGATTTGTTCACTGTCTGCTGATCTCTGCTTGAAAAATATGTCTGTCGCATTGACAGCAAGAACTTGTGAACTGAGACATCCATACCGTTTTTTATAGTGGCTGCTAACCATTCAATGAACGAACTCTAGGAAAGGCTTCAACCTTTCAAAACCAGGACGTCGATACCAAATACGCCTGGTATCTATAATTGTTGTACGTAGCCTTGTCACCTGTGCTAAATATGTATCAGAACATCTTAGTAAGTACATGGATAAGACCCTCTTCCATTAGAGCCTTACGACACTCAGTACTAAATACATCGAAAGGCTACTCAAAAGGCTACTCAAAAGGCTACTCAAAAGGCTACTCAAAAGGCTACTCAAAAGGCTACTCAAAAGGCTACTCAAAAGGCTACTCAAAAGGCTACTCAAAAGGCTACTCAAAAGGCTACTCAAAAGGCTACCCAAAAGGCTACCCAAAAGGCTACTCAAAAGGCTACTCAAAAGGCTACTCAAAAGGCTACTCAAAAGGCTACTCAAAAGGCTACTCAAAAGGCTACTCAAAAGGCTACTCAAAAGGCTACCCAAAAGGCTACCCAAAAGGCTACTCAAAAGGCTACTCAAAAGGCTACTCAAAAGGCTACTCAAAAGGCTACTCAAAAGGCTACTCAAAAGGCTACTCAAAAGGCTACTCAAAAGGCTACTCAAAAGGCTACTCAAAAGGCTACTCAAAAGGGTACTCAAAAGGCTACCCAAAAGGCTACCCAAAAGGCTACTCAAAAAGCTACTCAAAAGGCTACTCAAAAGGCTACTCAAAAGGCTACTCAAAAGGCTACTCAAAAGGCTACTCAAAACGCTACTCAAAAGGCTACTCAAAAGGCTACTCAAAAGGCTACCCAAAAGGCTTTCCAAAAGGCTATCCAAAAGGCTACTCAAAAAGCTACTCAAAAGGCTACTCAAAAGGCTACTCAAAAGGTTACTCAAAAGGCTACTCAAAAGGCTACTCAAAAGGCTACTCAAAAGGCTACTCAAAAGGCTACTCAAAAGGCTACTCAAATAGCTACTCAAAAGGCTACCCAAAAGGCTACCCAAAAGGCTACTCAAAAGGCTACTCAAAAGGCTACTCAAAAGGCTACTCAAAAGGAATTGAGCCTTTTCGTTAACTTGCAAGACTAGTATTAGTATGTGTTGCGATGGGACTTTCCCTGATATGTAGCTGAACAAATATCCTTTGTTCCAAGTAGAGTTTTCATACAGAAGTGTGTACTTCCGGGAATGTACATTCAAGAAGGAGACTGGTTTCGCATGAAGGCTTTCCGGTTTGTCCTCAACTAGACAGTACGCTGTCAGTGTGAGCTTGGGGAAGTGGAGAGCGAAAGCTTGGGGAAGTGGAGAGCGATAGCTTGGGGAAGTGAAGAGCGATAGCTTGGTGAAGTGGAGAGCGATAGCTTGGGGAAGTGGAGAGCGATAGCTTGGGCAAGTGGAGAGCGATAGCTTGGGGAAGTGGAGAGCGATAGCTTGGGGAAGGGGAAGTGGAGAGCGATAGCTTGGGGAAGTGGAGAGCGATAGCTTGCGGAAGTGGAGAGCGATAGCTTGGGGAAGTGGAGAGCGATAGCTTGGGGAAGTGGAGAGCGATAGCTTGGGGAAGTGGAGAGCCATAGCTTGGGGAAGTGGAGAGCGATAGCTTGGGGAAGTAGAGATCGATAGCTTGGGGAAGTGGAGAGCGATAGCTTGGGGAAGTGGAGAGCGATAGCTTGGGGAAGTAGAGATCGATAGCTTGGGGAAGTGGAGAGCGATAGCTTGGGGAAGTGGAGAGCGATAGCTTGGGGAAGTGGAGAGCGATAGCTTGGGGAAGTGGAGAGCGATAGCTTGGGGAAGTGGAGAGCGATAGCTTGGGAAAGTGGAGGGCGATAGCTTGGGGAAGTGGAGAGCGATAGCTTGGGGAAGTGGAGAGCGATAGCTTGGGGAAGTGGAGAGCGACAGCTTGGGGAAGTGGAGAGCGATAGCTTGGGGAAGTGGAGAGCGATAGCTTGGGGAAGTGGAGAGCGATAGCTTGGGGAAGTGGAGAGCGATAGCTTGGGAAGTGGAGAGCGATAGCTTGGGGAAGTGGAGAGCGATAGCTTGGGGAAGTGGAGAGCGATAGCTTGGGGAAGTGGAGAGCGATAGGTTGGGGAAATGGAGAGCGATAGCTTGGGGAAGTGGAGAGCGATAGCTTGGGGAAGTGGAGAGCGATAGGTTGGGGAAGTGGAGAGCGATAGCTTGGGGAAGTGGAGAGCGATAGCTTGGGGAAGTGGAGAGCGATATGTCCAACATAGGGACCGGCGGATTCTGCTCGAAAAGGTGGCAGATTCTGCTCGAAAAGCAGTGGAATTGGCAGAACCATACAAACCTTATGGAGGCAATTCCTCCAATTCTGCTCCATTTTTTTATCCACATACCAACATGCATGAAACTTATCAGAAAAAGTACCGAATTCTGCCCATTCTTCTGCCAGCAGAATCCGCCTGACCCTAGACTCCAACATCATCTGTACACCAATACTGTGAGGCCCCGAGTATAATTATTGACGTTTCGGACCAGTCACCCATCATGGCACTGACGATGGATGACTGGCCCGAAACGTCAATAATGTTTCGACATCCTAAAATAATTTTCATCAAAAGAGTGAATAGCAATCCATACAAAAACATATAGGTTACCCCGTAAGAAGGCCTTAGGCCTGTGGGAATGCCCTTTTCAAACATATTATAGGGTACCCGTAAGAAGGCCTTAGGCCTGTGGGAATGCCCTTTTCAAACATATTATAGGGTACCCGTAAGAAGGCCTTAGGCCTGTGGGAATGCCCTATTCACACATATTATAGGGTACCCGTAAGAAGGCCTTAGGCCTGTGGGAATGCCCTTTTCAAACATATTATAGGGTACCCGTAAGAAGGCCTTAGGCCTGAGGGAATGCCCTATTCAAACATATTATAGGGTACCCGTAAGAAGGCCTTAGGCCTGTGGGAATGCCCTATTCAAACATATTATAGGGTACCCGTAAGAAGGCCTTAGGCCTGTGGGAATGCCCTATTCAAACATATTATAGGGTACCCGTAAGAAGGCCTTAGGCCTGTGGGAATGACCTATTCAACATAATATGGGTACCCGTAAGAAGGCCTTAGGCCTGTGGGAATGCCCTATTCAAAATTAAATAGATAATAACTAAATAGAGCGGTTGTCAGTTGACAAACCCCCTTTTATTTACAATGCTGTTGTGTTATGTCCACCACTTTCTGAACGAGTATAATAAATTATTATTAGGGTGCTTTCCATTCATGTTTTGCGGAGAGTTAATAATAATAATAATAATAATAATAATAATAATACGAAGTAGTGGTTGCGACTTCGGCGATGATTTGTAAGAAAGGTTTGCTCCCCACACCGGAGCTCGCGCTATTCCGCCGACTTTACTTGACACTTGACTGACTCACGACTGCCATCCAGAGCACACGAGAAGTCCATCGAACCTTCGACTCGGCAAACCTGCAAGAAAGCACCACTCCCTGCTCAATACACAGTGTTTCGGGGAATTCACCCCTCATCAGTTGAGCTTGAGTAGGCTGAGGAAGATTGTGCCTACCATATAAATTACATAAACATGTAGCTCGTGATGTGGGATGACTGCCGTATCGCATTGCCAACGCAAACCCATCCTGTGTCAGTGCAGCCATCCAGCAACTTGAACTCCCCGGACCAGATGCCGCTGCAGATGAACACCATGCCGATGGAAAGCCAGGAGTTGATAGCGAAGCATTCTGGTCTGCACAGTACAAGGCAAAGAACAATTATGAATTATAATGCATTGTAATCTTTCCCACACTTCTTTGTAAAACAAACAAACAGTGCCATTATCACAACACTTGATCAAGCATCTTGATGGAGGTATTTTCCATTGTGCTGGCTCAGCATCTGCACCAGGAAGACCATGTACACTTACACGTATCTTGTGTGTGTGTGTTCGTGCGTGTGTGTTTGCGTATCTGTATGTGCACACGTGTGTGTGTGGGGGGGGGGGCACGCACATGTGTATGGGTAGGAGTGTGTGTGTGGGGGGGGGGGTACACGCACATGTGTATGGATGTGCGCGCTGCATGCGTGTGTCTGTGGGATGGGGTGGGGGTGCACGCACATGTGTACATGTGTGTGCGCAATACAGCATGTGTGTATGTGTTCGTTGAACACAGGGTGTACTCCTGATTACATAAACTTCGTGATCATTGTGATTTCATGTGCTTCGAAGTCGAACTTCGCAATACATGTACTGATGCTTGATTAGATTTATGTTCCACATGTTCTATTTATTATATTTTACTTCAAGCACTTGTACTATTCAAGCACAACCCTACCAATGAAGGGAAAGAAGCAGCAAAGACACCTACTGAGTCTAATGACTGCCACTGTCAGTTCTCAAACAAAAACAATTTTTGTCGAATTGAAAAATCTCACCTGTTAGTGTTGCTCACCAGCCACTAGTGACTAGAGTTGTTCGTCCACGAAATTTGCAATATGCCACTACGGTACCAGCAAGAGTAGGTAAGTTGGCATAGAACAACAGCTATGCAAAGCCATGTTCATCTCCTCTTTTCTTTGGAAGGCAGTACAAGCACCCTTCATACCTCGACATTGCCTTGGAGTGCAAGCAAATTCACCATGAGTTTTCCAATTCGCTACGATCGATCTCGGGGTGATGATCGTGTCTTCTTCATCACCACTGCAGCCTGGACAGCCTTCGGGAAGACATGTGTCACTCTCCTGCTCAACAGATTCCTACATCTAGATTTGGTTACCGTCAGGGAACGAAACAGAGCTGCAAAACACCAAAGTAATTGTTTTCTTCCATTCAATTACACTGCTGAACATGCACAGCATGGTGACAGCTAAGCAGTACGCACGTCATCAAGGCCAATTTCCAAATATGGGAGGTGTTATTTATGAAATTTGAGACAGTTCCTCTTCTCTGATCGGCTCGAGACATAGCTCATCGGAATCAGTGCCCAATTCTCCTTCGGATAAGCCATACTTATTTTTGGCGTTCAGTTTCCCTTTAACATGAATTGGTAGTAATATTATTTAAAAAAGCTCACACTCTCAAACGCTGTGCATTACGGTCTGTAGATGCTGAAATGTTTTATTAATTATTTTTGTTTGTAAACCCAACCGACTATAACATGTATGTCCTACACAGTGCACACTATTGTCTGCACTATTGTAACAGTGTGAACTCTGCAGCAATGGCATAATATTCCTTATTTGGTATTACTCTCTTTATGATCACCCTGCCACACAGGCTACGTGTCATGGTCACATTGCATGCAGTAGGCTGGGCATCGGGTCAGCATTTTTGCCAGGCGACAGGGAAAACCCCATTTACTTTCCTTTCTTAGCTTGGCTCTGCTGCTGTTGTACGGTAATAAAAATTTCGTGTGTTATGATTGGCAATTGGAGACCCCCCCCCCCCCCCCCCCATGGCACACACACATAGGATACATTGTACATGTACATTGTCATGCAGTTGTAGCTTGGGATTTGTCTAAATTAGCAGTCATGTTCAATTTCCTTTGAAGTCTTCTATTACATGTACCTACAAGTGGTCATTGGCGCCAGTTGACAGATGGCAGAATTCGGTACTGTATATCACGTCATTTTCGGTGTAACTTAAATTTCGCTAATTTCCGCAGAGAAACCAGGACCTTAATTTCGGTTGCGTTAGCTTGGGCATTTTCAGAATGTAAATGACAACCATTCTGGAATGGGAATGGATAAGAATCACCTGACCAAACACACGTGCCAGAATCAACTAGGAATCACTTGACATAACAGTTCCATGATGTCGTTGTGGACCCGCGGCTCTCCTCTCTTTTGCCCGACTCTAGTTTCCTTGAGAGAGTCGAGGTTGTTGTTTGTTTATTTAGAGTCGAAGAACAAACAGGCAAATTCCCCGAATTACATGATATCGACTAAAAAGGAGAATAAAGTATAAAAAAAGCCAATGAAGGTAATGATGAGGTAATGATACTGAGTAGAGTGGGTAATGATACTGAGTAGAGTGGGTAATGATACTGAGTAGAGTGGGTAATGATACTGAGTAGAGTGGGTAATGATACTGAGTAGAGTGGGTAATGATACTGAGTAGAGTGGGTAATGATACTGAGTAGAGTGGGTAATGATACTGAGTAGAGTGGGTAATGATACTGAGTAGAGTGGGTAATGATACTGAGTAGAGTGGGTAATGATACTGAGTAGAGTGGGTAATGATACTGAGTAGAGTGGGTAATGATACTGAGTAGAGTGGGTAATGATACTGAGTAGAGTGGGTAATGATACTGAGTAGAGTGGGTAATGATACTGAGTAGAGTGGGTAATGATACTGAGTAGAGTGGGTAATGATACTGAGTAGAGTGGGTAATGATACTGAGTAGAGTGGGTAATGATACTGAGTAGAGTGGGTAATGATACTGAGTAGAGTGGGTAATGATACTGAGTAGAGTGGGTAATGATACTGAGTAGAGTGGGTAATGATACTGAGTAGAGTGGGTAATGATACTGAGTAGAGTGGGTAATGATACTGAGTAGAGTGGGTAATGATACTGAGTAGAGTGGGTAATGATACTGAGTAGAGTGGGTAATGATACTGAGTAGAGTGGGTAATGATACTGAGTAGAGTGGGTAATGATACTGAGTAGAGTGGGTAATGATACTGAGTAGAGTGGGTAATGATACTGAGTAGAGTGGGTAATGATACTGAGTAGAGTGGGTAATGATACTGAGTAGAGTGGGTAATGATACTGAGTAGAGTGGGTAATGATGAAAGAAGGCCTCTTTTACGGGCAAACAGAACACAATTGACAGTGGCATGGCGAATGATTAGAACACAACACCAAAAAATGAAAACAATTGTATGTGTGAAAAAACGCAAAAACGAGAAACAAAAAAACAAAAAACAAAAAACAAAAAAAAACAAAAAAAAACAAAAACACCAAAAACAAAAACAAACAAAAAAGCAAACAAAAAACAAAAACCAGGAAAATACAAGGGCACTGTCCTGCCCACCATCGTCTCCAAAACCTCACAGCCGGCCCTCCGAGATTGCCAACTCTCGCAATGCATTCACAGGACGGTGATATGACGATCGAGCACCGCGGATGCACATGATCGCCGACCGCAACAATGCAAACGCCAGTCGACACCGGACATATGTCATTGTCTGGGCATACAACTTCGTGTCCCCACTCGAAATGAGGCCACACAGGCGCTTAACAAATCTGGAGCACTCTGGCGCACAACAACCGGCCGTGGTGAAAACTAGTGGAGTAAATGTCCCACGGTCCACATTGATGATGCGCTCAGCATACTGCAGCTTCTTCTTCCTCTCATGCTCCGCCAACAGTTTGTCGAGAGGTTTGGTGGCATAGGACGGAGCATCGGGATGAAAAACCCGGACATCCAGGAAAGCATTCTGTGCCCTGGTCCACAGCCCTCGAGCCCGGATATCAGCGCGAGCATCGTTGGCGGTGATAGTTGAGGCTGCCAGAAACACCTCTCCCGAAACCGGAGCAAGCTGAGGCTCGACAGCGACATCCGAGCAAACTTCAGTAAGTAAATCGGCAAGAATATCGCGAACTTCATTGTGCCGAATGGTGGGGAAACCACCAGTAGGGCAACACATGGCATGGGCCGGACTAAACGGTTGGCCACAAGAGCAGGTAGTAGGCACATCAACCAATGCCCAGTCATACCGCAACGCCACCGCATCCCTGAAATCTCCCTTCGACAGATGATATCCGTGTTCTCTGATAGGCAGTGTGTTGAGCCAGCTAGAGACACCTCGGGAGGACAAATGCTCCAAACGACGCGACATATCCGCCGACGCCGACTGCCGCAGCTGGCGGAACTCAGCCTCACTTGCTGTGCCGCGTTGTCTGGCAAAATCCCTCTTGGCTGTCATAGCATCTTGTCGAACACGTTCCGGTGCTTGCTTGGTCCATGATGTGTTGTTCTGTTGCAGAATTTCACTAACCTGGGCTGCTGTCATTGCTCTGGAAGCGTCGCGCTCTGTCCCGCTCATGCTGTGAAAGTGTGGAATGGCCATTCCCCCGAAACGAGTCGGCAGCCTGAGCATCACCAAATCCTCCGTGGTGAATGCATCTCGACCAGTTGCAGCCGGCAAGAACTCAGTTTCGATTACCTTGTCCAACGCTGATACTGCGTCCTCCGGAATGGGAACCGTACGAAAGAGGTAGAGTGGGTAATGATACTGAGTAGAGTGGGTAATGATACTGAGTAGAGTGGGTAATGATACTGAGTAGAGTGGGTAATGATACTGAGTAGAGTGGGTAATGATACTGAGTAGAGTGGGTAATGATACTGAGTAGAGTGGGTAATGATACTGAGTAGAGTGGGTAATGATACTGAGTAGAGTGGGCAATGATACTGAGTAGAGTGGGTAATGATACTGAGTAGAGTGGGTAATGATACTGAGTAGAGTGGGTAATGATACTGAGTAGAGTGGGTAATGATACTGAGTAGAGTGGGTAATGATACTGAGTAGAGTGGGTAATGATACTGAGTAGAGTGGGTAATGATACTGAGTAGAGTGGGTAATGATACTGAGTAGAGTGGGTAATGATACTGAGTAGAGTGGGTAATGATACTGAGTAGAGTGGGTAATGATACTGAGTAGAGTGGGTAATGATACTGAGTAGAGTGGGTAATGATACTGAGTAGAGTGGGTAATGATACTGAGTAGAGTGGGTAATGATACTGAGTAGAGTGGGAAATGATACTGAGTAGAGTGGGTAATGATACTGAGTAGAGTGGGTAATGATACTGAGTAGAGTGGGTAATGATACTGAGTAGAGTGGGTAATGATACTGAGTAGAGTGGGTAATGATACTGAGTAGAGTGGGTAATGATACTGAATAGAGTGGGTAATGATACTGAGTAGAGTGGGTAATGAAGGTAATGATACTGAGTAGAGTGGGTAATGAAGGTAATGATACTGAGTAGAGTGGGTAATGAAGGTAATGATACTGAGTAGAGTGGGTAATGAAGGTAATGATACTGAGTAGAGTGGGTAATGAAGGTAATGATACTGAGTAGAGTGGGTAATGAAGGTAATGATACTGAGTAGAGTGGGTAATGAAGGTAATGATACTGAGTAGAGTGGGTAATGAAGGTAATGATACTGAGTAGAGTGGGTAATGAAGGTAATGACACTGAGTAGAGTGGGTAATGAAGGTAATGATACTGAGTAGAGTGGGTAATGAAGGTAATGATACTGAGTAGAGTGGGTAATGATACTGAGTAGAGTGGGTAATGATACTGAGTAGAGTGGGTAATGATACTGAGTAGAGTGGGTAATGATACTGAGTAGAGTGGGTAATGATACTGAGTAGAGTGGGTAATGATACTGAGTAGAGTGGGTAATGATACTGAATAGAGTGGGTAATGATACTGAGTAGAGTGGGTAATGAAGGTAATGATACTGAGTAGAGTGGGTAATGATACTGAGTAGAGTGGGTAATGATACTGAGTAGAGTGGGTAATGATACTGAGTAGAGTGGGTAATGATACTGAGTAGAGTGGGTAATGATACTGAGTAGAGTGGGTAATGAAGGTAATGATACTGAGTAGAGTGGGTAATGATACTGAGTAGAGTGGGTAATGAAGGTAATGATACTGAGTAGAGTGGGTAATGAAGGTAATGATACTGAGTAGAGTGGGTAATGAAGGTAATGATACTGAGTAGAGTGGGTAATGAAGGTAATGATACTGAGTAGAGTGGGTAATGAAGGTAATGATACTGAGTAGAGTGGGTAATGAAGGTAATGATACTGAGTAGAGTGGGTAATGAAGGTAATGATACTGAGTAGAGTGGGTAATGAAGGTAATGATACTGAGTAGAGTGGGTAATGAAGGTAATGACACTGAGTAGAGTGGGTAATGAAGGTAATGATACTGAGTAGAGTGGGTAATGAAGGTAATGATACTGAGTAGAGTGGGTAATAAAGGTAATGATACTGAGTAGAGTGGGTAATGAAGGTAATGATACTGAGTAGAGTGGGTAATGAAGGTAATGATACTGAGTAGAGTGGGTAATGAAGGTAATGATACTGAGTAGAGTGGGTAATGAAGGTAATGATACTGAGTAGAGTGGGTAATGATACTGAGTAGAGTGGGTAATGAAGTATCCAGTGAACGTAATGATACTGAGTAGAGTGGGTAATGAAGGTAATGATACTGAGTAGGGTGGGTAATGAAGGTAATGATACTGAGTAGAGTGGGTAATGATACTGAGTAGAGTGGGTAATGAAGTATCCAGTGAACGTAATGATACTGAGTAGAGTGGGTAATGAAGGTAATGATACTGAGTAGAGTGGTAATAAAGTATTAAAAGCCAGTTAGGCCAGTAAAGGAAATGATAATACAGCAGGCAGTGGCATTACTGAAAAGCAGCATGTGCTGGGAGGGATCGCATGAATCGGTGGTACTGTGGGATTTTCCTGATGTCGGGCTGGAGCCTGTTCGACAGTGATACACATTGGAATGAGGCAGAATGTGTGCCAGCGGATGTCTTAGTGACTGGAAATTTAAGTACTCGATTTCCCTGACTACGTGTAGCACGTCTGGAATTAAGAGGACTGAACATATCGGTAAGCAATGTGCTGCATGTATACCCTGAAGGCAGCGCCATGTGTAGCCAAGGAGCTTGTGGCAGTACATAACTTCTAGCGAGTGCAAGCGCAATTGGCAATACAGCGGCCCAGATGGGGATGCAAATGAAGTTTTGAAAACACAGCGGACTGCGCGCTTGATTAGACGCTCTAGGCGCTCGAGCTGATGTGAGGTGAGGCCAGCAGAGAAACAGTTGCTAGCATACAGGAAGTCAGGAAGGATCAGGGACTTCAGGTTCGTGATGCGGCACGGGAGGGGCATGCAGCGCCTTTTTCTAAATAGGACAGCTATTTTACAGGCAGCTCCCTTACAATTGGCGATCTGGTTGACCATGGAGGTCCACTTGAGATCTTGGTCCATGTGGACACCAAGATACTTTGCGGATTCTACTTGTGCCAGTTGAACTCCAGAGCACGTAACGCTGACACGAGGATTCACAGAACGATGGGCAGGGATGAACAAAATCTGGGTTTTACTCTCGTTTAGTACCAGGTTCCTGCTGGCAAGCCATCTGGCCAGGTGCGTAACTGCAGAAGACATACTACGTTCGAGCTGATGTTTGTCCCTGCTGCTAATATAGAGCATGATGTCACTGCAAACTGAACTGTCCGCACACCATACTTTTGCACTTCAGCTGCCACACCACGGACATAGAGGACAAACAGCAGAGGACTAAGTACGGAACCCTGGGGCACACCACTGCTGGGCTGGAATACCTTGCTGTGCTGGTTGCCAATGACAACTCTTTGCTGCCGGTCACTTAGGCAGTCTGCCAACCAATTCAGCGCACTTCCACCAACGTCAATACTGAAGAGGTCGCGGATGAGGGTGCCATGTTGAACCTGGTCGAATGCCTTCGACATGTCAACAAAGGCAGCGCAAGTTGAGAGTCCGGAGTCTTTGGCATTGGCAAAGGCCTCCGATGCCATCACAACAGCAGACTCTGTTGAGTGCTGTTTCCGGAACTGACAATCTGGGTAGAGGCTGTGGGTGGTCAAGAATTTAGTGAGTTGCGAATGTACGATGCGCTCAAGAATCTTTGAGATAATAGGCAACAGAGAAACAGGTCTGAAATTGGTGGCCTAAGTAGGGTCGCCGCTCTTGTACACAGGGGTGATATTTGCAAGTTTCATGGATAGTGGAAATCTGCCTTCGGAAAGTGAATTGTTGAAGATGAGAGTTACTGATGAAGGTACTTCTGAGTGCATGATTTAAGGCACTTGAACCTGTTGCTAATTTGTTTGGCTCGTGGCAACCATTATCAATTTTGATTCTGGAATGAGAATGCTCATTCCAGCATGTGAGGTGGAATGATCATTCTCCAAAATGAACCATTCTCAGTCATTCCCATTCTGGAATGGGACCAACCTAACGGACCTTTTTGACCAAACAAACAGGCAAGAATGATTCCCAGTGATTCCCATTGTGGAATGTGACCAACCAAACGCAACCTAATTACACCTAAAATGGCACTGGAGTCCACACTGTTTATGAAGGGTAGGCTGGTCACCAAATTCTCCATTACACCTGAAACCTGACAGGTCCGTGATACAGAAATTGTACTACACCTAAATTTTAAAATTTAGGGGTGAAAATTGGCACTGAGAGTCCCGAGTTCGAGTACTAGTACTTCAAAGTACTCTGAATTTCTCAGATCGAATATTGGAGTATTCTTTATCTCCTAAAAATTGCACACCAAGGCCCTTAAAATGACATGGTACAACCCTGATTGAACCGAGTGGCAGCAATTTTTCTTAGGCATATTGGCTGGTGGGTCATTTGGGCGCTCTCTACTCGTGAACAAAATGTTCACCACACAGTCTGCACATCATTATCTGCCGACTGCTTCTCTGAAACTGCAGATTTCTGTGGTAAATGCATGTACCATAATTGAACGAGTGCTCTGATTTATTCCAATTACGATTATTTATGAAAAACCCGAGCGAGTGCTAGTACTCGAGTATTCGGTAAAATTGTTTCACCCCTACTAGAATTACATGCTATACAGTTTTTATGCTATGTTTAATAATGAATGTTCGGAATGTGGATAAAGAAATGAGACATTTATTATATTTTTGTAATCAGGCCTATTTTTAGGGGTTCAAGAAAAGCTTGGTCACTAAATGTTATAGAATAGCGTGTTAGAGATCTTACAAAAGTGACAACATACTTGTAGTAGTATTACACAAAGGCACACAATGAAAACCTTGGCAAATTTATTCCGTTGTGACTCAGAGTTTCATGGCTGAACCAATCATCAGACAACGATAATGGAATAGGAGGCAGCGCTGGTATATCTAAGTGGAGAGAGGTGTGATAATACGATAGCGAGAGGAGTAATCGCGTGAATTTAGAAAAGCGATCCTGTCAGCTTTTCTATTATTGTGTTCACATGGCAAGAAAAACGACACCGCTATGCTACGTAAGTTTCTACGTAAGGTGCTCGGTATTTCACTTAGGCTACGGAAGTCTCTACGTAAGATGCTCGGTATTAGATCTACCAACGGGTGGTAGCCGCGTGCTGTGCACGTGTACGGCAGCCATTGTGCATGTGTTGCATGCAGTGCAGTGCATGCAGTCCGTGTTCGGATGTGCATGCGCGAGGAACTTCCTCCTTTGGAACTGCTTCTTGTATGAGCTGTTTCGGATATTTCGTCTCCTGGCCTGGCTCATTTCTGGCTTATTTCGTTTCTGCGCTACTGAGACCTCCTTTCGCGGAATATTACTCAATGACAGGTGAGTTGACCAGTTCCCTTTGATTCATTTGCTTGTGTTGACTCTTTCATTTACGAAAAGTGTGCTCATTTTGAGCGGAATGCAATAAATAATGGAACAGCTGACAGGATCTCTTTTCTAAATTTAGCTTTTCCGCTGCCGAGGTCTCCTTTTACGGAATACTCGATGACAGGTGATCCCTGAGTTGAAACCGGTCACCTTCGATTCATTTGCTTATGGTCACCCTTTCATTTACGGAAACGTTTGCTGATTTTATTCGGATTTAGATCCATTTTTATCTCTTTGTCCTTGTCTACAGTGTGCGAAGAACGCGAGTTCACCTTCTTGACGGTAAGGCTTATGTTAGATGTGTTGTCGAAATACTCATATTCATTGTTCATTGGTACGTTACAAGTAAGGCACTGGTTAATGGCATACTATCGTTGGCAGTTCCCAATCTGGAGGGAGAGGTTCAAGGACCCATTGACCGAGTTTGCAAAATAAATTCGCATATCAGGGAAAATCTCCATTGTGGAGAGGTTCAGTAAACTTGTTTGCTTCATACGAAACAAGTCAAAGGGTGCAGTCTCGTCTCCTCAAGATCTCGTACTTGTATGATTGGATTTGTTTACTCGAGTCTGGGCTGTTTGATTTATTATTTTGTGAGTTCCGCCGAGATTGCACTGCCCCAAATAAAGTTTCCGCCAAAGCAAGAATTACGATCTGCAAACTGTTTGTAGTACCTGCAAGAATCTGCTTTACATGTATCGTACTTTCTCTGTTGCTGTTTCAGTTGCCGTCATGTTGCTAAAGAAACGTTCAGTAGAGAGGTTCTGCAAAACGAAAATTCGAACGAAGTTTCCCGACAGTCCTTGCGAAAGTGTGTACGAATTTTTGCACGAACTTTGCGTTCTGCACATTTTCGTAGTTTGCGCGGGCCAAGTGCCCGTACGCCATGACCCGATATTACGAAAGTGTGTACGACTGTTAATTTCGCGTTCCCTGCAAGTTTCGCGTCCAAAGTTGCGAAAGCTCGCGCGAAGTTTCGCACTTCATGACGTGGAACGAAAGTTTGTACGCATTTTCGTTTTGCAGAACCTCTCTTGTGTGACTCATTTGTTTCATACGAGACGAGTCAATGAGTTGGTGTGGCTTAGAATCTTTCGCTGTAGAAGAAATCTATTCGTATGTCTATTGGAGAAATAATTGTATTCACTGGTTATAAAATAGGTTAAGACAAACTCACAGAATAAATACCATCGGTCCCTTGGTGTTCGTCCTAAAGAGGTTCGACTGGATATCATTCAAACTCACCAAAAGATGTGTAAGATTTTATTATTATGGAGTGCCTTGGTTATTTCTCAGTACCTCCAACCATAGCCTTGCCCCTTTTATCCTCAGGATCAGTGTAGTTGTTGGAACGAGGTGTCCGACTCGACAATGTATTTGTTTACATTTTAATACATGTTTATTGTTCCTCCTTTGCTGTGTTGTTTTAGAAAATCGTGGACTAACAGTTTGCAGTCATTGTACTACCTCCAAAAGTTGTATCGGCATCAACAGGGTTACGATTTCAGTGCAATATGATGCAGGATGACCTTATCACGATAACCCATGATTATAAACCATTATAAACACAGAATCAACGAAAACATCTGCGACACGCACCTGGTTACATTTCTCAAATAAATCTGAAATATCTGAAAAGCAAGACAATTTTATGACAGAGTCATGAAATTCTGCTACAGCAACATGCACAGAATGACCTCCGTATAAAATATCACCACGGTCCACCACTACTCACATGTTTCCCCGCAGAAGAACATGCTAGTGCCATCAGTGCGTATAATACGGTATTGATATGATGTGAAGGCCATCATTTACATATTGATATAGGGCATTCCATTGATTGGTGACAGAAAAAACAAAAGAAATTATAGCAATAAAAACTGCTTTATGGCAGTTTTCTAAAAAAGGTTATTGTGTTCTAGTCCATGGACCCCGTCTAAAAAGTAAGAAATTAACGGAATGTGATAGCTGAAAATTAAAATTTCACACAAAACCTCACAATAATTACACACAGAATGAAAAGCTACATGAAGAAGACCTTTTCCCCATCGTGATCCTCTTTCCTATGCATGCATGTTGCCAATTGTTGGTGCAGTACAAGTCTGGTGTTGAAAGCAGCATTTCAAGTGTTGTGATTATTGTGAGGTTTGTGTGAAATTTTAATTTTCAGCTATCACATTTCGTTAATTTCTTACTTTTTAGACGGGGTCCATGGACTAGAACACAATAACCTTTTTTAGAAAACTGCCATAAAGCAGTTTTTATTGCTATATGTATACAGGGCTGGGCTATTTACATGTACTACTAGAGAGGTTCTGCAAAACGAAAATGTGTACGAACTTTCGCTCTACGTCACAAAGTGAGAAACTTCGCACGAACTTTCGCAACTTTGGACGCGAAACTTGCAGGGAACGCGAAATGAACTAACTTTCGTAGGAAGTTTCGTGAGATCGGATCATGGCGTACGTGCACTTGGCGCATGCAAACTACGAAAATGTGCAGAACACAAAGTTCGTGCGAAAATTCGTACACATTTTCGCAAGGCCTGTCGCGAAACTTCGTTCGAATTTTCGTTGTGCAGAACTTCTCTTGTCTGCTGGTACCACTATATCATCACACTCTTTGATCCTCTTCACATCGTTCTTCATCTGCTCTTGAAGCTGGTTAGAAGCCCGGCGGAACGTAATATGCTCAACCATATTATACATTGCGTTCTCGAATGCCTTGAGTTCTTCAATCTGGGGTGGGCAGTTCACGGTTTTTGAAGCCGTACATGTTCATCACATTAAAGGATCATAAAGCCGACTTCCATGACAAGCTGCAATGCAGATTGATTAACCCCGCCAAGTCCGAAATAGGCGTCGTAAGCAAATCCATACTGGATGGTGTTATCGGCCCCATGCGGAGCAGCGTATGTGAGAATCTGTGGCAGAACACGCAAGCCGT
Source organism: Sycon ciliatum (assembly GCF_964019385.1). Classification (NCBI taxonomy): domain Eukaryota; kingdom Metazoa; phylum Porifera; class Calcarea; order Leucosolenida; family Sycettidae; genus Sycon; species Sycon ciliatum. The sequence continues at coordinate 28,156,108 of NC_088654.1, forward strand.
CATCGAGTGGTTCAACGGCATTGAAGACAAGCCGCGGTACACCTTCGTTGTGTTCGACATCGTCGAGTTTTACCCCAGCATAACGAAAGACCTTCTGCTGGATGCCCTGTCGTACGCCGGGACGCACGTTCCAATGTCCAAGAAGGACATTGAGACGATACTGCACGCACGGAAGTCATTGTTGTTCGACGGCGGCAAAGCATGGATGAAGAAGGAGAAGTACGGGTAATTCGACGTAACAATGGGGTCGTACGACGGCGCAGAAGCCTGCGAGCTTGTTGGGGCTTTAATCCTCAGCAAACTCCGTCCACTCCTGGTCGACCAGTGCGTGGGTCTTTACCGTGACGATGGTCTAGCGATAACGAAGGACGCCACGGGTCATGATGCCGACCGCACGCGCAAACAGATCATACAGATATTCCAAGCACACGGCTTAAAAATAACAATCGAAACCAACAAGAAGATCGTCGACTACTTGGATGTGACCCTGAATCTCGCCACCGGAACATTCCAACCATACAGGAAACCGAATAGTACACCCCTGTACGTCGATGTGCGGTCCTGTCACCCACCGCAGGTGCTGAGACAAATACCCATTCGCATCAACAAGAGGCTGCAACGTATCTCATGCAATGAGGAAGTGTTCAGCGATGCTAAAACGTTATACGAGGACGCACTGGCCTCAAGTGGCCACCCGAAAACAAGTGGCCACCCGAAAACCATGACATACAAGGATAAACCGAGCAACAAGAAGAAAAAAGCGAAGAAAGGGCGCAGCCGCGACGTCATCTGGTTTAACCCGCCGTACAGTACCACGGTCAAAACCAACGTTGGCGCAAAGTTTCTATACCTCGTCAAGAAACACTTCCCTGAAGGGTCGGCGCTACACAAGGTGTTTAACAAGAACACAACAAAAGTAAGCTACAGCTGCATGAAGAACGTAGCGTCGATTATCAAAGGGCACAATGCTGCAAAACTTCACTCGCAACCGCCAGTTGTGCCATGCAATTGTCGGGTCAAGGCGTCGTGCCCCCTCAACGGTGACTGTCAGTCTTCCGACGTCGTGTACGAGGCGCATGTAGCATCCAACGAAGTCAAGACCTACGTCGGCATGACTGCTACCACATTCAAGCAGCGCTACAACAAACACACTTCGGACTTCCGCCATGAAAAGTACGCCGCATCAACTAAGTTGTCCAAGCACATCTGGGATCTGAAAAACGAGAACCGGGGATTCGACATCAGATGGGAGATCAAGGATAGAGCACCTTCGTACAGTAACATCAGCAAGAAGTGTGGCCTATGCTTAACCGAAAAGTTCCACATCCTGAAAGCTTCAAAAGCTACCTCCCTAAACAAGAGAAGTGAGCTGGTATCTAAATGCCCTCACCACATTGAGGAATGAGAACTCTCTCAGCTGACTCGGCAGGAATACGTCAATGATGGTAGTGAACAGAGTTGCCAGTGTTGTTCTGTTGCGTGGCAGGAAAGTATATTTAAGGACCTGGAAAAGAAAACCGAGAAGATGTAACGTGGATACAGTTTAGAAACTCGTATTGTTCACATTCCAGTCCACCCATACACCGAGCAGCACGCTTCACATTGCCAAGTTAAACCATACTACACAAAGTGGCTATCGTCCATGTTGACCTGTGCTAGCAGAAATTAAAATTGAAATTCATGTCCATGGTTAACTACGTGAAGAGTTTCAATTTGCTCGTGGCTTTGCAAAACAAAACTATTGGATTTCAGGCAAGTCTGTTTTACTGAGGTTTTCTGATTTTATTTTGAGCTTCAACGCCATTGTTGTTATATACATTCAAACCATAGCCTACACCTGTCCACGCCCTGGCCCAGCACTGCACAAGAAGAACAAAATAACAAGTTAATTAAAGCTTATGGCTGATTCATATGGTGGTAAATACACACCTGGCAATAGGGCGGTAAGAACATGCCTGCCCACAAACGCTTTCTAAGCTGCAAAGTTATCATCATCTTGTAGTTCTTTGGTCCTTTTTGCTTTTACCATAGAAAGAAAGAAATTACATAATTATGACAAGTACTCAATCTGCGGACAGAACTGTTTCGTCCTTTGTGGACTCGTCAGCGCAACACAGAGGAAATGAGGCCGAACCTGATAGCAATGGAAATAAAAATTTCCAATCAGGCCCGAACAAAAAGCGAGGAATTATGACAAGTATGTAGTATTTGCTTATGGTGTTTGTAGTAATTGTACTGAGTTCACAACTCACTCCATGTATTGCGTTAATTAAAGCTACTTATAAAGTTAATACATTGTGCTGCAATATTTAACAACTGAATATTTTCATTCCCTTCTCATCATGGCCATTTGCTTGTGTTTTGCTAGTGTCATGTGAAGTAAGCCCTCTCAGGCTACAGCTACTGCACACTAGTATCCTACATTTTCAATAAACCTGGAATATTGCCCATACCTCTGGTATTGCCAACCACTTTGTTTGCAGCCAGGATTGAACAGCCTTGTGGTCCTGCCACACCTGTGACTCCTGCAGCTTGAGCTCAAGCTGGCGATACCCACTGTCAACTGGGCCTTTCTGTGCTGGTGGCTCATAGGCCAAGTCTCGAAGCATGTCCAAGAGGCTGCTCGCTTCATCTTGCGACAAGCCATGTTTGCTGTCTTTCACCCACCTGCAATTGATGCAACAAAAAGTACATCACACCTCATAATAGAGAAGCAACCACCACCCGTGAGACACACACACACGCGCGCACACGCGCTCAGATATGAGACGAGGTGCAGTGCAGGTACGGTATGGCAACATTGCAAAGAAGAGACGGATATGAATGGAGAGTGCATATGACAACAGGCTCGTCACGCTCCCCCCCCCCCTCCCCCTCATTTAGTGGAACGCTTCGGTAAAGACTTCAGTGGAGAAAGACACAGGTGAAAAAGGCTTTAATACTAAAGTGGGGCTATATATAATTATAAGAATCTAGCAAAATCCATATTGCATTCACCTACATTCACATACTGAAGTTACCCTGCCTGAGCCAGCACTGTTCTCTATGCAAGTCACAGAGCATCACTCGAACACCGGGAGACACACGACGAATGGCTAACATTTCAGCCTCCGAATAGTCAGTCATGAAGAATTCAGGAGACCAATTCGGATTCTTTCCACGAATAATCTAGACCACAACAAAATCATAGATTTTTTAACACACCCATCATTACCATTTAATTTAACCAGATAATCTTGACAACTTACACTGGGATGATGTGGCAACTAGCAAATAGTGGTCACTGGTGAAACAATTATACCGAATACTGAGCCAGTAATAAAATTTAATGTAAAAAAGAGAAGAAAACACATGAGAACGAGTTATGCAGCAACTATCCACGAGTGTAACAAGACTGTATCATCTTGTTACAGTCCTGGATAGTTGCTGCATAACATAACTCTCGTGTGTTTTCTTCTCTCTTTTACATTCGAGTACTCGCTTGGGTTTTTTCTAAAATAATCGTACTCGGAATAAATCAGAGTACTCGTTCATGGCACATGCATTGACCATTGCAATCTGCAGTTTCAGAGCAGCAGTCAGTAGATATTGATGTGCAGACTGTGTGGTGAACATTTGTACATGAGTAGAGAGAGCCCAAATGACCCACCAATCAATATACATGTACAGTGCCTGAGAAAAATGACTGCCACATGGTTCAATCGGGGTCGTATAATTTGATTTTTTAAGGCCCTTGGTGTGGAATTTTTAGGAGATAAAGAACACTCAAATACTCGAAAAATCGATCGGAGAAAATCAGAGTACTCAAACTCGGGATCTCAACGCCAACTTTCACCCCCACTAATAAATCATTTTTTTAAAGTTCTGAACTAACTAACTTACCTCCAGAGCCTCCGCAATGTCACCTTCGCACTCACTCTGAATGACAAACTCAGCAACTACCATATACTTGGTTGCCGTTGGCACGACCAGAAAGATCAAAGCTACATTGTACTTTGTCGTTCTGTATGTTGCATCAATTAACAAAAGCTGGCCGTACTTAGAGAGCAGCCGCTTTTGCCATTGTTCCTGGTGGATAAATAGGAGGCGTGTGCTGAGTTGGTTGTCCAGAGTGGGTAGGGCTTCATCGTAGTCCCCACCTCCACTCCCTACAGGAAACAATAGCAAACATAGGAAGAAAGCTCACGACCCAGGCAGATGGTAGGTGTACCGCCACTCTAAAGGATCATTACGTTGTAGTAGAATTGCACAGATGCAGCTTTGAATATACATGTACATGTAATCCATGTACTCCAATGAAGGCATAGGTCGTGAATATTGGATGCCATGGCAAAATGTACATAACACAATTACCTAGGAAGACGTTCGGCATCTGCTGCCGTTCTTCTTCTTCTCGAAGTCCGTCGGATCCTTCTTTTGCTTCAACCTATGGACGAAATGTGATATCCGGGTGTCTCGCATGTTCTCTCCAACTTTCCACCAAAGGACAGATAAATCACATTACCAATATAGAGTATTTTTATGATGGTTTAATAGATCGCGGTCTTTAATACTGGATACCTGTAGAAGAAGGGCTACGAGGGAGAAAAGCCACAAGGTCAATTGTTACAAAGAAAGTAAAAGGGATAACTTACTTTCAGAAAAATAATATGAAAGTATGGTTCATGTCCATGGTGATGCATACATGAATCACATTTGATGCAACAGTGGGTTCAAATCCTGCTTGGAACAGGACGGATTACTTCGTTGATATGGGCCAGTTATAAAATCCCTTCCGGAGACATAGAATGCAGCCACCACATTATAGTTGCATCTTCATAGTACCTTCATTCCAAGCTCTAATTGATCCACAACTGACATTTGAAGAGAGCGCAAAGAAGAAAACACGTGCCAGCGTACATCCTTGGCGTGAGGATGGTATGCACGGGACAAGCCTACTGTGCTCTCCATTTTCAAGACGTTGGATATGTCACGGGCTTCGTAAACCAGCTACCACGCACTCTTTAATGCGAGCTATAACAGAAGGGTGTACCCTTTGGCTTAGTTGTGTTGTGAGGCTGCCTTGCCAAGCATGGTGGTGACATCGTGACCAGTGTGACACTGACCAGCACTCAAAGGATACTGGAGAAGGAATCTATGAGGAGAGAGCAGAAAAAGCACACATCATTATTATGTGAGGTATTCAAAGACAGTGTCCAGACTCCCAGAACGTGGTTCTGAAAGTTTCATCATCAGTGCAAATAATGTATTCATTGCAGCTACTAGCAACGTTAGTAAAGCAGTAAAAACAGACAGGATCTGCAGTTGACTTCGCTACTAACGACTGCGGATATAACAACAAGTTGTGAATAATGACAGAATTTCCATAACAGTCAGCTCATCGGTCAATTTCCATAACTGTAATACATAAATATAATGAGACTTCGGATATAAGGACTCTTCACGAATAAGGACACTTTTCTGATGCCCCGCCGAGTGTCGCTATACGCAAAGTAGTGTGTACATGTACAGTGCGTATGGGTTATAGCGTGGTCATGTGAAAGAATAATTCTACTGCCTACTACAGTACGAGAATGAACTCTCACATGTTTTCATAATCATAACATGGATTTCATGTGCACATTTATTCTTACAAGCAATTTTACCGTACAGTAGAATATATCGGTCCTAAGAATGGACTTTGTGTAGCGAAACATGCCAGATCAGTACAAAGTATATCGCCTGTAGTAATAACATCCGTCCAAAGCAGTTCTGATCTGACTCGCGTTGGGTCGTAGTGCTGCAGGTTCAACTATTGTGGTCATGTAACTCATGTTGCATAGCCACATGGTAATAGGCGATTCAGGCTACGGCCAAATGTGACCACGTTTCTACGACTCAGATGTATTTGATCAGGGATTGTGCATAAAATTTTGAAACATGACTGCATCACCATGGAAATTAAAGTTCAGACGTGATTTTGGTCGTAGTCTGAATCGCCTATAAGCCTATGTGACTGTGACCAGCCGCATGCACATATATAGTCATTGCACAGTAGCACTAACTTGTATGTATGATGATCTTCCTGCCTCCTCGCACATGCACATGACATGTCACACTTGATTTATCGTGTGTAAGAAATATCGGAAATAAGAATAGAAAGTCGTTTTTCAAACACCCACGCTATAACCGATACCTACTGTACATGCATAACGTCTGAAAAAATTGTTGCACTGTCCCTGCTGGGAAAGAAAAGGCACCATAGTTTAGAGTGGTTGATTACTAAGATTAGGCATGTAGTTATGGGCAGGCTCAGTTTCCTTCACCACTCCTAAAACTGCATGTATACAAACATATCACTTGCATTATCAACCTATTTACCTTTCTTCTGTAGCCAACTTCGAAAATCCTTACTGCTTTTGCACTGTTCAATAGCAGCAGTTAATCTCTGAAGTGCCTCTGCTTTCATTCTGGCATTCGCATCCGTTGGCACAGAAAATGATGGAAACTCCAAAACTCGGTGAGTAGTCGCTGTTGCTATGCAGCCTTTCTTTTTTTGAACCTGGACATTATTACAGCAATTGACATGTACAGAAGAGCATGATTTCGCGACTTTGCAGAGTCTGCAGAGAGATGTTATGATTACATAGGGGAAGAGGCCGGACCCTTCCACTAGAACGACATAAAAGCGTCAAAGATGAGTTTGGACGCTTCTTGCAGCTTCATTATATTGTAATGAATAAATATGTTGTGGACTAACAGGCACATCTCAAATTGCAAACTGTTTTTTACAGTTTAGTAACAATTCTGTATTCACTCAACGTTTCAGTCTATGACCATCATCAGGAACGAGGAAATGACGGCTGGGGCCTGTTATAGTCCCTCAATTACTCCTGGGGGTTATGTACTCTTGATTATATCCATACACATTCGCAACACTCTCCAACCGGTCTCTGGGCTACACCAACCACTAAAAGAAAAAAAGCTAAAGTCATCCAAATGTTCGGGCAATCTTCAGGACGACCGTTCGGAGAGTGTTCAAGGGTCATGGCCAGTTAATGAGCGCAGGGATGTGACACAAGGTAGCAATGGCTCCAATATACCTTGAAGAGAGAGCCGCCTCGATATCTTCTCATGGCTGGGATTCGAGGAAGCCTGGTCCGCAGGTGACCGCGTTGCGTCGCTTGTGTCCGTAGGCTACGAAGAAAGAGAACAACAAAAGTCCAGCCAGATGATGGCATGGCACACTACACTACAGAATGATGCACACAGGATACGCAGGGCAAAGCAGCTGATACCATTGTACATTCTTCATTTCGTTTTCCCATCCTTCACGCCACCCCCTCGGTCAGAATCGAACTTAGGCTGTGTTTACATGAGAAATTTCAACCCGGAACTCGACCCGGGTTGAAAGTCTGTACGATAGACAAAAGAGGTGAGCGTTTACATGAAGACAGTTGACCAGGGTCAAATACTGATATGCCGCCAAAAGTCCACTTCTACAGTCCTGTATGGTCACGTGAATCCGTTCGCGCGAAATTTGCATCTGCAGTGCTGTTCAAACCTGGCGCGAGATACGCACAGAAGTACGTTTGTACGATTTTCTTGACCCGGATTGATTTCAACCCACCCCTTGGGGGAGGGTTGATTTCCCCAAGGGGAGGGTTGAAATCAACCCGGGGCGAAATTTCAACCCGGGTCAAGCGCAATGCGTCATGTAAACGCGCCATTCATTTTGTGTACATGGCGGGTTGAAATCTGACCCGGGTTGAAACGCTTCATGTAAACACAGCCTTATTGCTCTGGGGAATAGGTAAATACACACGGAGTAGCGTATGGCATACAAACATGTACAGACAGACTAATAATATAATTTTCATATTATAACCCCCGACGACACCGACCTGTTTAGCTTCATGGCATCTTTCCTTCCCGAACTGACACTCTTGCCGGCCGAGCACGCAGAAGGGGACTCCATGGAAATCAATAGGGACACACATTCGGTGATGCTGCCAGACATGTCGAAGGTCCTTGGCCGCGAGGATATCGATGGCACTGGAAGACAATGAACACAAGGTGACCACATATACAGTCCGCATACTGCTATTTTCGGTTGCGCTCACCTTCCCCTCCTTATGTTATTTCTATAACAATTTCGGTAAGTGTAATTCCGACACACGCGGGAAGTAGTTTTACACTTGCGGTCAATTTCCGGACCACATTGACAACTGCACAACTTGACATCGTAAGGACATTCAGCAGACTACACGTTATAGCTCACCTTCCAAGGAAGCCCTTCATCGTACTCCTGACCACAAAGTTTTCCCGTGGCAATTGCTCCTTTAAAAATGCTTCCAGCTCCTCCCTGGAGGCAAAGATTTTGCTGTCGGAGCATGGCGTGCAGCCCACTTCTTCCTCCACTTCCATCGCCTACTGTCCTTCTCTTACTACAATCAACAGTAGTACTGTACATAATGTACTCTTGCACAATTATTGTAAACAAACAAACACTAGTGGCTAAAATCTGTGACAGGCGAAAATGAGAATGCACGCAGCCAAGACTAGGCCATCATCTCCTTCATCCATCATCCTGGGGACTTTCAAAATTTAATAATAATAACAATTACCCAATGCTGTAGACAGCAAGCAAGCTGACTGTGCGTTTGTAATCTCAACAGCCCTCCGACCTGTGCTTATAATGTTGTGACTGTACTTCCAGCACTAAACTCTGTACTAATAGGAACGTGCAGCACCTGCAGGTCACAATGCCATCAGTGCTAGTTTTAGTGTATTCTGTGGTTTGGATGATTACAAGTTAGTTGCGTCTCTAGTACACATTGCATAATCATAATAATCAGGGTGATAATCAGGGAGTCGTAAAATACCGGTATTTTACGACTCCCTGGTGATAATCCTAGGCTACATACTGTGGTGGGGCCATTGATGGTACGTTCACGAAGATCACCAAGCCTGACAGGTTTGGTGATCTCTTTTGGTGCTATAAACAGTTCTCTGCTGTTTTGCTCTTTGTTTGCGTAGATAGTCGCGGCCTAGTTCACGTTTGTGGATGTAGGTGCACCAGGCTCTGTTGGAGATGCTGCTGTTTTTAATACAGTTCAACTAAGCCAAATTGCTTGGTGGAGAATGGCTCAATTATCGCACATGGACATGTGGGAATGCTGACATTCGCCCGTATGTTGTTGGAGATAGTGCCTTTGGCCTGAGTCCATGTGTAATGAAAATTTACAGTGACCCCAATCTAGCGCCAGCTCAAGCAAGTTTGAACTATGCTCCAATAAGGACACGGCGTGTAGTGTGCTATAGGGAAGTTGAAAGAGAGGTTCCGTGTCGTTGCTGAGAGCAACAGCAAGGATCCAAAGTTAGTAAGCAAGGTCAACATGCTGTGCTGTGCAATGCACAATATCATTGAGCGCAAGGAAACGGCCTACCTTCCTCACTATCCCAACTATGCACCGCAGCCTCTAGTTGCAATGAATCCATCTGCTGCTTCTCTATTTGTGCATGGTCAATGCTCCCCACCTCGCTTACCCCGCACACAGATACACAAACACGCGGATGCACACGGCACACATACGCACATGCACACGACACAAACAGGAAATTATTCATGTAAAATGCCATGCAAAGCAGTGGCCACCGTACTTCAGGAAGTCAGTTGTGGAACAAAATAATTCAACTACAACGTGTAGACAAGCTGACGGCCAAAGCACATTATAGCAAACATGACATTTGCCCAAGGATTGCAGTTTGCAGACCACGCCATGAAAGCAGCGAATACAGAATGTAATATCATACAAAGTGACAAGCAAAGAAGTGGCCACCATACACCAGAGACTTGCAGAAAGTCACATATCCAACAGATAGAAAAGTGAACAGCAATCTGGTACAGCCCACACAAGACAAAGCTGACCTGATACTTGTCCCAGGATCGCAAGTGGCAGATCCTTTTCGATGCATAACATGCAGGTGTACGTTACACGCATGGACAAAATCTGACCGTGTCGCCAGCATACAATGTCATCACATGTATACCCCACAAGTTACACACATGCACAGTACAAGCACAATGAAAGCAATGGAAAAGTACGATGTGGTTGCTGAAGCATCTTCGCACTTCAAATTCAGACTTCAATGTGGTCGTCACGAGATGATATACCTGCAAGATACAAGTGATGCAGAAAGAAAGCAGAAGGTCGTGAGGTAGGCCATGAGACACCACAAACGGGTCACCTACATGTATGTTCAGGGCTAGTGCACTCGCACGCAGAATTATCATAATCGAGCATTTCCCAAACTGAGAAGTGCAAGGAAATCCACTTGCATGCACAGGAGCAATTTTGCCGCTGGTGTGATGCGCAATTCGAGACAATCTGCGATGCTGCGTGCTCACCTCTGATGCCGATTACTTCCTTGCTTAGACCGGCCCGGTCTGCTCTCCCTTCACTCTCTTCTAAATCCTACTTGGAGCAGTAAGGCTGTGTCACTGCTCCTACTAATCATCCAGTTAGGTTGTGGTCATTGTTGTGAAAGCAATATCATCGTCATTGTGGTAATAACATACGTTTTTGCACAGCGGCTGGCGCTAGAACGTGCAGCAAGCAGCACGCTTGTACTTCGGATTTTGCGATTTTTTCGAGGGCAATGGCTTCCTTTTTGCTTTAGCTACCTACGAAGTACGACCAAAAAATCTATGAGAAGTATTTTTGGAGCTGGAGTACGAGTGGGGTTGTCTGATAAGTGCTAGGAGAACCCTCCTTTGTGGCTGTAGAGCGCTAAAACGTGCCCTGTTGGCCGACATATCCGAATTTTTTTCTCCCGGGGGACACCCCCGTTATACCACTCCCAACCGCCCTGTGACGCCCCTGTCATTGTAGCTTACCTGCTGTCTTTCTTGGAGATGCAGTAGCAGCTGAGGACTTGCATACAATCTCTGTTTCAACTGCAACTATTTCCACAATGTTGCCAGGTATTGGTGCGGGCGACACACGCAGATTCTACACACGCAGAAGGAAAGAACACACCATGAACATATACCTGTTACTACATGTACATGTACATGTTGCCACTGTCAAATATTCCACAGGCAGATGGTGGGGATGGAGAGGAGAGCAACATCAGCAACAGCAGAAGCAGCAGCAGCAATAGCAGCAGCAGCAGTACCACACAGCAATTCACCACACCATACCTCAGATTGTATTCCCGGTATGAGCATAAAATGTCCAGTGGCCTTGTCCTCGCGAAACCGGCTTTCAAACTAGTTCAACAGAATCTACAGCGCACGTTGCACAGGAGAATTCATACTCATTCAACAGAATATACAGCATACATTGTACAGGAAAATACTTGTACATTGCAGAGGAGAATACTGGCTTTCATACTCGTTCAACAGAATCTACGGTGTACATTTGACAAGAGAATACAAGGCATAACGATTAAGCAAATCTACGCCAATAGTTATGTATGTCCCTGAAGATAGGCTACTGTAAAACCGGAAAATTTCGGTGGAGATTTATTTTCGGTAACTTCGGTTTTACCCACACATCACACACGACAACTTACCTCCACGGTCGACATGAGCTCCCCAGGATCCCCCAGCTCCTCGGGACACACTCTCACCATCGTCGTGGAAACGTTCAGCTCGGCCAGCAGCCGTCGCAAGCCATCAATCTCATACGAGCTGAGACAGGCCATGTCCGAGAGCAGGCAGGATGGCGGTGATGGAGGTGGCTTGCCGCCTTGTGAGCTGTTCCCATCTCCTGACGAAGCAGCAGCAGCAGCAGCTGCCGCCGTCGCTGGCGACTGGGCTGCAGTGTCATCCGTTGACAGCAGTGGGATCTCGGCGCATGCGGGCGCAGGAGAGAGCTTCGCTGCGTCCGTATCTGTCAGCGATCAGACAATCAGAATATACAAGCCCATATTTAGGCATAGGATAGCTGCCGTGAACAGCACTCAACCGGCAACACCCAACAACAAGAGTACTGTAATTTCACAAATTGTTGGTGTACTTTTTTTTCGGTACGTTTGGTGGGTCTGTTTCATACCTAAAGTTTCAATACACCGAACAGACACTAACACACGTAATCCAATAGGGAGCTGCTTCTCTGTACCTAAAAGTTCTGTTCGCCTAACCTGGCCTTTTGCCCTCATACTGAAAAATAGTGAGCACCTAAAATTTCTGAAATTAGAGTATATAACCCCCGAAGAGTGTGAAACTCCCGCACACCCTGCTGTCACCACAGAATTTCAAGTTGACGTCATTTTTATGATGCAATGTTCCACGCACCAGTGATTATTACGACATGTGTACGGCGAATCAACGCATCACACGTTTTTCTTTGCACTAATCTGTACAAGGTCTAATGGGGCTTTGTCCACCACAGATTCCGAATACGTCTGATAAATTGTGATAATACGTGTACTGTGCAGCCTCTTCCCTTGTAAGAATAAGATCCTGTGCTTTGACACAAGAGTACATGGGGTTATGTAATCTTGCTTGACAGGATAACTACATATTTATGTTTGGATACTCCGAAGTGCAGTGATCCTGTTTTCTATTATTGTTGATGATGGTACAAACATAAATATTGCATATACACATCTTCGATATTGAGCTTTTATTAGAGAGGTTAAGATTCACGTTATTACTGACGTGACGCGAAAGTTCAGCTCGCGTTATTTGGCTCGCACGTCTAAAAACAACGCGAATGACCCGCAGCTCACGTCGAAATCACATCGACAAAGGACATAGCAGCAGAGACAGAATACTTTCTCGTTCTCAGGAAAATAAATTCAACAGCCACGGCCACATGGAAATCGTTTCCCCACATTTTGTATTTTTAAGACACAGAGGGAGTCATAGTGGTACAAAGTGAAGTGTACGGAGATGGAGAGAGAGAGAGACGGAGAGAGAGAGAGGGAGAGAGAGAGAGAGAGAGAGAGAGACACACACACACACACACACACACACAGAGGCATAGAGAGACAGAGACACATACACACACAGTTCCACGGCAACATCGATGA
>NC_088654.1:28171630-28204130 GCF_964019385.1 Sycon ciliatum
ACCCAAAAGACACCATGCCACCAAGACTTGCACTGAAAGGCTTACTTTGTAAAGTTAGTTTGCCATGCTCATGGTGGAGCCTTGTTGTGAGGACACATCCATGATGTCAATAGTATGCCCACGCCTGCCCATCACCCAAAGACCCCCTAGCGATCTCACTGGCCCATTGCCCGCCATCCTCATGGCACCTCCACCCATCTGCTGTACACTGCCTCCCCATCGCCTCTTTCCGCGCTTTCATGCTCACACCTGCCTGTTGCCCGCCACCCTCCTGGCACTTATACTGTCGCGCCGTGGCCCGCGCCAGCTGTTCTCCCCATACCTTACACCAGATTTAGCGCTAAATTTGTTTATGCTTGTGGCCCTATGTATTTATAAGCATACTGACTCACTGTTAGGTAGACCCGAGTATCAGTTGTCTGATGATTGCCTAACGGCACGAAACTCAAGAGTAACAACCAACCTGAACGTCCTCCGCTGAGTCTGCTATGATTTGAAAACTCCGTATGGCGGAACCCAGATGCGCATGCAGTTTACGTAAGACTTTCCGTAGATCGACTACATTTTTTTAACTAACGTAATTACGTTATGCGCAACCTCTCTAATAAAGTACAGTGAGTGCTGGAAAATACTTCGACAACTGTGGACAGTCGGTTATAGGCGATTCACACGACAGCCACTTGCACGTTTTACGGCGAGTGATTTACGAGAAAAAGTGACTGTGTGGATTCACATGGCTGCACTCAACAGCGGGCACGTTTGCATTTTTGAATGATTCACCCACCAGTTGCCATGAGTATTTCAAATTGTCATAACACGTGTACAATAATTATCACGGTGAAAAGAGCCGTGTAAAAAATCAAGTCTTGTTTTGCGCTTTTTGCTGTAAATATAGTTTACTGCTTGCCGCAGAGGGGCTGAGGGCTAGACCCACAGGACACTTCTGATCATAACTCACTAGACCTAGTCTTTCTTAAACTTGCATTCAGTTTCGGCGGGGACAATACCCCCGACACACCACCAACACAATCTTTAACTGTCTTTGACGCCATCACAATATCTATGCAAACACGGCCTAACGGACAAAGTCAAACAAGCCGTGACCTGATGTTGACACAGCCTGGTCAGTATGGAGCTTGCATGTCGAGTCTGCAGTTAAGGAATTCATACCTCAAAAGTTGAAGCGAAATAACGTGAACAACAAACTGTGGTATACTAGTAATGCGGGAAAATCAATAAATTAGAAAAATGTCACGTTCGGAAATTTTATTGGGTGGTCATCCCGTTTGACTGTGCGAAGTAAAATTAAAACAACCAAATGGTTGGGTTGATCTGCACTGTGCAACCGATTCTCTCACCTTTCTTCCTCCAGCTATGCCTGTGACACCCTTTGTGAATCTGCGAAACACTAGTGGCAGGCCACGCGAAAATGAGAATGCGCGCAGCCAAGTTTAGGCCATCATCTCCTTCATCCATCATCCCGGCGGTAACTCCGCCCGTTCAATATCCAACACCAGTCCCCAGGAAAGAATAAGGCACGAGATTTCAAGTTCAAGGGCAAAGCTAAAGCCAATGAATGGCACTGATTTTTGGAATTGTCGAGTAAATAATCGACGGTCAGATTCGACACACACGTGACGTGACACAGTTTGGGTCGCGCTCGTGTGTCGCGCTTCGCATTTGCTGCAGCTCCGGATCTCCAGCGCGCCCATGATGAGTCTCGCGCGCGCGACAGGCTAGCCGCTTGCGACAAAAGTTGTCTTTTTTTACGAATTCTGTGACGTCATGTTTTGGAAGAATGTCCCAGCAGTCATTCGCGTAGTGCGAACAGTGCCAAGTGCCAACCCAGCCACGCCGAAAAACCCTCTTCGACAGGGGGGGGGGGGGGGACGCGATTTCACTTTCTGGCACTTGATCAAGTAAAAAAGTAATTACAGATGGCTCGAGCGCGAGCGCGCGCTCTGCTTCGGTGCAAAAAAACTTTAAAAAAGAGTTGATCAGTGATTGTGATTTCTTTTTGTAATTATTATGTACCGGTAGATGATATGAAGACACGATCGATACTCAGAATCCCTTGAGGACTGACGATGGCGGAGGATCACAAATTACCAGCGTCTCTCCTGAAGGCGCAGACACGATTGCGTGATGCAGTCAAGGATCGTGGTGTGCAGATCAGCGGGGGGTTAGGAACAGATAGGGAAATAGCTTTGAGCGAGCTCTTTGTCAATCTTACTCTGCTGACGAAGGATGAAGTAGAAACACTTTTCAAGAGCGAGTCGTTCTTTTCCTCCGAATCTGAGAGAGCACGCCAGCTAAATGCTATCAGAGCAGCTCAGGATGTAAAGTCCGAAAAGACACGTGGGATTGAGCTTAGCGAGATCTTCTCTGACACAGGTAGCGATAGTGCAAAGGACCAAGCAAGTGCCAGCGGAGTAGTTGATTTCGAATGTGGACTTCTGTCTCGTGCCGCTAGCAACGTGTCCATTGGAGTGAAAAAGAATAACGTGCTTGCGTTTGGCAGTGCGGGCAGTGGCAAATCTACAATCTTCCTTCTCATGCTGGAATACCTGTGGGCTATAGATTCGCTGTTGAAGGAGAAGATTGATCTTGTCTTGGCCGTTGAGTTACGACGTGCTGAGGTGCGATCTGCAACTAGCCTGTGTGAGTTGCTGGCTGCTCGATTCGACAGGTTGGACATGGAACAAGATGAGCTGGAGGAGATAGCTCGCTACTTTCGCCGTCATCCGTCACGTCTCTGTGTTGTGCTTGACGGCATGGACGAATGCAGCCTGGAGAAATGTAGCCCGTACATGCAAGACATGCTGTTGAGGGAACGCAGTGTTGATATGCATGTGGTGGTCACATCTCGACCATGCGCCGATGCGTACAAGTTAAGCCAATGTGGAAAGTACCATCAACAACTAGAGGTTATCGGATTCTCACAAGAGAACGTGAAGACGTACGTGAGAAAAGTGGTGGGCGGAAAACAAGCGGAGGAGATGCTGGAGAAGCTGCATGCACAGCCGGACATGCTAGCATTGATGGGAACTCCATTATTTGCTGCTCTGGCATGTGAGCTGTACCACAGCGGACGTGGCTTGGCGAAATCGAGCACAGCATTGTACGAGTCGCTACTTCTACGTGTCTTGGAGCGGAATGCAGGCAAATTGCACAAGTCGTTTGCCAGGACGGATGCACGGGAGATGGAGTTGCTGTACGAGGTCTCCCGCTTCGCACTTGCAATGTTGTCGGAGCAAAAGGCCGTGTTCAGCGAGTCGGAAGTGAAAAGCGCCGGTCTAAGTGATGCCGCTCTTCAGCTTGGACTCCTAATTGCTTACAAAGACGGCAGCTCGACTGAGAACCGACAGTACCGCTTCGCTCACCTGTCCCTCCAGGAGTTCATGTCGGCATGGTATCTGTCACGCGAAGTGCTGAAGGACGAGCATGACGCGGCATGGCTGGTGAAGAGAGTCGGTCATTACAGTGGTCACATGACAATGTTCTGGCGCTTCGTCATTACACTATTACCGCGCAAACCCTCGTTCGTCGTCATAGAGCATCTCTGGCGGCTAATCTGTGAGAAGCGTACATCGTCGACATCGGACACTGCCAACTCTCGTCTCGTGGCTGACATTGTCAGCTACTCCCATCGCAGGTCTGCACGTCCGGGTCTTGAAAGGATGCAGTCCACGCTTCGTGCAACGCTAACGTATGAGAAAATGAAAGAACTGGCCTATAAGCTGCTGGACGAGACTTGCGGTGAGGGCAACGGCTGCCAACGTGTCGAGAGCGCCTTGCCACGGGGGAGAGAGTTGACGGATGAACTATTTCTGTCAACTCTCATCGACGTGTGGAAGAAGGAGGCAGTGGATCCCAACACGGAAGTATTCCTCGCTGCTGTGCGCAACGTCAATCTCGTCGCGGCATTGCAATGCGAGCGTATGATGCGTCCGAGCACCAAGACACCGGACCCGTCATCCACCGAGGTCGCTACTGCTACTGCTATGCCTGCAGTTCGTCCAGCGGAGTCGACCGAGGAACGGCGCTATCTGGTTCATCTTCTGGTGGCTCATCATGAACACTGCCGGTATCAAGGTGCGTCCTGTGATGGTCATTGTTCATTCTTTTCACAAGTGTTTCACAAAGGCATTAGCTTTTCCAAAGTAAGCCTATCTCTTTTTGATTGTGTATCTATTGGGCACTTTCTCAGCACACATTATTGCTTTGATAGCAGTACCATCGATATTCATGATTCTGGCTGTGGAAATGCTGGTCTGCGAAGCGTTGCTGCTGGTCTGTCGCACTGCAAGGGTGTACGCACGCTAGATCTTAGCTGGAATACATGTGGCGATGGCAGTATACTGTCGTTCATCATTCAGTCTTTGTCAGGCAGTCTAGTGTATGTCGATGTGAGTGGTAATTATCGTGTAGGTAGTGATGGTGTTGTATCAGTGTGTAAAGCATTGTCTACTTGTTCTAAGCTGAGTGTAGCCTATGTGCCCTCTGGTATACGTGTAGGTGTACATGTACCTGTAGGTGTTGTCTCACTGTCATGTGTTAGTGAAGTTGTTGAGTCATGCCCTAACCTGTGTCAGCTGGTTGCAAAGTTGTGTCGTTTCCAGTATGATGATGATTGTTTGGAAAGGTTTGTCAGAGCTGTTCAGTCTCATGCTGTGTTGCATACACTACAAGTTTCACAGCATCTTCCTGAGAATGCCAGACTGGTATCCCGGCTTGAGCAGCTTATCCGTGACCCTACCTGTACCCTGTCCTGACTTGGGTGATGGTGATGACTGTGTTAGTAGTTTGTGTACATTATGTGAGCGTGTAGATGATCAGTTTCCTGATTCGTCTCTTGAGCACAGACCAGCAGCAGCAGCAGCAGCAGCAGCAGCAAAGCCTAGACCAGTTCTTTTTTTCTACCTATCTAATGTACATAGAGAAGACACTACTGTCGTCAAACTTGAATTTTCATTTTTCTATTGATTGAAATAATTTCCATGTCTATACCCCACTCTCGTAGTACAACCACTGTAGAGAATACATTGTATTTTTTCTTAGTAGCTCTGCTTATAACAATCTCTTTTCCCCCAGAGTGTGTGTTTTTTCTTGAATA
The DNA here is from genome assembly GCF_964019385.1 of Sycon ciliatum. Classification (NCBI taxonomy): domain Eukaryota; kingdom Metazoa; phylum Porifera; class Calcarea; order Leucosolenida; family Sycettidae; genus Sycon; species Sycon ciliatum. The sequence continues at coordinate 28,176,747 of NC_088654.1, forward strand.
TTTTTGCTGTTCATGAACTCGTATCTGGCTGACTAATCACGGCCAAGTTGTAATAATTATTCTAATGTACAAATGTAATACCAACCCCAGGTCGAATCTCGTGACGATCAAATGTGCTGAGCCTGTCTATGATATGTTGTGATACCGGACTGTGTGTGTGCGTGCGTGCATGCGCGCGCACACGCGCGCGTGTGTGTGCGTGTGCGTGCGCGCGCGCGAGCAAGTGAGTGGCCAGGAAAAGCCGCTTCAATCAGCTGTGTTTGTGGACACTAGGCTAAAATCCGTGGCGGTCAATTCATAAGCCTTGTGAGCTGTTGAATGGTGTAGTCGCAGCACAAGTTGCTATGGATAACATAGCTGTTCGCTATCATCGCTTCCGCGATGGGCAGGTCTGAGGTGATGTGTGATGTGATGTGATGTGTGTGTGTGTGTGTGTGTGTGTGTGTGTGTGTGTGTGTGTGTACATGAGCGAGCGTGTCTGTTGGGGGTCGGGTGAAGTGTGTGCGTGTGTGTGTGTGTGCGTGTATATTGTGTGTCCCATATGGTGCAATGGTATGTGCAGCGATTTCCAATCGAGAGGTTGCGGGATTAATTCCCGACGATTATGGTCAAACACGTCTTTCTTCTCTTTCTCAGACTCCTGACTTTTCTTTCATTCTCCTGGGCGGTTACCAACAGCCAGTGCATACCAGAGTATGTGGCGTGATGTATGTGCGGGAAAAAAATGAATAAAGACCGCAAGTAGGGATTAACTTGCCAGAAAAAAGCCACTTAATAGCTGTGTGGTGTAGGCCAGGCTGAGTAGTGACGGTTAATTCTTCAGCCTTGCAAACTGTTGAATGGTGCAATCCCAGAACAAGTTGCTATGGCTACTGCTGTATGGGCGTCAAATGGTCAAATGATATGTGTGTGCGTGTGTGTGTGTGTGGCGTGTGTGTGTGCGTGTGTGTGTGTGTGGCGTGTGTGTGTGTGTGTGTGTGCGTGTGTGTGTGTGTGTGTGTGTGTGGCGTGTGTGTGTGTTTTTGGGTGTGTTTGTGCGTGTGTGTGTGTGTGCGTGTGTGCGTGTGTGTGTGTGTGTGGCGTGTGTGTGTGCGTGTGTGTGTGTGTGTGTGTGTGTGTGTGTGGCGTGTGTGTGCGTGTGTGTGTGTGTGTGTGTGTGTGTGGCGTGTGTGTGTGTTTGTGTGTGTGTGGCGTGTGTGTGTGTGGCGTGTGTGTGTGTGTGTGTGTGTGTGTGTGTGTGTGGCGTGTATGTGTGTGTGCGTGTGTGTGTATGTATGTGTGTGCGTGTGTGTGTGTGTGTGTGTGTGTGTGGCGTGTGTGTGTGTGTGTGCGTGTGTGTGTGTGTGTGTGGCGTGTGTGTGTGTGTGTGTGCGTGTGTGTGTGTGGCGTGTGTGTGCGTGTGTGCGTGTGTGTGTGTGTGTGTGTGGCGTGTGTGTGTGTGTGTGTGTGTGTGGCGTGTGTGTGTGTGTTTGTGTGTGTGTGGCGTGTGTGTGTGTGTGGCGTGTGTGTGTGTGTGTGTGTGTGCGTGGCAGTGTGTATAACCAGCAATTGACGTGTTGCAAGTATTCAAGTGTTCAGTCCAACAGCAGATTTGCTTGGGCCACTCTTGTCCAACCATTTATGTAGTTTTCCAGTATAAGGCCACCCTTTCTTTTTTCGTTGTTTAACGTCCGCGCCCGCGTACCTTTTTGCCTCCGACCGGAAAAAAAAAACAAGAAAGTAGTAGTACCAATAATATGCGAAGTTGTAAATACATGATTGTGTAGTTTCACAGTGTGCCGATCATGACCTTAAAAGTATAATCTTGCCTCCTGGGCATGCCTTTGTCTTGTGTTCTTTTTCTTTTTTTGTTGGCTTTTAAATATCGTACGGTGTGTGTCCTAGTAAAAATCCAGATGTAATGAATTCATGACATGCTAACGCCATGCTATGTACCTGTTTTGTTGGATTCATCAGGCATGTGCTCCAATGTACCATCAAAGAGTGTTGTTCTATGCCTGCAAGTGCCGTTAGACCCAGAAATATTGTATATATCACATGCTTTACTGGTCAAAATGTTTGATTGGGGTTTCCAGTTTTTGGAATGGGCTTTTGTTTTTTTTCCGCCCTCCCGCGTACCTTTTCGCGAAAAAAAGGACGTTAATTAAACAATGAATTAACAAAGGGTGGCCTAACCTCAACCTCTCTGGCCCGACGTCATTAATTTTAGTCTCTGCCACACTGACAGGCGTTGCGTCCTCAAGCACGAACTCGCCTGCCTTCTAGGCCAACTCACATTCGCTACCCACCCGTACGTTATTGTGCCCTGCCTGTCTGACCTTGTCAAGGCCACATCTGAGTTCATCTCACAGAATGCTGCACCTCTCAACCTCAGTCAAGGACGACCCTGAGCTGGTGGCACCAGACTCTGTCAACGTATTGAAGGTTGGCACAAGCCATTCAGTTCTTCTCTGGTCATGGCACTCATCTACACCCTCTACTTGTGTCCAGTACTACTTACTGTTTCGAGCATCACACCTGCCAGTCACCTCCAATACCATCGATGCTCCGTGCCCGGACCAAGTTGGATGATTCCAGAACCTTTGCTCCCACAGCTGCGGCGCGACCTGACACCATGGTCTAGCCAATCACCGCAGCAAAGTTCGTCCTTCTATTTGGGCAAGCTCCCTTTGCTGCACGAGCATTTATCCGGCATGAAATGAGGGACACCGCCAAGGAGATCATCAAGGTAACTGTCTTACTGGTTCTCATCCGTGTTGCTTGAACTCTTGTCAGTGTCCTCTTTACCACATGCTGTCTCAATGCACACACATTTAATGCCTAGCTACCCAGGGGGCTTTTTGTCCTCGTCCCTCTCTTGGCTCCGCCAAGATCTCTCTCTGCAGTGCCCCCTCTCTGACTCCTCCCTTGGCTTCGCCAAGATCCTGCTCCGGCAGTGACCCTTCTCTGACCTCTCTCTTGGCCCTGCCAAGATCCTGCTCCGGCAGTGATCCCTCTCTTTACTCAGGGCCCTCGGTCGCCGTCCCTCGGACGCAGACTCTTGTAGATACTTGGCTCCGCCAACATTCTGCTTCGGCATTGTCTACCCGGCCGACCCTGAATCCTCTCTCGTAGATACTTGGCTCCGCCAACATTCTGCTCCGGCAGTGTCTACGTAGATCTCTTGTCTGACCTCTCTCTTGGCCCTGCCAAGATCCTGCTCCGGCAGTGATCCCTCTCTTTACTCAGGGCTCTCGGTCGCCGTCCCTCGGACGCAGACTCTTGTAGATACTTGGCTCCGCCAACATTCTGCTTCGGCAGTGTCTACCCGGCCGACCCTGAATCCTCTCTCGTAGATACTTGGCTCCGCCAACATTCTGCTCCGGCAGTGTCTACGTAGATCTCTTGTCTGACCTCTCTCTTGGCCCTGCCAAGATTCTGCTCCGGCAGTGACCCCTCTCTTTACTCAGGGCCCTCGGTCGCCGTCCCTCGGACGCAGACTCTTGTAGATACTTGGCTCCGCCAACATTCTGCTTCGGCAGTGTCCACCCGGCCGACCCTGAATCCTCTCTCGTAGATACTTGGCTCCGCCAACATTCTGCTCCGGCAGTGTCTACGTATTACTCTTGTCTGACCTCTCTCTTGGCCCTGCCAAGATCCTGCTCCGGCAGTGATCCCTCTCTTTACTCAGGGCCCTCGGTCGCCGTCCCTCGGACGCAGACTCTTGTAGATACTTGGCTCCGCCAACATTCTGCTTCGGCAGTGTCTACCCGGCCGACCCTGAATCCTCTCTCGTAGATACTTGGCTCCGCCAACATTCTGCTCCGGCAGTGTCTACGTATATCTCTTGTCTGACCTCTCTCTTGGTCCTGCCAAGATCCTGCTCCGGCAGTGACCCCTCTCTTTACTCAGGGCCCTCGGTCGCCGTCCCTCGGACGCAGACTCTTGTAGATACTTGGCTCCGCCAACATTCTGCTTCGGCAGTGTCTACCCGGCTGACCCTGAATCCTCTGTCTGTTTGTGTGTTTGTCTGTCTGTCTGTTTTGTGTCTGTTTGTCTGCTTTTCTGTCTGTTTCTGTGTCTATCTGCCTTTCTATTTCCTTGCCTCGTCTCCATATCAACGAGACATGAATCATTGCCACACTCAAGCAGTCGAAGGCCGAACGCTAGCAAGGCTGCTAATGTGACAGTGGCTACAGCGGGGCAACGTGCACGATTGCCACCGGCAATTCCAAGACGTTCTCGGACACGTTCAGCTCCACCACCATCTCAACTACCCGGTGGCCCACCGTGGCTGGTGGTTACCCGCCAAGATCCTGCTCTGGCAGTGATCCCTCCTGCTCCGGCAGTGACCTCTCTCTGACCTCTCTCTTGGCTCCGCCAAGATCCTGCTCCGGCAGTGTCTATGTCTTTAATCCCGCTCACGGTTGCTTCGGTACGAGGCTTGCTGGCCACAATGGGCCATGCTCATTTCCGGCTACTCAGGGCTCTCGGTCTTCGTCCCTTGGACGTGACTATCCTCTTGGCTCCGCCAAGATCCTGCTCTCTCTGTAGCCTCTCACTTCGCTGGCCAGCACCCTCCTAACCGCAAGCTGCTGTGTGTTGTAGTTAATGTAGCATTATAGTAATAATGCAGATTAATGGGTGCACGCGGCTGCTTCGTGCTACCACTCAAACTATGCTGCTATGAACGTGCGCTGTACGTGCTCACATGGTACTCTATGCATCGTGGCATTCTATGTGTCATACAACGTGACACTCAACGCGACATTCATTCATGCGCGACGCTCAACGTAGGCGGCATGCGTCGTAGGCACTCAACGTGTCATACTAAAGTTTGGCGTTCATGCGTGTCGCTCGCCTCCGATGTGGAAGGCGTGTGGCTGCGTTATGATGACGCTTGCTCGTAGCTTAACGTGGGTGGCATGCATCGTTGCATGTCTTGCTAGAGTTTGCTCTGCTATATATTTTCGATCCGTTCTCTGCGACAATCATTCTTCCTTGCTCGTAGTGTGTATTATATTTCGATTCGTTCTGTGTGCGGATCACTCTTGTCAGATCATTGTGTTTCACCCACCCACCTCCCATTTCTCATCTCTCATTTACTTTGATAAAGTAAATAAAGGGGTGTTGGCCATGCTCATTTCCGGCTACTCAGGGCTCTCGGTCTTCGTCCCTTGGACGTGACTATCCTCTTGGCTCCGCCGAGATCCTGCTCTCGCTGTAGCCTCTCACTTCGCTGGCCAGCACCCTCCTAACCGCAAACTGCTGTGTGTTGTAGTTAATGTGCGTGTGTGTGTGTGTGTGTGTGTGTGGCGTGTGTGTGTGCGTGTGTGTGTGTGTGTGGCGTGTGTGTGTGTGTGTGCGTGTGTGTGTGTGTGTGTGTGTGTGGCGTGTGTGTGCGTGTGGGCGTGTGTGTGTGTGTGTGTGGCGTGTGTTTGCGTGTATGTGTGTGCGTGGCGTGTGTGTGTGTTTGTGTGTGTGTGTGGCGTGTGTGTGTGTGGCGTGTGTGTGTGTGTGTGGCGTGTTTGTGTGGCGTGTGTGTGTGTGTGTGTGGCGTGTGTGCGTGTGCGTGTGTGTGTATGTGTGTGCGTGTGTGTGTGTGTGTGTGTGGCGTGTGTGTGTGCGTGTGTGTGTGTGGCGTGTGTGTGTGTGTGCGTGTGTGTGTGTGTGTGTGGCGTGTGTGTGCGTGTGTGCGTGTGTGTGTGTGTGTGTGGCGTGTGTTTGTGTGTGTGTGTGTGTGTGTGTGTGTGTGTGTGTGTGTGTGTGTGGCGTGTGTGTGTATGTGTGTGTTTGTGTGTGTGTGTGTGTGTGTGTGTGTGCGTGTGTGTGTGTGTGTGTGGCGTGTGTGTGTGTGTGTGTGTGTGTGTGTGTGCAGCGTGTGTGTGTGCAGCGTGTGTGTGTGTGGCGTGTGTGTGTGTGGCGTGTGTGTGTGTGTGTGTTTGTGTGTGTGTGTGTGTGTGTGTGTGTGTGTGTGTGTGTGTGGCGTGTGTGTGTGGCGTGTGTGTGTGTGTGTGGCGTGTGTGTGCGTGTGTGCGTGTGTGTGTGTGTATGTGTGTGCGTGTGTGCGTGTGTGTGTGGCATGTGTGTGTGTGTGCGTGCGTGTGTGTGTGTGTGTGTGTGTGTGTGTGGCGTGTGTGTGTGTGTTCGTTCGTGTGTGTGTGTGTGTGTGCGTGCGTGCGTGTGTGTGTGTGTGTGTGTGTGTGTGTGTGTGTGTGTGTGTGTGTGTGTGTGGCGTGGGTTTGTGTGTGTGTGTGTGTGTGTGTGTGTGTGTGTGTGTGTGTGTGTGTGTGTGTGTGTGTGTGTGTGTGTGTGTGGCGTGTGTGTGTGTGTGTGTGTATGTGTGTGTGTTTGTTGTGTGTGTGTGTGTGTGTGTGTGTGTGTGTGTGTGTGTGTGTGTGTGTGTGTGTGTGTGTGTGTGTGTGTGTGTGTGTGTGTGTGGCAGGTAGTTCGGTTGGCGGGAACACTTATGCCTGCTTGTGTTGGGTCTGTTGTCAACGGGCTCGGCTGCTTGAAGGAGTAATGTTGTACCTGCCACCTTTGTTGGTTCCAGGGTTCATAAACTCTCTCTCTTTGAAGTATACATACTTGTTAAGAGAAAAATTAAAATTTCACCAGTTGTAGTCTTCGGGGTGCTGAGTCGAATGGTCGTGGTCCGAGGAAGCTGAGACGCTCCCTTCCTACTTGAATCCCAATCGAATTCGCGCACTTCCACCGAAACTGGGTGACTGCGCCCAACTAGATGGGGATTTGTATGCAAAATGTCACTAAAAGCGCCATTTCGTTCTTATAAAAGCATGGATGACCGAGATTGGCCCATATGTTGTAGCCTTTTGGACGCTGAGTCGATTGGTTTTGGTCCGAAAAGGCTGCGATGCAGCGTTCCTCCTTTATTCCCAATCAAACATGGTTGAACAAGCGGTCACGTGCTCCTGCGTCCGCCAGTCACCTGGTCACCGTACCTGCAGGGTACAACTTACTAGCCTGTTTGACCTTTTTTGGGTGCAGTCCTGTCACTCGAGTTGAACTCGAGTTGAACCTTGGTGTGAAAGTTGTCGCCTGCTGGCGTGGTGACCAGGTGATTTGGGCACCCAGGAGCACATGACCGCTTGTTCAACCATGTTCGATTGGGAATAAAGGAGGAACGCTGCATCGCAGCCTTTTCGGACCAAACCCAGTCGACTCAGCGTCCAAAAGGCTACAACATATTGGCCAATCGCGGTCATCCGTGCTGTTATAAGAACGAAATGGCGCTTTTAGTGACATTTTGCATACAAATCCCCATCTAGTAGGGCGCAGTAACCCAGTTTCGGTGGAAGTGCGCGAGTTCGATTGGGATTCAAGTAGGAAGGGAGCGTCTCAGCTTTCTCGGACCAAGACCATTCGACTCAGCACCCCGAAGACTAAAACTGGTGAAATTTTAATTTTTGCCTTAACTTCCCCTTTAACCATGGACTGCTTCTGGCTAGATTAACTCTTGTGTAATCAATGGTGCTAGTGAAGCTTATATCATATCCACTCTGATTTAGCAATCCACACTAGTAGCAAGTATTACCTTCATTGGGGGCAGTGGTAAATGCAGTGGGATCCCTGGACGGATACCCTGATGCCGTCAATCCTTTTTCTGCACCTTGTCCTCACCCACTTACTGAGGTGTGGTGAGGCCATAAATGGGATCATTTCCAAGTCCACACAGAGTTTTGGAATTTACCAGTTTGGGCAGGGAGCAAGTACAGGTATAAGTGCGTGGCTGTGTATCTGTGTGTATTATGTGTCACTGTGGACTTTGTGACCGCTGGTTTCAAAGCGCTGGCGGTTTTGCGGTTCATCGTTGTGTGGAGCGTCAGACATCGGACCAAATACCAGCTGTTCCAACGAGATGCAGCCTGAATTTAGACTGCTGCCAGCACCATTCCTCGACCTGTAATCGCTGCATGAAGAGTTAGGCTAGTTTTAACCGCCATAATTGTACTCGAGGCAAACGACTGCGAAAGGACCAGAGGACTAATCTGCCCATCCAATGCAGCCTATGTAGCGAACGATTCCCCCACCAGCAGGACCTCACCCGCCACTGGGGACAGAAACACTGTGTGTAGAACGGTCCCCTTTCACCTCAATTATTCTCTTTGTTTCTTTTCCTTTCTCGCTGTTGTCTCCCGCTTCTGGGAGCGACCTGGCCATTTTGTGGCAGTTGTACATAGTAGTAGTAGTAGTAGTAGTAGTAGTAGTAGTAGTAGTAGTAGTAGTAGTAGTAGTAGTAGTAGTAGTAGTAGTAGTAGTAGTAGTAGTAGTAGTAGTAGTAGTAGTAGTAGTAGTAGTAGTAGTAGTAGTAGTAGTAGTAGTAGTAGTAGTAGTAGTAGTAGTAGTAGTAGTAGTAGTAGTAGTAGTAGTAGTAGTAGTAGTAGTAGTAGTAGTAGTAGTAGTAGTAGTAGTAGTAGTAGTAGTAGTAGTAGTAGTAGTAGTAGTAGTAGTAGTAGTAGTAGTAGTAGTAGTAGTAGTAGTAGTAGTAGTAGTAGTAGTAGTAGTAGTAGTAGTAGTAGTAGTAGTAGTAGTAGTAGTAGTAGTAGTAGTAGTAGTAGTAGTAGTAGTAGTAGTAGTAGTAGTAGTAGTAGTAGTAGTAGTAGTAGTAGTAGTAGTAGTAGTAGTAGTAGTAGTAGTAGTAGTAGTAGTAGTAGTAGTAGTAGTAGTAGTAGTAGTAGTAGTAGTAGTAGTAGTAGTAGTAGTAGTAGTAGTAGTAGTAGTAGTAGTAGTAGTAGTAGTAGTAGTAGTAGTAGTAGTAGTAGTAGTAGTAGTAGTAGTAGTAGTAGTAGTAGTAGTAGTAGTAGTAGTAGTAGTAGTAGTAGTAGTAGTAGTAGTAGTAGTAGTAGTAGTAGTAGTAGTAGTAGTAGTAGTAGTAGTAGTAGTAGTAGTAGTAGTAGTAGTAGTAGTAGTAGTAGTAGTAGTAGTAGTAGTAGTAGTAGTAGTAGTAGTAGTAGTAGTAGTAGTAGTAGTAGTAGTAGTAGTAGTAGTAGTAGTAGTAGTAGTAGTAGTAGTAGTAGTAGTAGTAGTAGTAGTAGTAGTAGTAGTAGTAGTAGTAGTAGTAGTAGTAGTAGTAGTAGTAGTAGTAGTAGTAGTAGTAGTAGTAGTAGTAGTAGTAGTAGTAGTAGTAGTAGTAGTAGTAGTAGTAGTAGTAGTAGTAGTAGTAGTAGTAGTAGTAGTAGTAGTAGTAGTAGTAGTAGTAGTAGTAGTAGTAGTAGTAGTAGTAGTAGTAGTAGTAGTAGTAGTAGTAGTAGTAGTAGTAGTAGTAGTAGTAGTAGTAGTAGTAGTAGTAGTAGTAGTAGTAGTAGTAGTAGTAGTAGTAGTAGTAGTAGTAGTAGTAGTAGTAGTAGTAGTAGTAGTAGTAGTAGTAGTAGTAGTAGTAGTAGTAGTAGTAGTAGTAGTAGTAGTAGTAGTAGTAGTAGTAGTAGTAGTAGTAGTAGTAGTAGTAGTAGTAGTAGTAGTAGTAGTAGTAGTAGTAGTAGTAGTAGTAGTAGTAGTAGTAGTAGTAGTAGTAGTAGTAGTAGTAGTAGTAGTAGTAGTAGTAGTAGTAGTAGTAGTAGTAGTAGTAGTAGTAGTAGTAGTAGTAGTAGTAGTAGTAGTAGTAGTAGTAGTAGTAGTAGTAGTAGTAGTAGTAGTAGTAGTAGTAGTAGTAGTAGTAGTAGTAGTAGTAGTAGTAGTAGTAGTAGTAGTAGTAGTAGTAGTAGTAGTAGTAGTAGTAGTAGTAGTAGTAGTAGTAGTAGTAGTAGTAGTAGTAGTAGTAGTAGTAGTAGTAGTAGTAGTAGTAGTAGTAGTAGTAGTAGTAGTAGTAGTAGTAGTAGTAGTAGTAGTAGTAGTAGTAGTAGTAGTAGTAGTAGTAGTAGTAGTAGTAGTAGTAGTAGTAGTAGTAGTAGTAGTAGTAGTAGTAGTAGTAGTAGTAGTAGTAGTAGTAGTAGTAGTAGTAGTAGTAGTAGTAGTAGTAGTAGTAGTAGTAGTAGTAGTAGTAGTAGTAGTAGTAGTAGTAGTAGTAGTAGTAGTAGTAGTAGTAGTAGTAGTAGTAGTAGTAGTAGTAGTAGTAGTAGTAGTAGTAGTAGTAGTAGTAGTAGTAGTAGTAGTAGTAGTAGTAGTAGTAGTAGTAGTAGTAGTAGTAGTAGTAGTAGTAGTAGTAGTAGTAGTAGTAGTAGTAGTAGTAGTAGTAGTAGTAGTAGTAGTAGTAGTAGTAGTAGTAGTAGTAGTAGTAGTAGTAGTAGTAGTAGTAGTAGTAGTAGTAGTAGTAGTAGTAGTAGTAGTAGTAGTAGTAGTAGTAGTAGTAGTAGTAGTAGTAGTAGTAGTAGTAGTAGTAGTAGTAGTAGTAGTAGTAGTAGTAGTAGTAGTAGTAGTAGTAGTAGTAGTAGTAGTAGTAGTAGTAGTAGTAGTAGTAGTAGTAGTAGTAGTAGTAGTAGTAGTAGTAGTAGTAGTAGTAGTAGTAGTAGTAGTAGTAGTAGTAGTAGTAGTAGTAGTAGTAGTAGTAGTAGTAGTAGTAGTAGTAGTAGTAGTAGTAGTAGTAGTAGTAGTAGTAGTAGTAGTAGTAGTAGTAGTAGTAGTAGTAGTAGTAGTAGTAGTAGTAGTAGTAGTAGTAGTAGTAGTAGTAGTAGTAGTAGTAGTAGTAGTAGTAGTAGTAGTAGTAGTAGTAGTAGTAGTAGTAGTAGTAGTAGTAGTAGTAGTAGTAGTAGTAGTAGTAGTAGTAGTAGTAGTAGTAGTAGTAGTAGTAGTAGTAGTAGTAGTAGTAGTAGTAGTAGTAGTAGTAGTAGTAGTAGTAGTAGTAGTAGTAGTAGTAGTAGTAGTAGTAGTAGTAGTAGTAGTAGTAGTAGTAGTAGTAGTAGTAGTAGTAGTAGTAGTAGTAGTAGTAGTAGTAGTAGTAGTAGTAGTAGTAGTAGTAGTAGTAGTAGTAGTAGTAGTAGTAGTAGTAGTAGTAGTAGTAGTAGTAGTAGTAGTAGTAGTAGTAGTAGTAGTAGTAGTAGTAGTAGTAGTAGTAGTAGTAGTAGTAGTAGTAGTAGTAGTAGTAGTAGTAGTAGTAGTAGTAGTAGTAGTAGTAGTAGTAGTAGTAGTAGTAGTAGTAGTAGTAGTAGTAGTAGTAGTAGTAGTAGTAGTAGTAGTAGTAGTAGTAGTAGTAGTAGTAGTAGTAGTAGTAGTAGTAGTAGTAGTAGTAGTAGTAGTAGTAGTAGTAGTAGTAGTAGTAGTAGTAGTAGTAGTAGTAGTAGTAGTAGTAGTAGTAGTAGTAGTAGTAGTAGTAGTAGTAGTAGTAGTAGTAGTAGTAGTAGTAGTAGTAGTAGTAGTAGTAGTAGTAGTAGTAGTAGTAGTAGTAGTAGTAGTAGTAGTAGTAGTAGTAGTAGTAGTAGTAGTAGTAGTAGTAGTAGTAGTAGTAGTAGTAGTAGTAGTAGTAGTAGTAGTAGTAGTAGTAGTAGTAGTAGTAGTAGTAGTAGTAGTAGTAGTAGTAGTAGTAGTAGTAGTAGTAGTAGTAGTAGTAGTAGTAGTAGTAGTAGTAGTAGTAGTAGTAGTAGTAGTAGTAGTAGTAGTAGTAGTAGTAGTAGTAGTAGTAGTAGTAGTAGTAGTAGTAGTAGTAGTAGTAGTAGTAGTAGTAGTAGTAGTAGTAGTAGTAGTAGTAGTAGTAGTAGTAGTAGTAGTAGTAGTAGTAGTAGTAGTAGTAGTAGTAGTAGTAGTAGTAGTAGTAGTAGTAGTAGTAGTAGTAGTAGTAGTAGTAGTAGTAGTAGTAGTAGTAGTAGTAGTAGTAGTAGTAGTAGTAGTAGTAGTAGTAGTAGTAGTAGTAGTAGTAGTAGTAGTAGTAGTAGTAGTAGTAGTAGTAGTAGTAGTAGTAGTAGTAGTAGTAGTAGTAGTAGTAGTAGTAGTAGTAGTAGTAGTAGTAGTAGTAGTAGTAGTAGTAGTAGTAGTAGTAGTAGTAGTAGTAGTAGTAGTAGTAGTAGTAGTAGTAGTAGTAGTAGTAGTAGTAGTAGTAGTAGTAGTAGTAGTAGTAGTAGTAGTAGTAGTAGTAGTAGTAGTAGTAGTAGTAGTAGTAGTAGTAGTAGTAGTAGTAGTAGTAGTAGTAGTAGTAGTAGTAGTAGTAGTAGTAGTAGTAGTAGTAGTAGTAGTAGTAGTAGTAGTAGTAGTAGTAGTAGTAGTAGTAGTAGTAGTAGTAGTAGTAGTAGTAGTAGTAGTAGTAGTAGTAGTAGTAGTAGTAGTAGTAGTAGTAGTAGTAGTAGTAGTAGTAGTAGTAGTAGTAGTAGTAGTAGTAGTAGTAGTAGTAGTAGTAGTAGTAGTAGTAGTAGTAGTAGTAGTAGTAGTAGTAGTAGTAGTAGTAGTAGTAGTAGTAGTAGTAGTAGTAGTAGTAGTAGTAGTAGTAGTAGTAGTAGTAGTAGTAGTAGTAGTAGTAGTAGTAGTAGTAGTAGTAGTAGTAGTAGTAGTAGTAGTAGTAGTAGTAGTAGTAGTAGTAGTAGTAGTAGTAGTAGTAGTAGTAGTAGTAGTAGTAGTAGTAGTAGTAGTAGTAGTAGTAGTAGTAGTAGTAGTAGTAGTAGTAGTAGTAGTAGTAGTAGTAGTAGTAGTAGTAGTAGTAGTAGTAGTAGTAGTAGTAGTAGTAGTAGTAGTAGTAGTAGTAGTAGTAGTAGTAGTAGTAGTAGTAGTAGTAGTAGTAGTAGTAGTAGTAGTAGTAGTAGTAGTAGTAGTAGTAGTAGTAGTAGTAGTAGTAGTAGTAGTAGTAGTAGTAGTAGTAGTAGTAGTAGTAGTAGTAGTAGTAGTAGTAGTAGTAGTAGTAGTAGTAGTAGTAGTAGTAGTAGTAGTAGTAGTAGTAGTAGTAGTAGTAGTAGTAGTAGTAGTAGTAGTAGTAGTAGTAGTAGTAGTAGTAGTAGTAGTAGTAGTAGTAGTAGTAGTAGTAGTAGTAGTAGTAGTAGTAGTAGTAGTAGTAGTAGTAGTAGTAGTAGTAGTAGTAGTAGTAGTAGTAGTAGTAGTAGTAGTAGTAGTAGTAGTAGTAGTAGTAGTAGTAGTAGTAGTAGTAGTAGTAGTAGTAGTAGTAGTAGTAGTAGTAGTAGTAGTAGTAGTAGTAGTAGTAGTAGTAGTAGTAGTAGTAGTAGTAGTAGTAGTAGTAGTAGTAGTAGTAGTAGTAGTAGTAGTAGTAGTAGTAGTAGTAGTAGTAGTAGTAGTAGTAGTAGTAGTAGTAGTAGTAGTAGTAGTAGTAGTAGTAGTAGTAGTAGTAGTAGTAGTAGTAGTAGTAGTAGTAGTAGTAGTAGTAGTAGTAGTAGTAGTAGTAGTAGTAGTAGTAGTAGTAGTAGTAGTAGTAGTAGTAGTAGTAGTAGTAGTAGTAGTAGTAGTAGTAGTAGTAGTAGTAGTAGTAGTAGTAGTAGTAGTAGTAGTAGTAGTAGTAGTAGTAGTAGTAGTAGTAGTAGTAGTAGTAGTAGTAGTAGTAGTAGTAGTAGTAGTAGTAGTAGTAGTAGTAGTAGTAGTAGTAGTAGTAGTAGTAGTAGTAGTAGTAGTAGTAGTAGTAGTAGTAGTAGTAGTAGTAGTAGTAGTAGTAGTAGTAGTAGTAGTAGTAGTAGTAGTAGTAGTAGTAGTAGTAGTAGTAGTAGTAGTAGTAGTAGTAGTAGTAGTAGTAGTAGTAGTAGTAGTAGTAGTAGTAGTAGTAGTAGTAGTAGTAGTAGTAGTAGTAGTAGTAGTAGTAGTAGTAGTAGTAGTAGTAGTAGTAGTAGTAGTAGTAGTAGTAGTAGTAGTAGTAGTGTGTGTGTGTGTGTGTGTGTGTGTATGTGTGTGTGTGTTTGTGTGTGTGTGTGTATGTGTGTGGTCACCAGGTGTGTGTGTGTGTGTGTGTCCCATATGGTGCAGTGGCATGTGCGGTCGATTTCCAATCGAGAGGTTGTGGGTTCAATTCCCGACGATTATGGTCGCACACGTCTTTCTTCTCTTTCTCATTCTCCTAGCTCTTCTTTCATTCTCCTGGGTGGTTACCAACAGCCAGTGTATGCCGGAGTATGTGGTGCGGTGTGTGTGTGTATATAAATAATAATAATAATAAAATTTTGAAGGACGCTTAACGCAGCTTCATTATACTTGAATTGTTTGCAGGCAACCTGCCTACACTCAAGAGAGCACTGCATTTCACACAAATCCATTGGTATCGTTACAACGTTTCGGTCTTTATGACCATCATCAGGAATGAAGTGGACATGGAAAGAACAGCAGTATAAAAGAAGGAGGCAAGCAAGCAAAGCGCGGTACATAGTGACAGCGCGCGTAGAGAAGTGCAAAGCACGTCATGGCGGGTGTGCATTACTACATATACATGACAACACAAGCACAAACGGCGAGGAAAGTAGATACTGCGCTACAGCAGTGATAACAGCCCAGTTCCAGTCTCACACCACCAGTGAGGTGTCTAGAGCCCCGCGCCACTCGCAGTAAGGTGGTGTTATAGCAGATCCCAGCCACTGTTGTTGTTAATTTCCGGGGATCGCTCCCTGATATTGATGGCCTCCCGGATCCTCCTCCTGGGGCGATCACGCTCAGAACCGAGAACCCAGACCAGTCGTTGCGGCCTGCGGCAGCCCAGTTACAAACATCTCCATAGTCCTCGAACGCATCCTCAACCAATGTCTCCAGTTCGTGCCAGCACACCTGGAGAACACTGTTGAAGCACTCCAGTGTATGAGGAGCGCGTTTCCCAACCTCAAGGCCCCGCCCGGCACCATCATTGTGACTATGGATGTGGTGGCCCTTTACCCAAGCATCCCGATTAACGATGGCATTGCAGCAGTCATGAGAGTCCTCCGACAACACGAGGGCAGCATCGATCTGTTCGGTTTCCGAATTGGGCAGGTCAAGGAGCTCCTCGCACATGGGCTGAGCTCCAACTACTTCCGGTTTGGAGCGCATGTGTACCACCAGAAGGATGGTGTGGCTATGGGCAATAACCTAGCGCCCCCCCTTTGCCATCCTGTACATGCATGACCTAGAGAGTTTGCTCTTGCGTAGTGCACCTGCCAGCCCAGTTCTGTACAAGCGCTACATCGATGATGTTTTCATTGTGTGGAACCTCGGTCCGGAACTTCTGCAGAGTTTCCTAGATCACTTCAATAATGCCGATCCTAATATTAAATTCACTCACCAATCCACGGAGTTGACTGGCTCAATCAATTTCATGGACACGACCGTCCATGTCTCACCAGATGGATCTATATCCTATGAACTATACCGCAAGCCATGTCACATCGGACTGGTATCAGACTACAACTCGCCAGTTCCCAACCAGCAAAAGAAAGCAATTGCTTCCTCTGAGTTCCTGCGTGCCGTCCGCCTATCCTCCGATGCCGACACCCTAAAAAGAAGTGAAGAAAAAGTAACCAACATCCTAAAATTCAACAACTTCCCAGAGTCGGTTAGAGTTTCGGCACGTGAACGAGCTATGCGCCCCCGACGTGTCAGAGTGCAGAATGAATACCGTGTCACCCTCAACCTACCGTTTCACACCGAGTATATCCACAACAAAATTCATAAATTACTCCGGAAGTACAAGATAAATGCCCAGCTGATTTACAGGAACCGCCGTCTAGGTTCTATGATTTGCACGTCTGCCCTCCGCAAACCACCATGCCGCAGGTATGTAGACCCGTCCAGGCCCCGTAAACGGGGGCGGCCCAAAGCTGCTTGTGTCGCCTGCATGTCCGGTTCAGGGGCATGCACGGAGCGAAATGTTGTACACCACCTCGAGTGCAAATGTGGTGATAAATATGTCGGAGTGACGTACCGCAGCCTCGCTACCAGGACAAAAGAACACAACGACGACGCACGCAACACAGTGAGCGGCACCGCGCTGGGTGAGCATTTCGCGGCCAAGCATGCATCTGACCCATTGCCATTGGGCGCAACGGCTTTCTCAGGTATCCGGGTTCTCGGTTCTGAGCGTGACCGCCCCAGGAGGAGGATCCGGGAGGCCATCAATATCAGGGAGCGATCCCCGGAAATTAACAACAACAGTGGCTGGGATCTGCTATAACACCACCTTACTGCGAGTGGCGCGGGGCTCTAGACACCTCACTGGTGGTGTGAGACTGGAACTGGGCTGTTATCACTGCTGTAGCGCAGTATCTACTTTCCTCGCCGTTTGTGCTTGTGTTGTCATGTATATGTAGTAATGCACACCCGCCATGACGTGCTTTGCACTTCTCTACGCGCGCTGTCACTATGTACCGCGCTTTGCTTGCTTGCCTCCTTCTTTTATACTGCTGTTCTTTCCATGTCCACTTCATTCCTGATGATGGTCATAAAGACCGAAACGTTGTAACGATACCAATGGATTTGTGTGAAATGCAGTGCTCTCTTGAGTGTAGGCAGGTTGCCTGCAAACAATTCAAGTATAATGAAGCTGCGTGAAGCGTCCTTCAAAATTTTGAAACGGTTCTCCCCCTCAAGGACTCAGACGCCCTGGTTGTTCGTGAAGTGGGCATGGAAACTAGAGCGGAGTCTTTGTCAGGTGCATTTTCTGCTTCAATGTCGGCGGAAACATTTAGTCCCATATTTTATTCAGCGCAGCGTGCCCCAGCCGATAGGTTCCCGTCCTTCCAGAGCTACCCGTCGCGATGCCTATGTTTGCAACCTTCTGAGGGATGCCATCGAGGACAAATTTCGGTGGAAGTCCCACTGCTATGGACTATTCACGGCGCGGAGGGCCGACCTGCGCTCGTACTCCAAGCAAGACTATATTTGGCTACGTGCCTTGTGCAATGCTGTGTGTCATGCGGAACGACTTGCCTCCCGACGACGGCTCACCCTTAAGCTAGAGCGTCTATGCCAGCAGCAGTCGTTCGTGGGCTTCCCCCATTGCCAGCTGCCTGCAGGTGGTCACCGCAACAATGTCACGACGCAAGACCGCTCTGGATGTGCTCTTGACTTAGACAACTGTGTGTCGAGTGAGGCGCTGGACCTCCTTAGACTCGGGCCGGGCTTTGTTCCGTCGGCTGGCAAAGCCAACCAGAGAGTTATGCAAGACGTCGAGGTGGGCGTCGAAAGAATGGCGTACTCTCTTCGCTGGTGGAGGCAGTCCTCGGAACAGCAGCCATCTATGGCTGACGGAGGTCCCGCCAAATTTGAACCCAAGATCTGGCACCTGAACGCACATGGTTTCCAGCAGGGCCCTAAACTGTCCAAAGTCCGCCTTGCAGAGGGGGTGGATGTGATGGTTGAGAGCGGGAGACGGTTCATACTCGGTACGCCCCTGAGGTCAATCCCCAGCACGCTAGTTGTACCAGAAATGAAAACAAGATTGCGCCTCCGGCACGAGGGACAAGAATCGACATGCTGGGAGTGTCACCAGCCGGGTCACAAATCCCGTAGCTGCCCACGCCGCCAGACATCCCGTGAGACCACTGTGATACAAAAAGAACTGACCAAAACATCAACAGCACCTGTTGAGGATAACAATGGTACGTCAACAGTTGAACCTATTGAGGATAACAACGCTGCGGTAGACTTGAACTCCAGTGAGCTCAAGCCCAGGGCTGGTCAGACAACCCCCGCCGTGCGTGGCAAGTCCAGGGCTGAGCACACTCCTACAGATGATACGGCACAAGAAGATGACGACAGTGATGGCTTCACACCAGCCCGTAGGCCGAAAAAGAAGAGTCAACAAACGGCCGACCAGAGACCAGGTAACCAAGCTGCAAATTGTGAGCTCCTGGTTGATGCCTTGAGTAGTGTTCTGCACCGGACAGGATCACATTACGAGGTTCTATATGATCTAGCCGACAACATTATTCAGGGAGCCAGGCAGGGAGCCGCTAACGCCCGCAGGCACAGCCAGGCGGCTAACGACACCTGCAGTCGCTAACAAGCCCCAACCTCGGACGTACGTACACCATTGCTACATAATGTATCCTCATTCAACAAAAATAATAGTCATGTATATTACATTGAAAATGATAGGAAATTTCACACACATTAGTTCTTCCTTTTCTCTACATCACTAAATCCCCTAGCATCATCTTTCATACCAATGAGCAACCGAAATCTGCGATCATGTACCAACCACGACACATCCCACTTGTCCTTAGGGTTCATGAACGTATGCAGTCTCCGCTTCAAGGTCCATGCTCTAACCGCACTGATCCCCAAGTACGACATCCTGTGTATAGCCGAAACATGGCTAAACAGCGCGATCTCTGACGGAGAAGTACAAATCCCAGGTTATAACCTTACCAGATGTGACCGCGAAAACAGGACTGGAGGTGGTGTATGTATCTACTACAAATCATCACTTCCCATCACGCCACAGCCAAATCTCCGCCTAGACGGCGTGGAAGCCGTCTGGATACTGCTGCGATCGAAGTCCCAGAAGCACCTGTTCGGATGTGTATATCGTCCCCCGCAGGAGCCTGTCGCGTACTGGACTCTCCTGGACTCTGCCTTCCATAGAGCGTCTCTGGTGACAACATCAATGACCGTTGTAGGAAACTTCAATGTGGACATGTTCCGAGGCCAGAGAATGGCGCAACGTCATCACCTTGAAGATGTCGCATCTGCTTACAGCCTCACAAACCACGTGCTGTCCCCGACAAGGATTACACCTCTCTGTCCCCAAGGTAGCACCATAGATTTAGTCCTTTCTACAGAGAACTCAGTGTCAACGTGCACGGTTGTTCCGTCCACCATAAGTGACCACTTTACCGTCCGTGCTACTATGACCTTTACTGTACAGACGAAGAAGTGCGTGCGTGCTCCACCAACACGTAAGCTGCACAAAATCGATATTCCGCTATTTCGCGAGGACCTTAAATATTGCTTTGCGCAAGACTTCCCCTCTGATGCCGATGTCGACACTTACTGGGAGCTCTGGCACGATCGGTTTATGACTGTGTTGGACACACATGCCCCGCTTGTACAAGGGGCAATGAAATCTGCAGAACCTGTGCCTTGGTCAAACCGCGACATTTATCAGCTGGACAAGAAGAAGAAAAGGTATCATCACCTTTGGATGGCCGACAAAGGAAATGTTCAACTCCACCAGCAGTACGGGAAGGTTCGAACTCAGGCAACGAACATGTATCGCCGTTGTAGGAATGAGTACTTCGCACGTCAATGCCAAGAACATTCCAGAAACCCCCGCCAGATTTGGAAAGTCATCAATACCGTCACCGGACGCGGGAAGCAGAAAACCGAACCAACCTGCAACATCGAAGAGGTAGCCAACGTGTTTCATGACATTGTGACGGATCCAAAGCGCCCATCATGCCTAGCCTCTCCCGTCGGCCCACTTCCATCGGATAGCCTGCACACGTTCCAGCCAGCCTCTTGTTCCGTAATCTACCGTCTACTAAGTCAAGTCAACCCTGCGAAAGCAACGGGCAGCGACGGTGTCCCAGGATTCCTCCTGAAGTCCTGTGCCGAGGTCCTCACACCATCTGTCACCACACTCTTCAACCTGTCACTGAAATCTGGTGCAGTGCCTGCTGGTTTCAAGTTGGCGGCTGTAAGCCCGCTGTTCAAGTCTGGGGATCCGTCTCAGCCGACAAACTATAGGCCAGTGTCGCTACTTCCGATTTTGTCAAAGTTGCTGGAAAAGCTGGTCCAGCGGCAGCTTGTACGGCACCTCGACCACACCGACGCTATCCCGGAAACTCAGTTTGCATTTCGCCGGCAGCACTCGACGGGTGATGCACTAGCCTTACTGGTTGATCAGCTGCAAATGGCTCGCGACAAGAAGGACTCCTCTGGAGTGTGCTTCCTTGACATGTCGAAGGCCTTCGACAAAGTGCGGCATGCAATTATGATCCAGGACTGCTTTGAAATTGGAGTTGGCGGTACGGTGATGAAATGGCTCGTTAGCTACCTTACAAACCGGACACAACAAGTCCGCATCGGTAGCGAACTGAGCAACATCACAGTATGCACTAGTGGAGTACCCCAGGGATCTGTATTGGGGCCCATCTTGTTCAATATATACACCCGAGCGGTAGCTGCAGTAGCTCACCCGACCCCTAGCATACAATTTGCTGACGATATTGCACTGTACCAAAGTGGTTCCAACACGGCAACTATTTCACTGGGACTCTCGTCATCCGTCACTGCGCTGGCCGACTGGCTCGAAAACCGCGGCCTGATATTGAATGAACGCAAAAGTCAAGTTCTGTCCATCTGTGGGAGGGATGCGCAAACCAGTATCGCTGTAAATTGCCATCAGACCCGCTTACCTGCTTGTACTGCGGCCAAGTACTTGGGTTTAACCATCACCGAGCAACTGACCTGGGACCATCATATCCACGATGTTACAGCGAAGGTGAACAGGAAAGTCGGAGCATTGTGGCGAGCCCGGCGATCCCTTTCCCAGAAGGCCAGGGTCCAATACCTTAATCCGTTGTGATGCCCGACCTATTATATGGAAGTGTGGCATATAGCACGTCCCTCTCAGCTTTCGCTCTAGGGAAACTCCAACGTCTTCAGAACCGTGCCATCCGCGCTGTGTTCAGCCTACCACCCACATCTTCGGTAAGCCACCAAAGGGAGAGCATATCCCTCCGGAAAATCGAGGAGACACAACACCACCGACTCCTCGATCTCATCTGGCGCGGCCTGAACGGCCAATGTAGTACAGCGCTTTCAAAGCAGCTGAAGCCCGCAACCACGGCCCCAACTCGACATCAAGCCAACGCCGGGCTCATTCTCCCGCTGGCCAGGACGAATACAGGCACTCGCCGACCGTTCTTCCGTGGACCTGCGCTGTGGAACACTCTGCCAGCCAGTGTACGTTCCTGCAAAGCAGTAGCCGATTTCGCAGCAGCCGTGTACCCGTACACTCTCAGGCCATAAACGTTTTTAAAAGAAGAGAAACAGTGACATGCCCCCCCCCCCCCCACACACACACGGACAGTATGTATAGGCATATAACGAACGGTCTTTTCCTGTTAGCTCTGTTTGTCCAATACATGAGATAAAACGTCGTTCTTGTTGTTTTTCCTTCTCCATGTAGCTGCTTCCAGCATGGTAAACGACAGTACCATGGCCTTTTCAGATTTTCATTGTACCTATTTGTAGTACCTCCCGTGATCAGTATTTTCCACTTGAAATAACATCCACCCCAATGCCTCATTCTTAGCATTCTTTTATTCGCTTCCATGAAATTGGGCTTATTGCCCGTTTGGTATTGCGAATTCAAATAAAAAACAACAACAACAACAACAACAACGACATAAAAGCGTCAAAAATGAGTTTGGACGCTTCTTGCAGCTTCATTATATTGTAATGAATAAATATGTTGTGGACTAACAGGCACATCTCAAATTGCAAAAACTGTTTTTTACAGTTTAGTAAAAATTCTGTATTCACTCAACGTTTCAGTCTATGACCATCATCAGGAACGAGGAAATGACGGCTGGGGCCTGTTATAGTCCCTCAATTACTCTTGGGGGTTATGTACTCTTGATTATATCCATACACATTCGCAACACTATCCAACCGGTCTCTGGGCTACACCAACCACTAAAACGGAAAAAAGCTAAAGTCATCCAAATGTTCGGGCAATCTTCAGGACGACCGTTCGGAGAGTGTTCAAGGGTCATGGCCAGTTAATGAGCGCAGGGATGTGACACAAGGTAGCAATGGCTCCAATATACCTTGAAGAGAGAGCCGCCTCGATATCTTCTCATGGCTGGGATTCGAGGAAGCCTGGTCCGCAGGTGACCGCGTTGCGTCGCTTGTGTCCGTAGGCTACGAAGAAAGAGAACAACAAAAGTCCAGCCAGATGATGGCATGGCACACTACACTACAGAATGATGCACACAGGACACGCAGGGCAAAGCAGCTGATACCATTGTACATTCTTCATTTCGTTTTCCCATCCTTCACGCCACCCCCTCGGTCAGAATCGAACTTAGGCTGTGTTTACATGAGAAATTTCAACCCGGAACTCGACCCGGGTTGAAAGTCTGTACGATAGACAAAAGAGGTGAGCGTTTACATGAAGACAGTTGACCAGGGTCAAATACTGATATGCCGCCAAAAGTCCACTTCTACAGTCCTGTATGGTCACGTGAATCCGTTCGCGCGAAATTTGCATCTGCAGTGCTGTTCAAACCTGGCGCGAGATACGCACAGAAGTACGTTTGTACGATTTTCTTGACCCGGATTGATTTCAACCCACCCCTTGGGGGGAGGGTTGATTTCCCCAAGGGGAGGGTTGAAATCAACCCGGGGCGAAATTTCAACCCGGGTCAAGCGCAATGCGTCATGTAAACGCGCCATTCATTTTGTGTACATGGCGGGTTGAAATCTGACCCGGGTTGAAACGCTTCATGTAAACACAGCCTTATTGCTCTGGGGAATAGGTAAATACACACGGAGCAGCGTATGGCATACAAACATGTACAGACAGACTAATAATATAATTTTCATATTATAACCCCCGACGACACCGACCTGTTTAGCTTCATGGCATCTTTCCTTCCCGAACTGACACTCTTGCCGCCCGAGCACGCAGAAGGGGACTCCATGGAAATCAATAGGGACACACATTCGGTGATGCTGCCAGACATGTCGAAGGTCCTTGGCCGCGAGGATATCGATGGCACTGGAAGACAATGAACACAAGGTGACCACATATACAGTCCGCATACTGCTATTTTCGGTTGCGCTCACCTTCCCCTCCTTATGTTATTTCTATAACAATTTCGGTAAGTGTAATTCCGACACACGCGGGAAGTAGTTTTACACTTGCGGTCAATTTCCGGACCACATTGACAACTGCACAACTTGACATCGTAAGGACATTCAGCAGACTACACGTTATAGCTCACCTTCCAAGGAAGCCCTTCATCGTACTCCTGACCACAAAGTTTTCCCGTGGCAATTGCTCCTATAAAAATGCTTCCAGCTCCTCCCTGGAGGCAAAGATTTTGCTGTCGGAGCATGGCGTGCAGCCCACTTCTTCCTCCACTTCCATCGCCTACTGTCCTTCTCTTACTACAATCAACAGTACATAATGTACTCTTGCACAATTATTGTAAACAAACAAACACTAGTGGCTAAACTCTGTGACAGGCGAAAATGAGAATGCACGCAGCCAAGACTAGGCCATCATCTCCTTCATCCATCATCCTGGGGACTTTCAAAATTTAATAATAATAACAATTACCCAATGCTGTAGACAGCAAGCAAGCTGACTGTGCGTTTGTAATCTCAACAGCCCTCCGACCTGTGCTTATAATGTTGTGACTGTACTTCCAGCACTAAACTCTGTACTAATAGGAACGTGCAGCACCTGCAGGTCACAATGCCATCAGTGCTAGTTTTAGTGTATTCTGTGGTTTGGATGATTACAAGTTAGTTGCGTCTCTAGTACACATTGCATAATCATAATAATCAGGGTGATAATCCTAGGCTACATACTGTGGTGGGGCCATTGATGGTACGTTCACGAAGATCACCAAGCCTGACAGGTTTGGTGATCTCTTTTGCTGCTACAAACAGTTCTCTGCTGTTTTGCTCTTTGTTTGCGTAGATAGTCGCGGCCTAGTTCACGTTTGTGGATGTAGGTGCACCAGGCTCTGTTGCAGATGCTGCTGTTTTTAATACAGTTCAACTAAGCCAAATTGCTTGCTGGAGAATGGCTCAATTATCGCACATGGACATGTGGGAATGCTGACATTCGCCCGTATGTTGTTGGAGATAGTGCCTTTGGCCGGAGTCCATGTGTAATGAAAATTTACAGTGACCCCAATCTAGCGCCAGCTCAAGCAAGTTTGAACTATGCTCCAATAAGGACACGGCGTGTAGTGGAGTGTGCTATAGGGAAGTTGAAAGAGAGGTTCCGTGTCGTTGCTGAGAGCAACAGCAAGGATCCAAAGTTAGTAAGCAAGGTCAACATGCTGTGCTGTGCAATGCACAATATCATTGAGCGCAAGGAAACGGCCTACCTTCCTCACTATCCCAACTATGCACCGCAGCCTCTAGTTGCAATGAATCCATCTGCTGCTTCTCTATTTGTGCATGGTCAATGCTCCCCACCTCGCTTACCCCGCACACAGATACACAAACACGCGGATGCACACGGCACACATACGCACATGCACACGACACAAACAGGAAATTATTCATGTAAAATGCCATGCAAAGCAGTGGCCACCGTACTTCAGGAAGTCAGTTGTGGAACAAAATAATTCAACTACAACGTGTAGACAAGCTGACGGCCAAAGCACATTATAGCAAACATGACATTTGCCCAAGGATTGCAGTTTGCAGACCACGCCATGAAAGCAGCGAATACAGAATGTAATATCATACAAAGTGACAAGCAAAGAAGTGGCCACCATACACCAGAGACTTGCAGAAAGTCACATATCCAACAGATAGAAAAGTGAACAGCAATCTGGTACAGCCCACACAAGACAAAGCTGACCTGATACTTGTCCCAGGATCGCAAGTGGCAGATCCTTTTCGATGCATAACATGCAGGCGTACGTTACACGCATGGACAAAATCTGACCGTGTCGCCAGCATACAATGTCATCACATGTATACCCCACAAGTTACACACATGCACAGTAGAAGCACAATGAAAGCAATGGAAAAGTACGATGTGGTTGCTGAAGCATCTTCGCACTTCAAATTCAGACTTCAATGTGGTCGTCACGAAATGATATACCTGCAAGATACAAGTGATGCAGGAAGAAAGCAGAAGGTCATGAGGTAGGCTATGAGACACCACAAACGGGTCACCTACATGTATGTTCAGGGCTAGTGCACTCGCACGCAGAATTATCATAATCGAGCATTTCCCAAACTGAGAAGTGCAAGGAAATCCACTTGCATGCACAGGAGCAATTTTGCCGCTGGTGTGATGCGCAATTCGAGACAATCTGCGATGCTGCGTGCTCACCTCTGATGCCGATTACTTCCTTGCTTAGACCGGCCCGGTCTGCTCTCCCTTCACTCTCTTTTAAATCCTACTTGGAGCAGTAAGGCTGTGTCACTGCTCCTACTAATCATCCAGTTAGGTTGTGGTCATTGTTGTGAAAGCAATATCATCGTCATTGTGGTAATAACATACGTTTTTGCACAGCGGCTGGCGCTAGAACGTGCAGCAAGCAGCACGCTTGTACTTCGGATTTTGCGATTTTTTCGAGGGCAATGGCTTCCTTTTTGCTTTAGCTACCTACGAAGTACGACCAAAAAATCTATGAGAAGTATTTTTGGAGCTGGAGTACGAGTGGGGTTGTCTGATAAGTGCTGGGAGAACCCTCCTTTGTGGCTGTAGAGCGCTAAAACGTGCCCTGTTGGCCGACATATCCGAATTTTTTTCTCCCGGGGGACACCCCCGTTGTACCACTCCCAACCGCCCTGTGACGCCCCTGTCATTGTAGCTTACCTGCTGTCTTTCTTGGAGATGCAGTAGCAGCTGAGGACTTGCATACAATCTCTGTTTCAACTGCAACTATTTCCACAATGTTGCCAGGTATTGGTGCGGGCGACACACGCAGATTCTACACACGCAGAAGGAAAGAAACACCATGAACATATACCTGTTACTACATGTACATGTACATGTTGCCACTGTCAAATATTCCACAGGCAGATGGTAGGGATGGAGAGGAGAGCAACATCAGCAACAGCAGAAGCAGCAGCAGCAATAGCAGCAGCAGCAGTACCACACAGCAATTCACCACACCATACCTCAGATTGTATTCCCGGAATGAGCATAAAATGTCCAGTGGCCTTGTCCTCGCGAAACCGGCTTTCATACTAGTTCAACAGAATCTACAGCGCACGTTGCACAGGAGAATTCATACTCATTCAACAGAATATACAGCATACATTGCACAGGAAAATGCTTGTACATTGCAGAGGAGAATACTGGCTTTCATACTCGTTCAACAGAATCTACGGTGTACATTTGACAAGAGAATACAAGGCATAACGATTAAGCAAATCTACGCCAATAGTTATGTATGTCCCTGAAGATAGGCTACTGTAAAACCGGAAAATTTCGGTGGAGATTTATTTTCGGTAACTTCGGTTTTACCCACACACATCACACACGACAACTTACCTCCACGGTCGACATGAGCTCCCCAGGATCCCCCAGCTCCTCGGGACACACTCTCACCATCGTCGTGGAAACGTTCAGCTCGGCCAGCAGCCGTCGCAAGCCATCAATCTCATACGAGCTGAGACAGGCCATGTCCGAGAGCAGGCAGGATGGCGGTGATGGAGGTGGCTTGCCGCCTTGTGAGCTGTTCCCATCTCCTGACGAAGCAGCAGCAGCAGCAGCTGCCGCCGTCGCTGGCGACTGGGCTGCAGTGTCATCCGTTGACAGCAGTGGGATCTCGGCGCATGCGGGCGCAGGAGAGAGCTTCGCTGCGTCCGTATCTGTCAGCGATCAGACAATCAGAATATACAAGCCCATATTTAGGCATAGGATAGCTGCCGTGAACAGCACTCAACCGGCAACACCCAACAACAAGAGTACTGTAATTTCACAAATTGTTGGTGTACTTTTTTTTCGGTACGTTCGGTGGGTCTGTTTCATACCTAAAGTTTCAATACACCGAACAGACACTAACACACGTAATCCAATAGGGAGCTGCTTCTCTGTACCTAAAAGTTCTGTTCGCCTAACCTGGCCTTTTGCCCTCATACTGAAAAATAGTGAGCACCTAGAATTTCTGAAATTAGAGTATATAACCCCCGAAGAGTGTGAAACTCCCGCACACCCTGCTGTCACCACAGAATTTCAAGTTGACGTCATTTTTATGATGCAATGTTCCACGCACCAGTGATTATTACGACATGTGTACGGCGAATCAACGCATCACACGTTTTTCTTTGCACTAATCTGTACAAGGTCTAAAGTAATGGGGCTTTGTCCACCACAGATTCCGAATACGTCTGATAAATTGTGATAATACGTGTACTGTGCAGCCTCTTCCCTTGTAAGAATAAGATCCTGTGCTTTGATACAAGAGTACATGGGGTTATGTAATCTTGCTTGACAGGATAACTACATATTTATGTTTGGATACTCCGAAGTGCAGTGATCCTGTTTTCTATTATTGTTGATGATGGTACAAACATAAATATTGCATATACACATCTTCCATATTGAGCTTTTATTAGAGAGGTTAAGATTCACGTTATTTCTGACGTGACGCGAAAGTTCAGCTCGCGTTATTCGGCTCGCACGTCTAAAAACAACGCGAATGACCCGCAGCTCACGTCGAAATCACATCGACAAAGGACATAGCAGCAGAGACAGAATACTTTCTCGTTCTCAGGAAAATAAATTCAACAGCCACGGCCACATGGAGATCGTTTCCCCACATTTTGTATTTTTAAGACATAGAGGGAATCATAGTGGTACAAAGTGAAGTGTACGGAGATGGAGAGAGAGAGATGGAGAGAGAGAGATGG
>NC_088654.1:28206630-28211630 GCF_964019385.1 Sycon ciliatum
TTGCCATGCTCATGGTGGAGCCTTGTTGTGAGGACACATCCATGATGTCAATAGTACGCCCACGCCTGCCCATCACCCAAAGACCCCCTAGCGATCTCACTGGCCCATTGCCCGCCATCCTCCTGGCACCTCCACCCATCTGCTGTACACTGCCTCCCCATCGCCTCTTTCCGCGCTTTCATGCTCACACCTGCCTGTTGCCCGCCACCCTCCTGGCACTTATACTGTCGCGCCGTGGCCCGCGCCAGCTGTTCTCCCCATACCTTACACCAGATTTAGCGCTAAATTTGTTTATGCTTGTGGCCCTATGTATTTATAAGCATACTGACTCACTGTTAGGTAGACCCGAGTATCAGTTGTCTGATGATTGCCTAACGGCACGAAACTCAAGAGTAACAACCAACCTGAACGTCCTCCGCTGAGTCTGCTATGATTTGAAAACTCCGTATGGCGGAACCCAGATGCGCATGCAGTTTACGTAAGACTTTCCGTAGATCGACTACATTTTTTTAACTAACGTAATTACGTTATGCGCAACCTCTCTAATAAAGTACAGTGAGTGCTGGAAAATACTTCGACAACTGTGGACAGTCGGTTATAGGCGATTCACACGACAGCCACTTGCACGTTTTACGGCGAGTGATTTACGAGAAAAAGTGACTGTGTGGATTCACATGGCTGCACTCAACAGCGGGCACGTTTGCATTTTTGAATGATTCACCCACCAGTTGCCATGAGTATTTCAAATTTTCATAACACGTGTACAATAATTATCACGGTGAAAAGAGCCGCGTAAAAAATCAAGTCTTGTTTTGCGCTTTTTGCTGTAAATATAGTTTACTGCTTGCCGCAGAGGGGCTGAGGGCTAGACCCACAGGACACTTCTGATCATAACTCACTAGACCTAGTCTTTCTTAAACTTGCATTCAGTTTCGGCGGGGACAATACCCCCGACACACCACCAACACAATCTTTAACTGTCTTTGACGCCATCACAATATCTATGCAAACACGGCCTAACGGACAAAGTCAAACAAGCCGTGACCTGATGTTGGCACAGCCTGGTCAGTATGGAGCTTGCATGTCGAGTCTGCAGTTAAGGAATTCATACCTCAAAAGTTGAAGCGAAATAACGTGAACAACAAACTGTGGTATACTAGTAATGCGGGAAAATCAATAAATTAGAAAAATGTCACGTTCGGAAATTTTATTGGGTGGTCATCCCGTTTGACTGTGCGAAGTAAAATTAAAACAACCAAATGGTTGGGTTGATCTGCACTGTGCAACCGATTCTCTCACCTTTCTTCCTCCAGCTATGCCTGTGACACCCTTTGTGAATCTGCGAAACACTAGTGGCAGGCCACGCGAAAATGAGAATGCGCGCAGCCAAGTTTAGGCCATCATCTCCTTCATCCATCATCCCGGCGGTAACTCCGCCCGTTCAATATCCAACACCAGTCCCCAGGAAAGAATAAGGCACGAGATTTCAAGTTCAAGGGCAAAGCTAAAGCCAATGAATGGCACTGATTTTTGGAATTGTCGAGTAAATAATCGACGGTCAGATTCGACACACACGTGACACAGTTTGGGTCGCGCTCGTGTGTCGCGCTTCGCATTTGCTGCAGCTCCGGATCTCCAGCTAGATCCAGCGCGCCCATGATGATTCTCGCGCGCGCGACAGGCTAGCCGCTTGCGACAAAAGTTGTCTTTTTTTACGAATTCTGTGACGTCATGTTTTGGAAGAATGTCCCAACAGTCATTCGCGTAGTAGTACACTACAGTGCAAAGTGCCAACCCAGCCACGCCGAAAAACCCTCTTCGACAGGCCGGGGGGGGGGGGGGGCGCGATTTCACTTTCTGGCACTTGATCAAGTAAAAAAGTGACAGATGGCATAAGCGCTCTGCTTCGGTGCAAAAAAACTTTAAAAAAGAGTTGATCAGTGATTGTGACTGTGATTTCTGCATAAAGCGGGATTCACAGAAGCTTTTTTGCGATGCGACACGCGATGCGACGCGATCTGCGACGGACGCGTGCGATGCGAACTCGCGAAATACCATTCACGGAAGAAGTCAGTGATGCGACAACATCTTGCTGATTTGGCTACGTCACCATGATATTTGCGCGGTTTCATACAACTTGTACAAATTTATAGGCAACTCTTGAACCTTTGTACAACTTTGCTGTAGAAAAGGTCAAAATCTTACGCCAAATCGCTTGTCGCATCGCATCGCATTGCAAAAGTTGAGCCAAGCTCAACTTCTGCGATGGCCTGCGATGGCCCTGTTGCGGCAGTTGCGTGGGGTCCGCGATGGTTGCGATTTGGGGATTTCCCGGTTTCGCGGCTGTCGCATCGCGTGTCGCATCGCAAAAAAGCTTCTGTGAATCCCGCCGTAATTAGTAGAGTGTAGATGATGAAGACACGATCGATACTCAGAATCCCTTGAGCTTTAGGACTGACGATGGCGGAGGATCACAAATTACCAGCGTCTCTCCTGAAGGCGCAGACACGATTGCGTGATGCAGTCAAGGATCGTGGTGTGCAGATCAGCGGGGGGTTAGGAACAGATAGGGAAATAGCTTTGAGCGAGCTCTTTGTCAATCTTACTCTGCTGACGAAGGATGAAGTAGAAACACTTTTCAAGAGCGAGTCGTTCTTTTCCTCCGAAACTGAGAGAGCACGCCAGCTAAATGCTATCAGAGCAGCTCAGGATGGAAAGTCCGAAAAGACACGTGGGATTGAGCTTAGCGAGATCTTCTCTGACACAGGTAGCGATAGTGCAAAGGACCAAGCAAGTGCCAGCGGAGAAGTTGATTCCGAATGTGGACTTCTGTCTCGTGCCGCTAGCAACGTGTCCATTGGAGCGAAAAAGAATAACGTGCTAGCGTTTGGCAGTGCGGGCAGTGGCAAATCTACAATCTTCCTTCTAATGCTGGAATACCTGTGGGCTATAGATTCGCTGTTGAAGGAGAAGATTGATCTTGTCTTGGCTGTTGAATTACGACGTGCTAAAGTGCGATCTGCAACTAGCCTGTGTGAGTTGCTGGAGAGACGGTTCTCTAGTTTGAACATGAAGAAAGATGAGGTGGTGGAGATCGAAAGTTATTTTTGCCGTCATCCATCACGTCTCTGTGTTGTACTAGACGGCATAGATGAATGTAGCCTTGAGCACTGCAGTGAGTTCATGCAAGACATGCTGTTGAGAAGGAGCAATGTCGATATGCATGTAGTGGTCACATCTCGACCATGCGCCGATGCGTACAAGTTAAGCCAATGTGGAAAGTACCATCAACAACTGGAGGTTATCGGATTCTCACAAGAGAACGTGAAGACGTACGTGAGAAAAGTGGTGGGCGGAAAACAAGCGGAGGAGATGCTGGAGAAGCTGCATGCACAGCCGGACATGCTAGCATTGATGGGAACTCCATTATTTGCTGCTCTGGCATGTGAGCTGTACCACAGCGGACGTGGCTTGGCAAAATCGAGCACAGCATTGTACGAGTCGCTACTTCTACGTGTCTTGGAGCGGAATGCAGGCAAATTGCACAAGTCGTTTGCCAGGACGGATGCACGGGAGATGGAGTTGCTGTACGAGGTCTCCCGCTTCGCACTTGCAATGTTGTCGGAGCAAAAGGCCGTGTTCAGCGAGTGGGAAGTGAAAAGCGCCGGTCTAAGTGATGCCGCTCTTCAGCTTGGACTCCTAATTGCTTACAAAGACGGCAGCTCGACTGAAAACCGACAGTACCGCTTCGCTCACCTGTCCCTACAGGAGTTCATGTCGGCATGGTATCTGTCACGTGAAGTGCTGAAGGACAAGCATGACGCGGCATGGCTGGTGAGGAGAGTCGGTCATTACAGTGGTCACATGACAATGTTCTGGCGCTTCGTCATTACACTGTTACCGCGCAAACCCTCGTTTGTCGTCATAGAGCATCTCTGGCGGCTGATCTGTGAGACGCGTACATCGTCGACATTGGACACTGCCGACTCTCGTCTCGTGGCTGACATTGTCAGCTACTCCCATCGCAGGTCTGCACGTCCGGGTCTTGAAAGGATGCAGTCCACGCTTCGTGCAACGCTAACGTATGAGAAAATGAAAGAACTGGCCTACATACTGCTAGACGAGACGTGCGGTGAGGGCAACGGCTGCCAACGTGTCGAGAGCGCTTTGCCACGGGGGAGAGAGTTGACGGATGAACTATTTCTGTCAACTCTCATCGACGTGTGGAAGAAGGAGGCAGTGGATCCCAACACGGAAGTATTCCTCGCTGCTGTGCGCAAGGTCAATCCCGTCGCGGCATTGCAATGCGAGCGTATGATGCGTCCGAGCACCAAGACACCGGACCCGTCATCCACCGAGGACGCTACTGCTACTGCTATGCCTGCAGTTCGTCCAGCGAAGTTGACCGAGAAACGGCGCTACCTGGTTCATCTTCTGGTGGCTCATCATGAACACTGCCAGTATCAAGGTGCGTCCTGTGATGGTCATTGTTCATTCTTTTCACAAGTGTTTCACAAAGGCATTGGCTTTTCCCGTGTTAGCCTATCTCTTTTTGATTGTGTATCTATTGGGCACTTTCTCAGCACACATTATTGCTTTGATAGCAGTACCATTGATTTCTGTAGCTCTGGCTGTGGAAATGCTGGTCTGCGAAGCATTGCTGCTGGTCTGTCGCAATGCAAGGGTGTACGCAAGCTAGATCTTCGCTGGAATGCATGTGACGATGGCAGTATACTGTCGTCCATCATTCAGTCTTTGTCAGGCAGTCTAGAGGATGTCAGTGTGTGTGGTAATCCTGTAGATAGTGATGGTGTTGTATCAGTGTGTAAAGCATTGTCTACTTGTTCTAAGCTGAGTGTAGCCTTTGTGTCCTACCCACTCACTGGTGTAGGTGTACCTGTACGTGTTGTCCCTCTGTCATGTTTTAGTGAAGTTGTTGAGTCATGCCCTAACCTGTGTGAGCTGTATGCATGGGGGTGTGGTTTCCAGTATGATGATGA
>NC_088654.1:28216630-28336630 GCF_964019385.1 Sycon ciliatum
AGGTGTGTGTGTGTGTGTGTGTGTGTGTGTGGCGTGTGTGTGTGTGTGTGTGTGTGTTAGTGTGTGTATATGTGTGTGTGTGTGTGTGTGTGTGTGTGTGTGTTTGTGTGTGTGTGTGGCAGCTAGCTCGGTTGGCGGGAACACTTATGCCTGCTTGTGTTGGGTCTGTTGTTAACGGGCTCGGCTGCTTGAAGGAGTAATGTTGTACCTGCCACCTTTGTTGGTTCCAGGGTTCATAAACTCTCTCTCTTTGAAGTACTTGTATACATACTTGTTAACCATGGACTACTTCTGGCTAGATTAACTCTTGTGTAATCAATGGTGCTAGTGAAGCTTATATCAGATCCACTCTGATTTAGCAATCCACACTAGTAGCAAGTATTACCTTCACTGGGGGCAGTGGTAAATGCAGTGGGATCCCTGGACGGATACCCTGATGCCGTCAATCCTTTTTCTGCACCTTGTCCTCACCCACTTACTGAGGTGTGGTGAGGCCATAAATGGGATCATTTCCAAGTCCACACAGAGTTTTGGAATTTACCAGTTTGGGCAGGGAGCAAGTACAGGTATAAGTGCGTGGCTGTGTATCTGTGTGTATTATGTGTCACTGTGGACTTTGTGACCGCTGGTTTCAAAGCGCTGGCGGTTTTGCGGTTCATCGTTGTGTGGAGCGTCAGACATCGGACGAAATACCAGCTGTTCCAACGAGATGCAGCCTGAATTTAGACTGCTGCCAGCACCATTCCTCGACCTGTAATCGCTGCATGAAGAGTTAGGCTAGTTTTAACCGCCATAATTGTACTCGAGGCAAACGACTGCGAAAGGACCAGAGGACTAATCTGCCCATCCAATGCAGCCTATGTAGCGAACGATTCCCCCGCCAGCAGGACCTCACCCGCCACTGGGGACAGAAACACTGTGTGTAGAACGGTCCCCTTTCACCTCAATTATTCTCCTTGTTTCTTTTCCTTTCTCGCTGTTGTCTCCCGCTTCTGGGAGCGACCTGGCCATTTTGTGGCAGTTGTACATAGTAGTAGTAGTAGTAGTAGTAGTAGTAGTAGTAGTAGTAGTAGTAGTAGTAGTAGTAGTAGTAGTAGTAGTAGTAGTAGTAGTAGTAGTAGTAGTAGTAGTAGTAGTAGTAGTAGTAGTAGTAGTAGTAGTAGTAGTAGTAGTAGTAGTAGTAGTAGTAGTAGTAGTAGTAGTAGTAGTAGTAGTAGTAGTAGTAGTAGTAGTAGTAGTAGTAGTTTTGGCCAAGCGGCTTGGGCTGTGGACTGCCGGTGATCTCTCTCCATTGCTACGGGAGTCCCGATGCATTCAGGCTCATCTCTCTGATGCAGCCGTGGGTGATTCGAGTCCACGTGCTTTGGACGATGTTCGCTTAGCGAACATGGTTTTCAATGACCGAGTTGGCAGTGCTGCCCAATACCTGGATGCTGATGGTGCTGGTGGCGTTCTTCCCCTGGATGAAGAGGTGAGTGGGAAGTCAGTTCTAGAGCACCTGCGGGATAAGCACCCTGCTCCCCAGCCGGCTGATCCAGACATCCTACTGGACTGTAGCCCCGACCCCCCGGATCCAGTTATGTTTGAGGCGATAACACCAGCAGCTATGAAGAAGACGATATTGGGAATGAAGGGAGCTGCTGGACCTTCGGCTTTGGATGCGGCTGCCTGGCGTCGGATGGTTGGCATGTTCAAGTCAGCTTCTGACGAGCTCTGTTCGGCCCTCTCTCGCGTGGCCAAATGCCTGTGCACGGAGAGGCTGGACGCTTTGCATCTGCGCCCGTTTCTGGCAGCGCGACTGATACCACTGGATAAGCGACCTGGCGTGCGGCCCATCGCTGTGGGTGAGGTGTTTCGGCGTGCAGTTGGCAAGGCAATCATGGCGGCGATTGAGAAGGATGTGGTGATTGCGACGGCGCCAACCCAGCTGTGCGTCGGGATACCATCGGCATGTGAAGTGGCTGTGGAGGCGCTGTCATCGGTATTTGCCAAGGAGGAGTCAGAGGCAATACTCCTCGTCGACGCCACTAACGCCTTTAATTCAGTGAACCGGGCAGCTGCACTGAATAACATACCACGCGTGTGCCCAGCTGCAGGGCGGGTATTTGTGAACACGTACCAAGCGGATATCCCCCTGTACCTGGATGGTGGCGAGACACTCTACTCAAGAGAGGGCACGTGCCAAGGAGATCCACTGGCCATGGCATTTTATGCTTTGGCTACCGTCCCTCTGGCCAAGCATCTGTCCACAACATGCAGTGGTTCCATGCAGGTGTGGTATGCTGACGACGATGCCGCTGTGGACCGCGTTGTGGCACTCGGTGAGTACTGGAACTGCATCTCGGCTGAGGGCCCGAAGTATGGCTACAAGCCTAATGCTGCCAAGACCGTGCTCCTCGTCAAGAGCCATCTGGTGTCAGACGCTGAGCGGGTATTTGCAGGCACTGGCATCCGGATTTGCTCTGATGGCGTCCGGTATCTCGGTGGAGTCATCGGCAGCACTGAGTTCTGTGATGGGTTTGTGGGAAGCCGTGTGGGTGACTGGTGTGCTTTAACCAAGAGGCTGGCGAGTGTTGCAGAGACCCAGCCCCACGCGGCTTACCACTTATTCATCTCTGCCATTCAGTCTCGGTGGTCATACTTGCAGCGCGTTGCTAATGCTGACGGGGCACTCTACGCACCCCTGGATCGCGTCCTAAATGATCAGCTGCTGCCTGCATTCACGGGCCATTCTGTGCCGGTTGAGGGAGGTTTGCGAGCACTGCTTTCCCTTCCAGCAAAGCTTGGTGGTCTTGCGGTCCGTAGCAATGTGTCACGG
The DNA here is from genome assembly GCF_964019385.1 of Sycon ciliatum. NCBI lineage: Eukaryota > Metazoa > Porifera > Calcarea > Leucosolenida > Sycettidae > Sycon > Sycon ciliatum. The sequence goes on from NC_088654.1 coordinate 28,219,449, forward strand.
GCGGCTGCTGAGCGCACCTTGTGCCGAGACGCCATTGCACCCATGGTGGAGTTGGTAGTCGGTGGCACCTCCACGCATGAGGTGTCGTCTGTGGTAACAGCATTCAGGACATTGGCTGCAGGTGCTCGGGCGGCGCGTCGTGTTCAGCAGCGGAACTTGGCAGAGGAGATCCGATCCGGCCTCCCGCCCACGCAACGGCTACTGGTAGAGGTCGCAGGTGAAGATGGCGTCTCAAGTTGGTTGACGACTCCACCTGCGACTACAATGCCTGGGACCGTTTTCAGCAGGACGGATTTCCGTGATGCTGTGGGCCTACGATATGGCCTTCCCTTGGAAGGTTTGCCAGCATCATGCGTGTGTGGCAAAGACATGACAAGCCACCACGCTATGACATGCCCCTGTGGCGGGTACCCAACGCAACGTCACAACGAGGTTCGGGACCTGCTGGCTAGTGCCATGTCCGAGGTGGCGTATGATGTCGAGTTGGAGCCTGTTCTGCTGCCTCTCGATGGTGAGACGGTCTCAGGTATTAGAGCTGATGCCGCTCGTGCAGACATACGGGCTCGCGGTTTCTGGACGCGACAGCAAAACGCCTTCTTTGATGTTCGGGTTACCCACCCAAGGCCGTCTTTGCTGTCGCGTTCGGGAGTAGCGAGCCAGTTGTCTGACAACGAGAGGCAGAAGAAGCGCCAGTACTAGAGCCGGATCAACAACGTCGACCGCGGTTCGTTCACGCCGTTGGTTTTCGCCACCAATGGGCAGTGTGCGCCGGAGGCGTCAATATTCCTGAAGTCGTTAGCAGCTCAAATCAGTGAGAGGAACCGTGATCTCCCCTACTCACTGATCATGCGCCAGCTTCGTGCCCGGATCAGTGTGTGCCTGATTCGCTGGCAAATAACTTGTCTGCGGGGGTCACGGCACTCGTACCGCCGAAGGCTCATGGGTACTGGTCATGGCGGTTTTGTGGTGGAGTGTAGGGCCCGTGCCCACCTGGCTGTTTAGCATGCCTGACCTAACTGTTTCATGATATTGTCTGTATTTTTGTTGTAGCAATTTTGCTATTATATGTTGGTCATGATTTGATGGTTGACTTGCCCGTTTTCTTTGTGCACCTTATCTGGTTTTCTCTTGTCTGGGTTGTTGGATGAGTTGGGTAAACGGTGCTGCTTTGATTGTGTTTGCGGATGCAAGTTTACTCTTTGTTTTGGTATTCGATAGTTGACTTGATTCTTTTATTATATTTTCTTATTGGATTTTCCGATTTATTTAATTTGATTTTCCTATCTACGATATACTTGATTGGATTTGTCACCATTGCCTTCTTTGCTTCCGTTTTTTGAATTCTTCATTCCGGCACCCAGTTTGTTATCAAATAAAGTCAACGTTCTCAGTAGTAGTAGTAGTAGTAGTAGTAGTAGTAGTAGTAGTAGTAGTAGTTTTAGTAGTTGTAGTAGTAGTAGTAGTAGTAGTAGTAGTAGTAGTAGTAGTAGTAGTAGTAGTAGTAGTAGTAGTAGTAGTAGTAGTAGTAGTAGTAGTAGTAGTAGTAGTAGTAGTAGTAGTAGTAGTAGTAGTAGTAGTAGTAGTAGTAGTAGTAGTAGTAGTAGTAGTAGTAGTAGTAGTAGTAGTAGTAGTAGTAGTAGTAGTAGTAGTAGTAGTAGTAGTAGTAGTAGTAGTAGTAGTAGTAGTAGTAGTAGTAGTAGTAGTAGTAGTAGTAGTAGTAGTAGTAGTAGTAGTAGTAGTAGTAGTAGTAGTAGTAGTAGTAGTAGTAGTAGTAGTAGTAGTAGTAGTAGTAGTAGTAGTAGTAGTAGTAGTAGTAGTAGTAGTAGTAGTAGTAGTAGTAGTAGTAGTAGTGTGTGTGTGTGTGTGTGTGTATGTATGTATGTGTGTGTGTGTGTGTGTGTGTGTGTGTGTGTGTGTGTGTGTGTGTGTGTGTGTGTGTGTGTGTGTGTGTGTGTGTGTGTATGTGTGTGGTCACCAGGTGTGTGTGTGTTTGTGTGTGTGTGTGCGTGTGGTGTGTGTGTATGTGTGTGTGTGTGTGTGTGTGTGTGTGTGTGTGTGTGTGTGTGTGTGTGTGTGTGTGTGTGTGTGTGTGTGTGTGTGTGTGTGTGTGTGTGTGTGTGTGTGTGTGTGTGTGAGCTGGAGGCTGCACTGCGGACCATGAAAGCGGGTAAAGCTGGCGGTCAGTCGGGCATTCTACCGGACATGGTCTTACATGGTGGCAAAGACCTACACAGTCGCATCCTGACCATCATGCGTAAATCCTGGCTCGAAGGCACTGTAGTCGATGATTGGCGTGATGCAGTGGTTGTGCCCATCCCCAAGAAGGGAGATCTACACCACTGTGATAACTGGCGCGGCATCAGTCTGTTGGACGTTGTCGGCAAGCTGCTTGCCCGTATTCTGCAGGACCGCCTCAAAGCTATCGCTGAAGATGTCTTGCCAGACTATCAGTGCGGCTTCAGAAAGGAACGTGGCTGCGTCGATATGGTGTTCGTCGCACGGCAGTTGATGGAGAAGACGTTGGAGCATGATTCAGATGCATATGTCCTGTTCGTCGATCTGAGAAAGGCGTATGACAGTATCCCGCGTGCAGCGCTGTGGCAGGTTTTCCAAAAGCTTGGTGTTCCGGCGGCAATGCTCCGCATCATTCAGTCACTCCACAACGGCATGACTGCTTCTGTTCGGGTGGATGGCAAGCTGACTGACCCGATAACCGTGCGGAATGGATTGCGTCAGGGCTGCACTCTCGCACCAATGCTCTTCAATTTGTACTTCTCTGCCGTCGTTGCCAGTTGGAGGTCCAGTTGTCCGGACGCTGGCATATCCTTTCGATATAAAGTCGGGAGGAAGCTAGTAGGTGACCGAACGGCGAAGGGCAAGCTCCTGTCATCAACGGTCACAGAATCCCAGTTTGCTGACGACGCTGCACTCTACGCAACATCTCGGCCTGCCTTCGAAGCGATGACTTCCAGCTTCATCACATGCGCAAGCAGCTGGAGCCTGACGGTCAGTGTGAGAAAGACCAAGGGTATGGCTGTGGGTGAGTCTGCTGATCGCCGTGACGTTGTTGTTGGAGCAGACACGATTGAGGTGGTGGACCAATTCACCTACCTTGGCAGTGTGCTCTCCTCGGATGGTCTTGCCTGTGCTGATGTCCGCTCTCGCCTTGCGAAAGCCTCAGCTGTGTTCGGAGCCCTCAAAGCTCCTGTCTTTGATAACCAGACCCTGTCGCTTCGCAGCAAGAGGCGTGTCTATGAGGCTGTCGTCCTCACGACCCTCTTGTATGGTGCGGAGACGTGGACCACCAAGGCAGGCCACCTCCAGAAGCTAAACACGTTTCACCATCAGTGAGTTCGGTCCATTGTGGGTATCGGTCGTCGTCAACAGTGGGATGATCGGATCTCAACGGCCACATTAGCAGCTACATTCGGTGTTTACCCTGATATCACCCGCATAATCCGTCGCCACCGGCTTCGTTGGCTGGGTCACGTCGGCAGGATGGACGACTCACGCGCACCGAAGCAATTGCTGTTCGGCGAGCTGCCTGCCCCCGTCCTCGTCACGGCCCGAAGAAGAGGTGGCGAGATGTGGTGTCAACTGACCTGGCGGAACTCGGCGTGACCACCTGGCTTGAGAGTTGCCAAGATCGTCCCGGCTGGAGACGAGTTGCGAGTAGCACCCCACCGCCACGGCCCGCTCCTGATCCTCTTCTATGTGTCTGTGGACGCCCATTTCGTCGAACAGGAGACCTGAAACGACATGCCAAGTTCTGCGCTCGTGTTCTCACTTGAACTTTCCGACAATTCGCTATCATTGCGTACGCAATGGGCAAGATCAAGGTCAAGGTCAAGGTGTGTGTGTGTGTGTGTTCGTGTGTGGTTCGGTGGGTGTGGGTGCGTGCGTGAGAGTGTTGACAGTTTCCTAACGCAGGTTGATCTGTATCGCTACAATGTAGTGACGTGTAGTTACAGCAGGGTGTGTCGTGAAAGCCTTCAGCTCTCCCTGTACTGGTTGACACTGATTTTCACACACCCTTACCAACACCGTACCTTGCACTTGTACACAAACCCAGTACCAGCTCACTAGAACACAGCTTTTTAGATCACACTTCGCTCACTCCAACTCAGCTCTGTGGTTCACACTTCGCTCACTCCAACTCAGCTCTGTGGTTCACACTTCGCTCACTCAAACTCAGCTCTGTGATTCACACTTCACTCACTCCAACTCAGCTCTGTGGTTCACACTTCGCTCACTCCAACTCAGCTCTGTGATTCACACTTCGCTCACTCCAACTCAGCTCCGTGGTTCACACTTCGCTCACTCCAACTCAGCTCTGTGATTCACACTTCGCTCACTCCAACTCAGCTCTGTGATTCACACTTCTGACATGTCACATGACAATCGACATGGCAACAGCGAATCCTAGCGCGACTTGCCGTGCTTTGAATCAGCCACTGAAGACCTGTGAGCGCTTGCAGGTCTCCGATTTTCCAATCGGAGCACGCCCAGGCGTGCTCCGATTGAATCGGAGCACGCCTAGGCGTGTTTTTTTTTTTTTTTTAGGAATTCAGAACAAAAGAGAAAAGAGATGGCTGCAGTTCTGGATGGAGAGTCTCCAACTGCAACCAATGCTGCTACCCGTGCTCTTACAGCGCCAACAACGAGCGTTCAGCGATCACAGCAGCAGACTGAGTTCCACGATCCCGACATTGATGAGTACATCGCAACTTGTGACCCAACAGTGCAATCCCCAACTCACCAACGGTCTCTGATGCAGAAAGCTACGAAGACCATCAACTTTTCCGGAGCTCAGTTTGGTGCAAACTGCAATGTTCACCTGCACCTGTAGGCTGTAGGCTGTAGTCACTGCGAAGAAGAGAAGCTGAACTGACCTGGTTTTTAGCTGACTAGACCGCCCTTGTTTTATCTCTGTGTTGTGACTGTGTACATTAGTCATTATGTAACATGTCTGAAGTACTAAACTGGCGACTAGTTGTGTTCCTTGTCTGGTCTAGTGTGCGTGCCTTGAGTAGGTACTAGGTATGTGTGAAGTACTACATGTAGTAGTACTAGTAGTACGAAGTAGTTCGTGCAATGCATGTCAGAAATGGTATCAAAGCATTCGTACTCGGACTCAAGTGCTAGAATCGGAGCCCTCCGCGCTAGCGCGCGTCGGGCTCCGATTCCGCACTTTCGTCCTCGTACTCATGCTCGATTCCATACTTCGCTCACTCCAACTCAGCTCTGTGGTTCACACTTCGCTCACTCCAACTCAGCTCTGTGGTTCACACTTCCCTGACTCGAACACAGCTTTTTAGATCACACTTCACTCACTCGAACTCAGCTCTGTGGTTCACACTTCACTCACTCCAACTCAGCTCTGTGGTTCACACTTCGCTCACTCCAACTCAGCTCTGCGGTTCACACTTCGCTCACTCCAACTCAGCTTTGTCGATCACACTTAGCTCACTCGAGCTCAGCTGCTGCTCTGTGGTAGATCTACACCAGGGAGTCGTAAAAGCCAATACGACTCCCTGATCTACACGCTTCACTTACTCGAGCACACCTCAATTTCTCACACTTCACTCACATTACGTGTTACATGGCAAGACACGACTCAATCAGATGATGTGCTCTGACTGAATCTGAGTCTGAAGGCAAAGTCAAAATTGTTGAAGTCATCTTTCCAGTTTACATGGTTTGTGTGTTTGAGTCCGTCTCTCTTGTTGTGTGGAGGTGACCTTCTATGTGACATGGTCTGCAATGTCCGCTACATGCAGCTACAAGTGATATTACGTTAGTTGTGGATTCCAGCAGTTACCTAACAACACCGTGACTGGCTATACTCAATTATCTCCTAGTGTTTCAAACAGTCGAGAGTAGAACACCAGCTGGAGATGGTAAAACAATGTTTGTACAGCCGAGGCAGGCTGAGTTTTGTGGCCTACCCGGAACGCAACTGTCAACACAACGTTGCTGGACAATTCGTCACAAGTTCCGTACGGTCAAAATTCTGCTGAGAATGTCACAGGGAATGGACATTTCGTTTGATAAATTCCCTACAGTCCACATTCCACTGGCTATGTGACCGATAGTGGACATTTCGTCACAGGCCCCGTAAAGTCGACATTCTGTTAGGCATACGACTCGGATTGAACAGCAGTTTATCAGCTCGGTGATCTGGTGATACAACCTTCGGTAAGTACCCGTACTCGCTATGATGGTGAAGTGTGGTCTGTGTAAAAGGTCACGGTGTGTGTGTGTGTGTGTGTGTGTGTGTGTGTGTTGTAGTGTGTGTGTGCGCGTGTGTGCGCGTGTGTGCGCGCGTGTGTGCGTGCGTGTGTGTGTGTGGCAAAAGTACTGTGTGATGCATAGTGGTATTGTGCTGTAAAGATATTATGCAGTTGCGGAGACAGTAGCATGTATCTTTGAACTCCAACAAAACTTTACTTTAGCGCTTGCACCGGAATGCATCAGAGCAGTGTATAGGAAATGGGAGAGCCAAGTGACTACATGCAATGGAAAGTCACAGAGCAAAGCTGCATGCATACCCACGTATTCTCACAACACCGCACAAGGATAATTGGGGTACACCAGTGTGCTGGTTTCGATCAACTGGTTAACCGATTGGCGTTGCAAACAGCCGAAGTGATCGCTCATGACTGAGCCGCAGCAGTACCCGCGACCGGGTGCAAAGTTTCCTGATCGACGTTGCAAACAGCCAACCAGGGTGAAGCAATTGGCGTTCGCAAACGGCCAAAGCAATCGCTCATACTTGTGCGGCAATAGTAGCCGCGACCGGGTGCAATGACTACTGATTGGCGTCGCAAACAGCCGACCAATAGTATGCAATTTTAAGCAGAGATATTAGCAGCAAAGAAACCAGTTGAAGGAAGCTGTTCCCAGAAAACCAGCACACCGCACCCCAGCAAGCGTTCACCGCCAATGCACGAGAGCTAAGAACAAGTGATTAAGGCAAGACATGGATTATTTATTTATTTATTTTACTCCAAGAAATACATGGCTGGGGTAGCCAATGACCACTTTGCGTGGCGATTGCAGGGTTTTTATAGCCAACCACGCCTAACAAGGAAAAGAGTAAGAAGTCAAAAAGAAAAGGAAAAGAAAAAAGAAGCAAATATGGAGCAAAATTGTGGTCTACTTGTAAAGCAAGGCGTTCCTGAATGCTGTTAAAGTAGAAAGGCCCTTTGTCTCCTGGTGCAGCTTAAGCCAATGCAAATAGTCATTGAAAAGGGGGGAGTGTAGCAAGGCAGAAGAGCGGGCTAGAGGAAGGCAGAGTTGGTTCCTAGTGGAGCTATCCCGTCGGAACCAGTCAAATGGTTTTTAAACCATTTGACTGGTTCCGACGGGATACTACTGTCTTGTTCTTAGCTGTCGTGCATCTTAAAAGATGCACGAGAGCTAAGAACAAGACAGAAGTGATTAAGGCACGAGATGGATTATGGCAGGCATGCAGAGGATGAAATCCAACGCAGGTTCTCAATACGGCAATTTTGCAATGATAATCGGTACCTGTATGTCCAGGTTGTAGCACATAAACTGGAATGGCAGCACTGCTCGGTCTGGTTGTGCTTGAGCAGCTGGGGCGAGACGCCGGAATTCCTCCATGCGGAAACGAGACAGCGAATCGGCAATGCAGTTAGACTGGCCAGCAATGTGAGCAGCAGTGACAGTGAAATTGAAGCCGGTGCACACAAAGAACAGCTCCCTGAGCAGGGTCATGACTGGCGGTGACTTGGATGTGCCAGAGCGGATGCAATCTACCACAGCCTTGTTATCACAGTACATTGTGTGACGAGTGTCACGTGAACTGTGAATTGTGGAACTGTACTGCTTATCACTACCTTGGTTCCCGCTCTGCTTCAAATCAATCAAATACCAAGCGTCATGAACGTTGGCGGCCTGACAGGTGATAGAGATTGGTATAATATGGCGTGAAAAGCGGGTAGCATGGTATGCGGACCTGCAAACACTGGCTTCAAAAGCATTAGGCACGCCACTGTTGGGTTTCGATATCTGTATTAGAGATGTGCACGGGTAGTCGGGCACCGGTCCTACCCGTGAGGACCTCGGGTAGACGGGTACAGAATAGTACCCGAAAACCCAAAGTCGCAGATGACATCATGTACAGTACATGTGTGCATACTCTGCAAGTCTACCCAGTGTGAAAGGGAAGGGGTGCATTGTGGTGTTACCATGGAAACATTACCCGATCAGGTACCCGTGGTACCCGTAGAAAACTACCCGAACCCGATACCAGAAGAAAATGCTACACGGCTCAGCACCTATCTTTATACATGTAGAATAAAAATGAATTGTCAATGCAAGGAGAACATAACAAGAACTGAGGAATTGGAAAAGACTGTGATAACACGACGTCAACACATATTTGTATCTATTGTAATCTCAATACTCGCTTCATGGGTGCAGCGAATAGGATTTTAGGTCTTTGATCACTTTTTGGTGGGTCTGATCAACTCACCTCCCTCCGCTTTAGGAGCTACGTCTGTGTCTTGATACATAGAGAGTGATGGTGTTCCTGCAGCTGTGAATTGATACATAGAGAGTGATGGTGTTCCTGCAGCTGTGCATTGATACATAGAGAGTGATGGTGTTCCTGCAGCTGTGCATTGATACATAGAGAGTGATGGTGTTCCTGCAGCTGTGCATTGATACATAGAGAGTGATGGTGTTGCTGCAGCTGTTCATTGATACATAGAGAGTGATGGTGTTTCTGTGGATGTGAAAAACTCAGACCTCCAGCCATGTCTCACACAAACTGTGAATTATGAAAATCTCGTTATCCTTTAGAACGCAATGATACCAGCTCCATTCCCCTGCTATTCTCTCTGGTTGTGTGACTTGTTTTACATTATAGACGGTAGCGTGGCGGAAGATCTGGACCCTTCTCAAGACCTCCACTCGCACCTACCACTGCAGACAGCAGCAGCAGCAGCACCCTCACCCAGTGACACGATGATAAGTGTGGATAAACCAGTTCGTCCACATCATGTCACTGGTGATGATCACTGGCCATCATTCCACTATCATATGTACTCCGCTCTAGACGGTGTGCCCGGACTTCAGCCCGTCTACTCATTCTGGAACGATCCATACCGTGATCGCCCAAAGGGAATCAAATACGGCGCAGAGATGGCCAACAGGACGGCATCGTGGAGCAATCCCAGTACCCGCGTTGTTCATATGTTCCACACTCAGTACTGGGGAAACTGGATGTTTCAGGTAAGCTGTCATGTGACCTGATTACTCATAACGTCACAAGGGCTAGTCATGTGACCTGCTTTGCATGACGTCATCAATGGCTGGTCATGTGATGTGGATTTGTCATGTGACCTGATTGCACATGATGTCATCAATGGTTTGTCATGTGAGCTGCTTACGCATGATGTCATTAATTATTGGTTATGTGACCTGCTTACGCATTATGTCATCAATGATGAGTCATGTGGCATGGCCAGTGCTTTTGGAGCCAGTGTTTGCGGGTCTGAATATCGTGACACAAGGGTATTCAGGACATCTGCCTATATAGCAATCTCTATCTCCTGTTCGGTCACCGACGCTCATGACGCTTGGAATTTGATGGGTTTGAAGCGGAGGGGTGGGAAGGGGGGGGGGACCAATGGTTGGTCATGTAACGGGGGAGTTGTCATGCGGCAAGGAATCGGTCAGACTGCCATGGCTGGTCAAGACCAGGAATCGGTCAGACTGCCACGGCCGGTCAAGACCAGGAATCGGTCAGACTGCCACGGCCGGTCAAGACCAGGGAGTCTAGCGTAGAGGGAGGGGACACGCATGCCTGTAACGCTAAACGATATGGGTGTTGCTCCTGGGTTCCCTATTCCAGCCGCCCTTGGGGCAGGGTCGATATATAACACGCTGTTGTATGGCATCGCTGGACTGGGTCATTGCTTTCAATGGGATGACCGGGGCCGACGCCTCATTGCTTTCAGTGGGATGACCGGGGCCGGCGTCCTCATTGGTTTCAATGGGATGACCGGGGCCGGCGTCCTCATTGCTTTCAATGGGATGACCGGGGCCGGCGCCCTCATTGCTTTCAATGGGATGACCGGGGCCGGCGCCCTCATTGCTTTCAATGGGATGACCGGGGCCGGCGCCCTCATTGCTTTCAATGGGATGACCGGGGCCGGCGTCCTCATTGCTTTCAATGGGATGACCCGGGCCGGCGCCTCATTGCTTTCAATGGGATGATCGGGGCCGGCGCCTCATTGCTTTTAGCGCTCACACGCACTGTAGTTCACGCGCATACTCTGTTAAAATGGGACAGCAGTGCAGTGCTTGCGGCTGCAAGGCCAACGTCCCGTGGTGGCCGCTTGACTTCTCAACGGATTTCTATGTCGGATACGGTACATGTACTTTGTTGTCATAGTATGTGGCTAGATGTTATGACTGCCTGTTCATCATGATCCAGGGTGAGAAGTGGGAAAGCAGCTCACAATAAACTCAGTGTCTCCGTCAGAAACTGTGTCTGAATCCGTCGGCTGCATGTGTACACGTGTGTGGGTGCACGTTTGTGTGTGTGTGTGTGTGTGTGTGTGTGTATGTGTGTGTGTGTGTGTGTGTGTGTGTGTGTGTATGTGTGTGTGTGTGTGTGTGTGTGTGTGTGTGTGTGTATGTGTGTGTGTATGTGTGTGTGTATGTGTGTATGTGTGTGTGTGTGTGTGTGTGTGTGTGTGTGTGTGTATGTGTGTATGTGTGTGTGTGTGTGTGTGTGTATGTGTGTGTGTGTGTGTATGTGTGTGTGTGTGTGTGTGTGTGTGTGTGTGTGTGTGTGTGTGTGTGTGTGTGTGTGTGTGTGTGTGTGTGAACATGTGTGTGTGTCTGCACATGTGTGTGCTCATACATACGTACAGCTTGACAGCGTGAATACAAAAAAACACGAGCTGTATTTCAAGTACGGTGGTTGGCAAGAAGCGCGCGGTGGAAATGCTGGTAAGAATCATTACTACGTTGAGAACATAGCCGAGGAGTTGGACTCGCCGGGAGAGTGGTTTTTGGACACAGACACATCAACACTCTATTTCTACCCTAATGCCACACAATGTGCTGATCTGCAGCATGCTGAAGTGATTGCTCCGCAGCACTCCAGTCTAGTGCAGTTACGTGGCAGCGGTTCCTCACGTCCCGTCAGGAACATCCACTTTGCCGGTCTGACGTTCACTGAAACGCGTACCACGTTTCTGGATTACTACGAGCTGCCGTCGGGCGGTGATTGGTCCATACATCGCGACGCCGCGTTCTTCATTCAAGACGCCTCGGACTGTACGGTGACGAATTGTACGTTTGACGCGGTCGGCGGCAACGCTATCTTCCTGTCCGAGTATGTACGCAACTGCACCGTATCGCACAACGAGATCACACTGACAGGCGACAATGCCGTCGTGGCGGTCGGGCGTGCGGGTATGATGGACGGCATGCAGCCCTCGTACCCGGCCCGTAATCTCATCAGCAACAATCACATCCACGATTTCGGTATGTACGGCAAGCAAGTCTCCTGCTACTTCCAGGCGTTAGCCTGCGGGAACATGTTCGTAGACAATGTCTGTTATAACGGTCCCCGTGCTGGTATCAACTTCAACGATGGCTTTGGCGGTGACACTCTCCTGCGCGGAAACCTGATCTTTAACATGGTGCGTGAGACCGATGACCATGGGATGTTTAACAGCTGGGATAGACAACCCTACATCACGCCAGCACAGTGTACCGATGGGCCGCCAAGTATCGTGCCAGCGCCGAATCACATCACGCAGAACTTCATCATCAATGGTTACGCAGGCCGCTGGTCTATTGACCACGATGACGGGTCGGCGTACTACAACAACAGTGGTAACTTTATGGTGTTTGGCGGAGTGAAGGCATACCTAGGGCACGACAAGATGACCGGACCGGGCAATGTCATCGTCTATCCGGGAATACCCGCTCGTTCGGCTGGCAAACGTGCCTGTCAGTGTGATGATAACGGTGAGTTTGCCGATCAGTACTACATTGGTAACCAGTGCTTCACGCCCGATGGTGTCTTCTACACGCTGTACAAATGTGACCCGCAAACCCTCGCACAGCACGTCTTCCAAACAAGGAACAACCGTCACTACTCACCCCAGGCAAACTTCCGTGTGCAGTGCGGCAAGAAGACGTTCACGTTCGCCGAATGGCAGGCGGCCGGCCAGGACTTCAATAGCTCTGTGTCTGACCTACCGTCACCTGAGCAAATAGTCGTCATTGGCATGAGTGTTTTGCAGCAAGTCTGAGATATAAAATTAATGATCTCAGTTTTGTGCCATTTTGTTGCACTCGCTGACTGTTTAAGATCTGGTTACGTTGGTGGACAGTTAGTCATAACTCGTAACATTTTGTCCTTCTTCTTTTCACAATAATTTAATTGGCTCACCATCCGAGCTGAATATTGCACACCTGATGAGCCGTCATGACCTATACGGCGAAACGTATGTCGTTTGGAACTACTTGTTATTGTACATAACTAGTCCATCATACATGATAGTGGAGTTCAGTAGGATGTTGACTTTGTCACAATTCGTCTTCGCTTAGCTTCCCCTTTCTACGTTTATTGCATAAACTTGAGCCTCCCAAGTTGGGTGGTCTGTTGCTTTGCGTCGTCGAGTTGTAGTAAGGCCGGTATGTCCAATAGTCTCACTAGTTTCGTCATCATCCAGTAACTTTCGGCATTCTTTTGTTGCCGTGATGCGTAGCACGTTCTCTTCTTCGTTGCGCTTTCCTTCCCCTCTTGGACCTTTCCGAACCTGATCCTTCCAAGTTGGAAGGTTGTTGGTTTGCGCCTTGGAGAAGTGTTGGAGCTAGGTGCATGCCTGCCAAGTACTCAGAGTGCTTTTTCTGGATCGCCATGGCAAAATCCCGGGATTTGCCTTGCTTTTTCGGAATATGTCATATTTTTACCAAAAAAATCCTTTTTTATTTTTTGATGGCACCAACATTTCGATAATAGATGATTGATGGTGATCATCGGATCACACTTACACAGTCATGTTCAAGACACAAAAACGGAGGTTTTTCAGAGACTGCTCATGGAAGGAGCACTAGGAGATCCACTGGTACTGCAGGCTATGGCGGTCCGGGATCGATAAGGACAATTACTGGCCTGTGACAAGTCATTTGAAGTGCTCCAAGTACAATATCAAGCTTGTTTCTTGTACAGTGAATTTCGGGATAATCGACAGGAATTTCGGGATTGCGGGAGTTCATCCAAAACTGCGGGATAATCCCGAAAAAATCTGGATACTTGGCAGGTATGCAGGTGTCAGGTCGCCGAATGCAGGGCTGCCACACTTGGAGGGAGAAAAATCTGACGGGGGTCCGGGGTGTCCCCCGTTGAAATATTTCAGGAAAATGGCTTGCTGTTGGGGCCACAGAACACATTTTAACTGTCCATACACATGCAAGCACGCGTGCATTTTACTGCTACGTGTACATGTACAATGACTGGACAAACGCGACCTGGAAGCGCCGGATGGCCAACTGGACTAAAAAGCGCTCAAAATAAAATAATCGGTTGTCCCCCTTTGGGAACAAAATCGGTCGGTTTGTCCGACAGGTGATCAAAAATCGGACGATTTCCGAAAAATCGGAGCAAGTGGCAGTTCTGCGAATGTCTCAGTACTCCTTGTCAGTTTTGTGCCATTTTGTCGCACTTGCTGACTGTATAAGATCTGGTTACGTTGGTGGACAGTTAGTCATAACTCGTAACATTTTGTCATTCTTCTTTTCACAATAATTTAATTGGCTCACCATCCGAGTTAAATATTGCACACCTGATAAGCCGTCATGACCTATACGGCGAAACGTACGTTGTGTGGAACTACTTGTTATTGTACATAACTAGTCCATCATACATGATAGTGGAGTTCAGTAGGATGTTGACGTTTTGGTTTGTCGCAATTCGTCTTCGCTGAGTTCCCCGTTCTACGTTTATTACATAAACAGGAGCCTCCCAAGTTGGGTGATCTGTTGCTTTGCGTCGTCGAGTTGTAGTAAGGCCGGTATGCCCAATAGTCTTACTAGTTTCGTCATCATCCAGTAACTTTCGGCATTCTTTGTTGCCGTGATGCGTAGCACGTGCTCTTCTTCGTTGCGCTTTCCTTCCCCTCTTGGACCTTACGGAACCTGAGCCTTCCAAATTGGAAGGTTGTTGGTTTGCGCCTTGGAGAAGTGTTGGAGCTAGGTGTCAGGTCGCGGAATGTCTCAGCACCCCTTGTCAGTTTTGTGCCATTTTGTCGCACTTGCTGATTTTATAAGATCTGGTTACGTTGGTGCAGTGGCGTACCCAGGGCGGGGGGGGGGGGGAGAGGGGTGCTTTGGGTGCTTAAGCACCCCCCTCAAAATGTTCCACCTACATGTACATGTAGGTCAACTTGCTGTACCCATGCCGCTAAAACTACCATAACTTTACAACTGATTGTCCGATTCACGCAAATGACGGCCCATTGGAAAGGTCTTAAGTGAGGCTATACATTAAGATGTGATTGAATTTGATATTTAGTAAACTTCATTGTGAAATGGGGATGTTCATAAATCAGACTTTTGAACGTGATTTTTCGTGGCACAATTATCAGATTTTTCTAACTGATGTTTTGCTTTCCACTCGCTGTCGTCACTAGTTGATCATAGCTCACCATGTTACATGTACTGTGAATGTGGCAGGACCGTGAGAGGGTTATCCATATTGACAGGGGCCTCAACTTATTCTATTCCGATTTTCCGGGAACACTCCGATCAGTTGTTCCGACAAACCGACTGAAAGCGATTTCTCACGAAAGTGTGCTAATCTGTTGTTTCAGGCCCTTGAAATCCTAAACATGCTATGGCTTCTAAAGCGGTAGCTGCCCCCTTGCCATCCTGACATTGAACACCTCAGACATTGCTTCTGATTTCTACTAACAGTAATGTGGCAGCCCTCTGCTAGTATCCTGTTTGTGAAGCTACCACCATCCATTGCACTTGCTTCCTCTATTACATGGTTCTATTTCTCCATTCCAGAAGCAAGTGTATAAAAACTCCTGGGAGCTTTTTCTGTGACTCCTGCCAGAAGTTGTTATGGTACTTTTGCCTTCTCGCCCCATTCAATGTGTGAAGTATTGTAAGTTGTTCTAGTACTTCGAAGTACATTAGTCAAATTGAAAATGGTTTCGTGATAATTATGATCAAGCAAGAGTAGTGTACTCTTGGACACAGCTTACCGAAGAAGTACATTTTGTCCTCCAAATATATGGAGGGGCATATTTGGGATTGGGTACTTCAAGGCTTCATGGTTGCTCCATTCTACAGAAAAGTTCCTACATTTTCCCTGGACTTGGTAAATCATGGTAAATGCTTGAATCACGGTTAAATGGCACAGTAAAAGTAAACATCAACATATCAACCATCCATGTATCAAACGAACACAAATAGTGCATTATTCGGTTCTTTGGGGAAATGTTGGAGCACCCCCTCATTCCGGATCCTGCGTACGACCCTGTGGTGGACAGTTAGTCATAACTCGTAACATATTGTCCCTCTTCTTTTCACAATAATTTAATTGGCTCACCATCCGAGTTAAATATTAATTGTAGAAAGGAAGAGGACATATGGATACGAGTTAAGAGTAATTCTCCATCACTGTAACCAGATACTATATACAGTCAGAAAGTGCAACAACTAGGCACCAAGCTGACAAAGTACTGAGACATTCGACGTCCTGCCACCTAGCTTCAACACATCTCCGTAGCGCTAACCGACAGCCTTCCAACTCGGAAGGTTCAAGGTTATGGAAAGACCAAAGAGGGGTAGGTAAGAGCAACGAAAACGAGCACAAGCTACAGTCCTAACGGAACAAAGAATGTCGATTGTTACTGGACGATGACGAGACCAGTAGGACCGTCACGAACCATACGGCGAAACGTACCTCGTGTGAAACAACTCGTTTTGTAGTCAACTACAGTCCATTCATAAAAAGATGGGTCCTGGCTCTGGCGAGCTCCCGTATTTGGCGATTTTTCGTGATTTCATCGTACACAGTGCAGTGCTGCGAACTTTGAAATTTGAAAAAGGTCCAAAAAGGGTGCCTGAACTGGGGTTCGAACCGCAGAATGCACTGTTGCAGGCGGGGTCAAACGGCCTGGATTTTGGTTGTTTTTTCCCAATTCAGTGCTTTTGGGGCAAAACCTGGCCGAAATCCTATTCTTGCTATGGCTTGCTTTTTGGACAAAAAAACTTCAGAAACATAATTGGAAGAGGATTCCATATGGGATTGCAGAAAAAAATTCTAAAAAAACTCAACGTTTGACCCATTTATGGCCAAAAGCTAGAAGTTCATTTTTTTCTGAATGGACTGTAGTCCATCACAATGTCAAGCATGAGGAGTACCGCAGGAGTTTGGCTTTCGGCTTGTACAATTCGTTTTCGCAATGCTTCCCCCTTCTTTACTTATCTTTGATATTATTTTATGAGCCACCCGAGTTGGGTTGTGTGCTGCTTTGCTACTTCGAATTGTAGTTAGACCGCTTTTTCAAGTATCCTACTGGTCTCGTCATCGTCCAGTAACAATCGACATTCTTTGTTCCGTTAGGACTGTAGCTTGTGCTCGTTTTCGTTGCTCTTACCTTCCCCTCTTTGGTCTTTCCATAACCTTGAACCTTCCGAGTTGGAAGGCTGTCGGTTAGCGCTACGGAGATGTGTTGAAGCTAGGTGTCAGGACGTCGAATATCTCAGTACTTTGTCCGCTTTGTGCCTAATTGTTGCACTTTCTGACTGTATATAGCATCTGGTTACAGTGATGGAGAGTTACTCTTAACTCGTATCCATATGTCCTCTTCCTTTCTACATTTATTATTGGCTCAACATCCGATTAACAATAACAATAATGATAAACCATTCTAGAATGGGAACGGAAGAATCACCTGACCAAACAAACGCGCCAGAATCAACTTGGAATCCCTTGACATAACAATTCCATGGTGTCGTTGTGGAACCACGGCTCTCTTCTCTTTTGCCCGACTCTAGTTTCCTTGAGAGAGGCAAGGTACTTCTGAGTGCATGATTTGAGGCAATTGAACCTCTTGCTACATTGATTGGCTTGTGCCAACCATCTTCATTTTTGATTCCGGAATAAGAATGATCATTCCAGCATGCGAGTTGGAATGATCAGTGATTCCCATTCTGGAATGGGACCAACCTAGCGGAAGTATTTGACCAAACAAACGGGCAAGAATGATTCCCAGTGATTCCCGTTGTGGAATGTGACCAACCAAACGCAACCTGATTACACCTAAAATTGCACTGGAGTCCACACTGTTTATGAAGGGTAGGCTGGTCACCAAATTCTACATTCAGGGCTCACCACGACCATACAAAATTCAAAAAGCGTCGACCACCATTTTGAATGCCGCCAAAACCCGAGTTTGTGCAGTCATAGCGGCTACGCACCCGAGTTCATGCTCATCGATGTACAGCGATGTACAGTCTAGTCGTAAAATACCGGTATTTTACGACTTCCTGGTCTACTCTGTACAGCGAAGGGCCAGTGCCGAAGCGAATCTTGTTGTTTGATGTCGAGAAAGACACACGGAGAAGACGTCCTTCTCCAAGCAATCTTGGTCAGTTTTCTCAATCCGCTGGTGGGTGTCGACCAAGATATGTCCGTGGGGTACTGGTGAACTTGAGTCCTGGCATCTACAAGAATTTTCCGCGCCTAGCTAACCAATGTTGTCAGTAGAACTCAGCGTTTCCTGATCGCGACTCGGCACACTCTTTTCTGTTTGGCCTCGCAGCTTTCACGCTGCGAGTGGGGAGTTTCCTTGTCACAAATGAATCCCTTAGTCATGACCATGATGAGAGGTGACTAGTATGATCCCTGACTGGCATGAGTCCTTAGCTCGAGTCAAAACGAAGGTAAACTCTTCACTTGGAACGCTTGCGGTCTCCTCCGCCCTTTCTTGTTGCACTTGCAGATATGCGCACGGCTGCCAGTTTTTGTTGGTGCGCGCGGCGACGCACGGCCGACCTTGATGTCTTCAAAAAAGTAGAACAGCGGTTCTCCTTGGCCGATTCTCATCATCGATAGCTCATTTTCAAGGTCTTTGAATTCTCTATCGGTTTACCGTCCCCGATTTCTAATTTTCTCTTCATTCACTTGTTTGCACGCCTTCGCGTTTGAGTGATTTCACCATCCGATCTCAGCCAAACGAAGGCCAAATCGAAAAATTCGAGACGGTAACCCCCCAAAGACACACCTTCTGAACACGAATCCACAATGGCCTAATGTCTAAAACCAACGAATACAGCCAAGCTCCACTCAGAAAACACCCCACAATTGCAAGAAACAGCCCGTTTTGCTGTGCGCTGATTGGTCAAATCCAAATGACCGTTATTGACGCTTTGTATGGTCGTGGTGAGCCCTGACATTACACCTGAAACCTGACAGGTCCGTGATGCAGAAATTTTACTACACTTAAAATTTAGGTGTGAAAATTGGCACTGAGATCCCGAGTTCGAGTACTAGTACTGTAGAAACCCGCGTGTAAGCCCATCCGCGTATTCGCCCATCCGCGTGTAAGCCCATCCGCGTGTAAGCCCATCCGCGTGTAAGCCCATCCGCGTGTAAGCCCATCCGCGTATAAGCCCATCCGCGTATAAGCCAATCCGCGTATAAGCCCATCCGTGTATAAGCCCATCCGTGTATAAGCCCATCCGCGTATAAGCCCATCCGCGTATAAGCCCATCCGCGTAAAGGCGCATCCGCGTATAAGCGCATCCGCGTATTCGCCCACGCCCGCGCAAAAGACCAGGGTTTGTTCGATTATCACAAAGCTTCATCGTACAAGCCCATGGGCCTAGGTCATACCGAGAGTCCATAAATCATGGACTCTTGGCCATACCATGTACGTAGTCATTCACATTATAGTTTTTTTCGTACATTTCAGCACAATCATCGGTTGTTTTTGTTTGCACAGTGGTTTTCAGCAATGTACTTCTCACTTCCTTGATACTTTTCAATAGCACAATGTTGGTGTCGGCGTATAAGCCCATGACCGCGTATAAGCCCATGTTCTCGTATAAGCCCACCGAAATGTCCTTGTGAAACAGATAAGCCCATGGGCTTATCCTCGGGATTCTACGGTACTTCGAAGTACTCTGATTTTCTCAGATCGAATATTCGAGTATTTTTCTTCTACTAAAAATTACACACCAATGACATGATACAACCCTGATTGAATCGATTGGCAGTCATTTTTCTCGGGTACATTGGTTGGTGGGTCATTTGGGCTCTCTCTACTCGTGAACAAATGTTCATCACACAGTCTGCACATCAATATCTGCTGACTGCTGCTCTGAAACTGCAGATTTCTGTGGTAAATGCATGTACCATAATTGAACGAGTGCTCTGATTTATTCCAAGTACCATTATTTATGAAAAACCCGAGCGAGTGCTAGTACTCGAGTATTGGGTAAAATTGTTTCACCCCTACTAAAATTACATGCTATACAGCTTTTATGGTATGTTTAATAATGAATGTTCGGAATGTGGATAAAGAAATGAGACATTTATTATATTTTTGTAATCAGGCCTATTTTTAGGGGTTCAAGAAAAGCTTGGGCACTAAATGTTATAGAATAGCGTGTAAGAGAAGTGACAACATACTAGTAGTAGTAGAGTTTCAGCATCCCAAAATCATGATTAAAAGTGTGTTTAGTATCAAGCACACATTGTACCTGTGAGGAACAGCATGAGCCTAAATGAGAGCACGGTCAAAACTGTGCAAGAGAATTTAAAAGGCATGCCAATGCCTTGGAAAATATGTATCGCACCGCCTGCCAACTCGCAACACAATGATATGTGTAGAACCAGCATCAGCATGTGAATATACTCGCCCGCATGCACACACCAACACAATCTTGAACCCCCGCACCGTGCGTGCTCACCGCATGCGCACCCACACACACACACCATGTACCAAGTGTATGCGGTCGCAAGAGAAGCACGCAAATCTGCAAATGCACTGGATGTGCACACACAATTTTTCTCTTACAGCAACGATAGCGGACAAGATCTGAATGGGCCAGATCAAGACTGGTGCCAGATAAGTCCAACCTGCGAAGCCAAGGGAACACACAAACACACCCACAAACACACACACGCATACAGACACACACACACACACACACACACACACACACACACACACAGACACACGCACACACACACACACACACACACACACACACACACACACACGCACACACCCACACACACACACCATTGTGGGGTGTGCGTGCGCACAATACACATCAGTGACTGGTTTGAGATTAATGATCAAAACAATTGTCACCTTCTGATGAAGCCTCATCAGCGTCATTTCTGTTAGCGGATATTGACACATCAGCAGTGCTGCCAAATAATTTTCGCCCAAAATCGGACACCCTTCACCGCCAAGGCTGGCCACATGGTGCGAATTTTTCTCCCCGGCAATTTTTTTACAGAGAATTCAAAATATCGCCTAAAACACCATTAAAATTCGCTTCGTTGCCATGGTAACCCCGGAGTTGTCATGATTTTTGAAATGATGAGTGTGGTCGCACACTGACTCTGTAAACACTGTCAGCGTACATGCCATCCAGCCTGATCCAGGCATGTTACTTTGCACTTCCACAGCCAAGCGCTAGCCTTTTTAGAAGCAAATTTACACTGATTTGTGCCTTCAGTTGCGCTGAAAAGTGAAAGTACAGGACTTCTGCATAGGAAAGTAATGATCTCCGACAATTTGGCTGCTTTTCGGACGTTTCCCTTTTCGAAAGAGCCTTCAAAAATCGGACACTGTCCGAAAAATCGGACGGTTTGGCAGCACTGCATCAGTACAATGGCTGGCAGATAACAGCTAATGTGCAACTAAGATTCATGGAGTCAAACAGTGCTGCAAGCTGACCAGCTCAACGCTGCTGTTCAGCACAGCAACAGGAGCAATGCTTTCTTGCAGCATGTCCACATTACCTGCTGCAAGACTTGAGCTCTTCTAGTTCTGAGTGGCGGGCAAAATATCCCATGGATGTTGATGGCACCATGATCGCCGTCCTGGCTGTTGATTTCACTTTCCAGTCACCATGCCGGGTCACATCATCAGGAAATTTTTGGTGTCAGACCTAGGTTATCCGTGGCAGTATGCCTCGATGGTATTGGCATGCAACATAATATACTGACAAGATCATCGGAAGAAGCTGCTTACTGCTTAGGTTTCGACAGCTTTCTTTCATAGGGTTGGCACCTGCAGTGGACATTGGTAACATAATCCCTATTTGCCATTTTTCCATTTTTCCATTTTTTATTTTTATACACACACCACACCACATACTCCGGCATACACTAGCTGTTGGTAACCACCCAGGAGAATGAAATAAAAGTCAGGAAGAGTCCGAGAAAGAGAAGAAAGACGTGTGCGACCATAATCGGCGGGAATTGAACCCGCAACCTCGATTGGAAATCGACTGCACATACCACTGCACCATCTGGGACACACACACACACACACACACACACACACACACACACACACACACATGACACACAACTTTGCTCAAACATGCACACACAAACACACACACACACACACACACACACTCCTTCCTAAAAATTCCTTTCGTCTCCTACTGCGTGCGATAGATGGCTCCATTCGCGGG
Source organism: Sycon ciliatum (assembly GCF_964019385.1). Taxonomy (NCBI): domain Eukaryota; kingdom Metazoa; phylum Porifera; class Calcarea; order Leucosolenida; family Sycettidae; genus Sycon; species Sycon ciliatum. Next base: position 28,241,187 of record NC_088654.1, read on the forward strand.
CTTGCAAGGCCTCGCGATGGGTCCAACAGCGGAAAACAGAGTCAGAGTGACGAGAACCGAAGTTCGTCCTGTAATCTGCTCTGTTGACTTTCCGCTGTGGACTTCTACTGGGAACTGTCCCAAGGACGACCCTGGATGCCCAGAGTCATCCCTGAGAACTGAAAGCTAACAAAAACTAATCAAACAATGAGAGCTACAAAATTCCTAACTGACTCCTGTAGACACACACACACACACACACACACACACACACACACACACACACACACACACATACACACACACACCAGTGTACGTATGCGGGCACACACACACATCAGCGCATGTAAGCTTGCTCACCAGTAAACGCCGGCGCGCGCGCACGCACTCCCCCCCCCCCCCCCCCACACACACACCATGTACCACACACACCATGTACCACACACACACAAACACACACACACACATCATTGCATTCACTAGCGCGTGCGCACACACGAATGCACACACCAGTGAACGCCCGTGCACGCATAAACACACCCGCGGACATGCACACACAGACCGACAAACGCACACACACACACACACACACACACACACACACACACACACACGAGTGCACTCTCACAAACACACCAGTGCACACACACACACACACACACACACACACGAGTGCACTCTCACAAACACACGAGTGCACTCTCACAAACACACCAGTGCACTCTCACAAACACACCAGTGCACTCTCACAAACACACCAGTGCACTCTCACAAACACACCAGTGCACTCTCACAAACACACCAGTGCACTCTCACAAACACACCAGTGCACTCTCACAAACACACCAGTGCACTCTCACAAACACATCAGTGCACTCTCACAAACACACCAGTGCACTCTCACAAACACACCAGTGCACTCTCACAAACACACCAGTGCACTCTCACAAACACATCAGTGCACTCTCACAAACACACCAGTGCACTCTCACAAACACACCAGTGCACTCTCACAAACACACCAGTGCACTCTCACAAACACACCAGTGCACTCTCACAAACACACCAGTGCACTCTCACAAACACACCAGTGCACTCTCACAAACACACCAGTGCACTCTCACAAACACACCAGTGGACTCTCACAAACACACCAGTGCACTCTCACAAACACACCAGTGCACTCTCACAAACACACCAGTGCACTCTCACAAACACACCAGTGCACTCTCACAAACACACCAGTGCACTCTCACAAACACACCAGTGCACTCTCACAAACACACCAGTGCACTCTCACACACACACCAGTGCACTCTCACAAACACACCACTGTCACCAGTGGACTCTCACAAACACACCAGTGCACTCTCACAAACACACCAGTGCACTCTCACAAACACACCAGTGCACTCTCACAAACACACCAGTGCACTCTCACAAACACACCAGTGCACTCTCACAAACACACCAGTGCACTCTCACAAACACACCAGTGCACTCTCACAAACACACCAGTGCACTCTCACAAACACACCAGTGCACTCTCACAAACACACCAGTGCACTCTCACATACACACCAGTGCACTCTCACAAACACACCAGTGCACTCTCACAAACACACCAGTGCACTCTCACAAACACACCAGTGCACTCTCACAAACACACCAGTGCACTCTCACAAACACACCAGTGCACTCTCACACACACACCAGTGCACTCTCACAAACACACCAGTGTACTCTCACAAACACACCAGTGCACTCTCACAAACACAGCAGTGCACTCTCACAAACACACCAGTGCACTCTCACAAACACACCAGTGTACTCTCACAAACACACCAGTGCACTCTCACAAACACACCAGTGCACTCTCACAAACACACCAGTGCACTCTCACAAACACACCAGTGCACTCTCACAAACACACCAGTGCACTCTCACAAACACACCAGGTCACTCTCACAAACACACCAGTGCACTCTCACAAACACACCAGTGCACTCTCACAAACACACCAGTGCACGCGTGCACCACCCACACATACATATGCAGGCAAACAATTACAATCGGTCCCAGCATACATCCTGAGGAACCAGGCCATTGTTATCAAAAGACATCTCCTATTTGCAACTCGAAATGTTTATACCAAGTGTCCATAAACAAGAGTAGGCAATTGTGATCTCTTTCCTATGGGCCAGATGCGCGGCGCGCTGCCTTCATTACATCATTCAGCTGCAGTCCGGGCACTGCAGAAAATCAAACACCCTGTCTCTGGGGAAAATCGCGGAAAAAATCCCAGAATTTGCGGTAGATATGGCATAATTTGCGGTGAACTTGCGGTAAATATGCGGTCAATATGCGGTGAATATTATTGATATGCGGCAAGTTTGCAGTTGATATGAGTCAATTTTCAGGGAGTATGTAGTGAAATCAATCAGGTATAAGTCTCTGGTATAAGCACTCGTCATATTGAGTACAAAGCCGTCACGATGAGACGTTGCTGACCCAATAGTGCACTGTGTGTACATGTACTGCAAGAAAAGAGTTCAAAAATGTGGAAAAATAGCGGAAAACGCGTAAAAAATTGCAAAAAACGCGGAAGCGAAGGCTATAGCTTGTGTGTTTCTGAACATTCAAGTGATGCTAACGCGGATCCCGCGAATATTATTATAAAACGCGGAAAAAACGCGGCCACGGAATCGCGATTTTCCCCGGGGACAGAACACCGCACTTTCCCTCCGGTTTGAAATGGACTTTTGTACGGAAGTGGAGTTTACACGCCAAAATTTAGAGATCGCGTAGGCACTGGAAGGAATGGAGCAAAAATGGATGGGCTCGTAGGAGAAATTGTGAGTTTGAGAGCATACTTTCAGAGCGTGATGAAGGCAAGTTACGTAATGAAGGCAGCGCGCCACGCACTGACCCATAACCACAGTTGCATACTCTTGTTAATGCACTCTTGCCTATATTGGAGAAACTAAAATCTCTTACCTGGCCAGCTATGTTGAGAAATGTCACTGACAAAAGACAGGCGCACCTGTCATCTTCGCAAGCTTGTGACATTTAGCAGTAACCCTTCATACAGCTGGCGACTGCATTTCACCTTCCTTTTGCCACCACCGCTACTCCTTGTGTCACAACCACTCGCTCACACAGCGCAAACTGTTCATGTCTTGTGCAGCGACTTTCGGAACTGGTCGCCGGGCAGCATGATGCACGAATTATTCTTCTGTCAGCTTGACAGCTTCCCCATGCTTCTGCCAAACTTTCTGGTCGGCCTTCACGAACAACACAGCCATCACGATTCAGTAGCCGTAAACTCTTCACGGTTATCAGCGCAGCACACCAGAAGGTCAAGGAAGGAGATTTGCTGCTTGGTATCGATCTATCTTACAAACTTAGAATAGTTACCGGATCGTTACAGGGTCGTTGATTTACGCCCAGAGTCATCAACTCTGCAATAGCCATACCTACTGTACTACGATATAAATGTAGAATCAGTGGTATAGGGCTTCTGCGTCAAGGAAGGCAAATTAGGTTCGTGATTTGTAGAAAAGGAAAAGACCATTGCATATTGAGTAATTAGGTTCGTGATTTGTAGAAAAGGAAAAGACCATTGCGTATTGAACTGAAATGGGAACAGCCACGATTAATTCCAAAGTTCAAAAAATCTGCGAAAGGTTTAGCGCGCTCTCGCTTGATTTTCACCGCTTGAAACGTGATTCGACCCCGCAATCCTTGTCATATCGAGCGCATGCGACTTATAGTCCAAAGATTATAACAAACCAGAGAGGTTTAGATGCTAAACCCGCAATCTAAAGTCGACGGAAACAAAGCCTCGCAACACGCAAGTCTCCGGCTCCTAGAATACAGGCTACATGTGAATGGCTTCATTGCAAAACGCGCTAAACGCCAATCTCATGCATACGGCGTTTTCCGTGTCAATCGAATCAGTAGGGATCACTGCATCTAAATGGCCAAAAAGAATTCTCCAAAATGAGACATATCCCACTGAAAATCAGCGTTGAAGCTGACGTTCTACTGCAAAACGCGATAAACACCACCGATGTTTTGGAGCAAAGTGCGACATATCCTGTCGCGCGGGCCTGCGTGACCTGTGACAAGCCAGCGAGTGCTGGCGCAGCACGTGGCAAGCATCGCGACCAGACTGAGTCTGTGCAAAATGTCGATGTCAGAGTTCAAAGTACAGTGTTTTCGTGTTGTTGCTTTGTAGCAGCTACATCTACGTTGTCATTTCGTTCTTTTCGTATCATCTTCCTCGTAGCTGTTGTTTTTTCGCTTTCGAAAATGAAAAGGGCAGTATGCTAGAGGCGTCAGGGAGGGACGACGCTGCTGCTGGCAGTGCTACTGCTGCTGAGCTCCTTCAGAGTTCCGAACCCAGTGAAGTCGTTGCACTTGTATTTTCTAATCTCATAATACTGATTAGTCCGGCGAATACATCTGGTTTTGCCCGAAAATATTGAAGAATCACCTTGCTTGAGAAAATGGATGGCTCCTGATTTTTGAGAAAGCCTGTGTTTGCATACATCACCCTACTCTTCTCATCTGCTAAGTTAGATTTGACCCAAACCCACCCAGTTGTTGATCACAGAAAATCGCTCCTCCTGAAAATTGGTCAAAATGGATTTATCTCGTTTTGCAATGAAGCCCTTCATGTATACAGCTACAGGACTGCCCACATTTTTCCAGGCTGCTCACACAGTTCTCAGTGAACCACTTCGACAGGCCGGGGGGGGGGGGTGGGGGCGGGGGGGGGGGGGGGGACGCAATTTCACTTTCTGGCACTTGTCTGGCTCGAGCGCTGCTTCGGTGAAAAAAAACTTCAAAAAAGAGTTGATCAGTAATTATGACTGTGATTTCTGCATTACTGTAATTATGGTAATTATTATGCAGATGATGAAGACACGATCGATACTCAGAATCCCTTGAGGACTGACGATGGCGGAGGATCACAAATTACCAGCGTCTCTCCTGAAGGCGCAGACACGATTGCGTGATGCAGTAAAGGATCGTGGTGTGCAGATCAGCGGGGGTTTAGGAACAGATAGGGAAATAGCTTTGGGCGAGCTCTTTGTCAATCTTACTCTGCTGACGAAGGATGAAGTAGAAACACTTTTCAAGAGCGAGTCGTTCTTTTCCTCCGAAACTGAGAGAGCACGCCAGCTAGATGCTATCAGAGCAGCTCAGGATGGAAAGTCCGCAAAGACACGTGGCATTGAACTTAGCGAGATCTTCTCTGACACGGGTAGCGATAGTGCAAAGGGCCAAACAGGCGCCAGCGGAGTAGTTGATTCCGAATGTGGACTTCTGTCTCGTGCAGCTAGCAACGTGTCCATTGGAGTGAATAAGAATAACGTGCTTGCGTTTGGCAGTGCGGGCAGTGGCAAATCTACAATCTTCCTTCTAATGCTGGAATACCTGTGGGCTATAGATTCGCTGTTGAAGGAGAAGATTGATCTTGTCTTGGCTGTTGAGTTACGACGTGCTGAGGTGCGATCTGCAACTAACCTGTGTGAGTTGCTGGCTGCTCGATTCGACAGGTTGGACATGGAACAAGATGAGCTGGAGGAGATAGCTCGCTACTTTCGCCGTCATCCGTCACGTCTCTGTGTTGTGCTTGACGGCATGGACGAATGCAGCCTGGAGAAATGTAGCCCGTACATGCAAGACATGCTGTTGAGGGAACGCAGTGTTGATATGCATGTGGTGGTCACATCTCGACCATGCGCCGATGCTTACAAGTTAAGCCAATGTGGAAAGTACCATCAACAACTGGAGGTTATCGGATTTTCACAAGAGAACGTGAAGACGTACGTGAGAAAAGTGGTGGGCGGAAAACAAGCGGAGGAGATGCTGGAGAAGCTGCATGCACAGCCGGACATGCTAGCATTGATGGGAACTCCATTATTTGCTGCTCTGGCATGTGAGCTGTACCACAGCGGACGTGGCTTGGCGAAATCGAGCACAGCGTTGTACGAGTCGCTACTTCTACGCGTCTTGGAGCGGAATGCAGGCAAATTGCACAAGTCGTTTGCCGAGACGGATGCACAGGAGATGGAGTTGCTGTACGAGGTCTCCCGCTTTGCACTTGCAATGTTGTCGGAGCAAAAGGCCGTGTTCAGCGAGTCGGAAGTGAAAAGCGCCGGTCTAAGTGATGCCGCTCTTCAGCTTGGACTACTAATTGCTTACAAAGACGGCACCTCGACTGAGAACCGACAGTACCGCTTCGCTCACCTGTCCCTACAGGAGTTCATGTCGGCATGGTATCTGTCACGCGAAGTGCTGAAGGACGAGCATGACGCGGCATGGCTGGTGAAGAGAGTCGGTCATTACAGTGGTCACATGACAATGTTCTGGCGCTTCGTCATCACACTGTTACCGCGCAAGCCCTCGTTCGTCGTCATAGAGCATCTCTGGCGGCTAATCTGTGAGGAGCGTACATCGTCAACATCGGACACTGCCGACTCTCGTCTTGTGGCTCACATTGTCAGCTACTCCCATCGCAAGACTGCACGTCCGGGTCTTGAAAGGATGCAGTCCATGCTTTGTGCAACGCTAACGTATGAGAAAATGAAAGAACTAGCCGACAAGCTGCTGGAGGAGACGTGCGGCGAGGGCAGCGGCTGCCAACGTGTCGAGAGCGCCTTGCCACGGGGGAGAGAGTTGACGGATGAACTATTTCTGTCCACTCTCATCGATGTGTGGAAGAAAGAGGCAGTGGATCCCAACACGGAAGTATTCCTCACTGCTGTGCGCAACGTCAATCCCGTAACGGCATTGCAATGCGAGCCTATGATGCGTCCACTCGCCAAGATGTCCAACCCGTCATCCACCGAGGACGCTACTGCTACTGCTATGCCTGCAGTTCGTCCAGCGGAGTCGACCGAGGAACGGCGCTATCTAGTTCATCTTCTGGTGGCTCATCATGAACACTGCCAGTATCAAGGTGCGTCCTGTGATGGTCATTGTTCATTCTTTTCACAAGTGTTTCACAAAGGCCTTTGGTTTTCGAGGGTACGGCTATCACTTTTTGATTGTGTATCTATTGGGCACTTTCTCAGCACACATTATTGCTTTGATAGCAGTACCATCAATATTTATGGTTCTCACTGTGGGAATGCTGGTCTGCGACGCGTTGCTGCTGGTCTGTCGCACTGCAAGGGTGTACGCACGCTAGATCTTCGCAGGAATGATTGTGACGATGGCAGTATACTGTCGTCCATCATTCAGTCTTTGTCAGGCAGTCTAGTGTATGTCAGTGTGTATAGTAATCCTGTAGATAGTGATGGTGTTGTATCAGTGTGTAAAGCATTGTCTACTTGTTCTAAGCTAAGTGTAGCCTATGTGTCCTACCCACTCACTTACCATGGTGATCGTGTAGGTGTTGTTGTCCCTCTGTCATGTGTTAGTGAAGTTGTTGAGTCATGCCCTAACCTGTGTAGGCTGTTTGCACGGGGGTGTGGTTTCCAGTATGATGATGATTGTTTGGAAAGGCTTGTGAGAGCTGTTCGGTCTCATGCTGTGTTGCGTACACTACGGGTTACACAGTCGGAGAATGCCAGACTGGTGTCCCGGCTTCAGCAGCTTGTCCTTGACCCTACCTGTACCCTGACCTCACTTTGGTGATGGTGATGACTGTGTTTGTAGTATGTGTACATTATGTGAGTGTGTAGATGATTAGTTTCCTGATTCATCTCTTGAGCACAGACCAGCAGCAGCAGCAAAGCCTAGACCAGTTCTTTTTTTCTACCTATCTAATGTACATAGAGAAGACACTACTGTCGTCAAACTTGAATTTTCATTTTTCTATTGATTGAAATAATTTCCATGTCTATACCCCACTCTCGTAGTACAACCACTGTAGAGAATACATTGTATTTTTTCTTAGTACTTCGAAGTAGCTCTGCTTATAACAGTCTCTTTTCCCCGAGTGTGCGTTTTTTTCTTAAGTATTTTTGCTGTTCATGAACTTGTATCTGGCTGACTAATCACGGCCAAGTTGTAATATTATAATTTACAAATGTAATACCAACCCTAGGTCTAATCCGCTGATGATCAAATTAAATGTGCTGAGCCTGTCTTTTGACATTGTGTGATACTGGACTGTGTGCGCATGTGGGTGCACATGAGCGAGCTTTTCTGTTGGGTGCGGGTGGGGTGCGCGCGCATGTGTGTGTTTGTGTGTGTGTGTGTGTAGCAGCTAGTTCGGTTGGTGGGTACGCTTCTGCCAAATGGTGTTGGGTCTGTGACCAACAGGCTGGGCTGCTTGAAGGTGTAATGTTGTACCTGCCACCTTTATTGGTCCCAGGGTTCATATCATTTCTATTTGAAGAATGTTATAACAAGACAAACTGTCCGCTATGTTACACTCTGGTACTGAATCTCACTGTTGATAACAAACTGATATACTGTGAAGAACGAGGAATCTCTGTGAACCACGAAACTCTGAAAACGCAAGCAAAACTCTGAGCTGCGAAATAACAATTGCAAGCAGCGCAAGCAAACTCTAGACTGACTCTACCTCTCGTAGGTCTTACTCGACATCAGTAGGTCTAAGTAACTCTAACAAACAAACTCTACATCTAACAAATATAGCACGGAACATGTGAATATAAAGGAGCTGATTGCAAGCAGCGCCAGCCAAAGTGCAGGGATGCAAAGAGACACGGAGAGCAGGAAAGCGCTCCGAAGGAGACGCAAAGGAAACATGAGCGCTCGCAACAGTCCCGGGTCACGAAGGAAGTGCAGTGCAGTGACAGGTACGGGAAAACAAATGCATTGATTGGTGAATGACTGAAAACTGACCCACCGTACTGGAGCCAGCGGCAAAGGGTATCAATGCACACTGGATTTAGTCATGCGGTCATCAGGTCATGCGTGACCATGGTGACATGATACTACACACGGTGTAAGGCTACAGATTCATGCAAGTACATAACCATGCTCTACTGCAGAGATGGAGTATTCCAGCACATATCCCCCTTCACTCAGGAGTGGCGGGTAAAATGCGCCAACGAGTGAGTACAACTACTATGCTAAGATACTAAGCAAAAAACTAAGAACATTGCTACATGTAACATGTTATTATGGTTATTATGAATTACACAGCACAGTTTGTCTGGTTAAAGGGGAAGTCCGGTGAAAAATTTAAATTTCAGTGTCGGTAGAGTTTTGGGCGCTGAGTCGAATGGTGTTGGTCCCACGTGTCTCTGACAAAGCGTTCTCGAGATATTTCCGTTTGAAAAACTGAGTTTCGGGGGCTGCGCCATGACGTCATGCGGCCGCGCCACACCCTCCGCAACGTCATAGCGTGCAGCTAGGTCAAAAGGAGTGCGTGAAAGCAATACTAGTGTCAGTGCTATTTCAAATGATTTGGCGACTGATATTAGGTGGTGCAAGCGACCCCGAAGACCTAACTCCTTGTGAGAGTGAGGATGCAGCCATGGCTGACCTTCATGAGTTTGGTCTGGGGCTGAGAACCTCGGTATTCAGCTGAAGAAATGGCCGCGCGGGCCGGTCAAGAGTGAGCGCTACTGAGTTTCCGACTGATGAAGAAGCAGCAGCTATTGAGACGAGGCTGATATAATTATCAGATCGCTGGAGAGCAGGGTTGCCAAAATGGAGAAGAGTGATGCGAGTACTCTAAATGTTGTTCCATACCGATTCACTTAGACTCCAGTAGCCTGGCACATGGTGATGGTTTGGTGCGAACTTGGCATATTTCCGACTACTCAATTGGAGAACAGTGCAGGCTCTTTGAACCACGGGCACGGCTCTTCGCTCGCAACGCTATGGAATCTGAAAGTTCTAGGTCCGGGAGCTGTTCGCTGTTTTGTCACTTGTCACGGTTGTGCACTCATCGCTGTAGCATAAAATAATGAGGTGGGACTGGAGCGGAAAACTAAAATTTTCTTTCTCAAAGCACAACCACCGGCACCGGCAAGGAGAAACGCACGTTCTCTGACTACATGAACTGATACGAGTGTAGTACATGACAAGTCTGTGTGTTGACTAGTTTTCTGAGTCTTGTGACTCGAGTCTTGTTGCAGCTACCCCAGCACGGCACTGCGGGAGTAGTTCCGTGTGTGATGAGTTTGTTGACTGCACTACAGCTAGCCTGCACGCAGCGCATTGCTAGAGCCATAGTCTACAGAGCCAGAGGCCATTGCAGGCTGACGGAAAAAGTCCAACTCGGAAACGGCTAAAATACGGTATAACCTCGAGGTTTACCGAGCTGAAAATCACAGGGTACGTAGTGTTTGTAACACTGAATCGAATGGTCTTGGTCCGAAGAAACTGCGACAAACGGTTCCCCAATCGAACGCGCTCCGAATTTGGCCATTTTGTACACAACTAGATGGTGTGGCTACCTGGCTGCACGCTGTGACGTCATCACCTGGATTTGGGTGAGGCGCGCTCAAATTCGCGCATGTTCGATTGGGCGTATCTGACGAACCATAGGCCGCAGCCTCCTCAGACAAAGACCATTCGACTCAGCGCCCCGAACTCTACGGACTGTGAAATTTAAATTTTTCACCGGACTTCCCCTTTAAACATCACTGTCTTACTGATCTGCATCCAGCAAGGGGACAAGGTGGTGAATAGATCGGCAATAGACTTTGCCGCCTACGGTGACGTCGACCACACGGACTATATAATTATTTTGTCAGGACCAGGAAACATCGCCAGTCTCTGGTGGCGGGCTAGGGGAAGGCGCACCATAGAGAGTTTTCGCACGGCGTGCAACGCGCTCACTTGACGCGTTCGAAGGTCACGTGCCACGTTCAGAAGCGAGGCAAACGCGCGTTGCCAACGTGGACTCATCACGTTGGCATGCCGGCATGCCGGCACTTGATGGCCCAGCACGTGCGATACGCAAAGTTCTAATGGTTCACCATATGCCAATGGGCCATGTTCACCTGCTAGCGCTGCGAAAGCTCTTTTCAAGTACGCGTGCGTCACGCACGTGAATAGCCTCGCGTTCGGCCTTGTCCCGTTGCACGCCGTGCGAAAACTCTCTAATTACGGTAGCTAGCTGCTTACTCGCTACTCGGAGTCACCAGAATCGGCTTCTGGCGAAAGAAGTGCAGGTTCCTGCACGAGTATGAGGCCAGTACCGGTATACCGCGGAATCCAGCCCGCGCCGCGATAGCGGCAAGGGCTGGATGAGCAGCGGTACTGACCGAGTATGAGTGGCTGGAACGTGTTTCCCGTATGCACACCAGCCAAGGAGATCACTCTGACTCTTTGACGTTGAGTTTACATGAACCATTCTGTGACTCGAGTCCTATGTATGAGGCTGTGACTCTGTGACAGGACAGGGCAGGACAGGTGTGAGCTGAGTGAGTGTGACTTCGACAACCGTACACGGACTACTGTACATGACTTTTGCATGTACTTTCAGACCACAGAAGCTTGTCATTGAAATGGTAGACTCATGAGTGGATTCTGTCCACTGCCCGTCGTCAAGTGACGACGGGCAGTGGATTCTGGCCACTGCCCGTCGTCCAGTGACGACGGGCAGTGTTGTTGTTGTTTGTTGTTGTGTTTATTTTAATTCGCAAACCAAACGGGCAGATCTGCCCAATGAAAAGGTGGCGAATGCAGATAGAAAGCAGTAATAAATGAAATTGGGGACTGATGTAATTAGGATACAGGTGGAGAAAAACTAAGCCAGCTGATCATCAAACAGGACGTTTGGTACTCTAGGTACTAAGGGTGTGCGGGATCATGCTGGCGCGGAACTGGCGGAGCGTGGAGATGGCACGTATGTCGCTGGGTCAGGTGTTCCACAGCTGGGCGCCCCGGAACGCGAGGCAACCCTTGCCGAACCTGGTGGAAACTGGCGGTTGGCGCAGACCCATGGTGGAGTGCAACCTGGTTGGGCCAGCTGACGAAGGAACTAGGAGGGCTTGCAGATCAGAACTTGCGTGCCCATTCCGAGACCTCCAGACCAGAACGATGAACTTCTGCCTGAATATCTCGGATACCCTGTAGGTGTCCAATTGCAGCAGAAGGGTACGCGCGGAGGTGTGATGCGAGAGTCCGAAAACAGCCCTTGCCGCCCGATTCTGCATGACTTGTAGCCGATCCAATTGGTTGGCAGTAAGAAGCGGGGAAAACGCATTGGATCCGTACATCAGGTCAGACATGATGATCGCTTTAAAGTAGAGAACTCGGCTCTGATGAGTCAAGCAGCGACGCAACCTCCATAGTGCTCCGATCCTCTGGGCCAGTCGAGCGGTGCAGCGATCAACATGGGGCGTCCATGATAGATCCGAGTCGAGGAGCACTCCAAGATACCTGGCCGCAGTAACGACAGGAATCGGCGTTTCGTGACAGTTTACATTGATCGTATGCTGGGGCTGCTGAGGCTGCCTGTTGGGGTATACAGGGATCACGTGGCTCTTGGCTGCATTCAAAATGAGACCACGGGTCTGCAACCAGTCAGCAAGTGCAGAAACCGAGGCCGATAGCGTAGCAGATACCGTGTTCAGGGATGTGCTGCTGCTGATCAGCGCGATGTCATCGGCAAATTGAACTGATGAAGACTGGTTAGCTATGGTTGGAACTTCGCGGGTGTAGATACTAAAAAGGATCGGTCCTAGAACAGAACCTTGTGGCACGCCACAGGATGGTGCAGAAATGGCACTCTGATCCCGTCCAATACAGATACGCTGAGTACGGCCCGACAGATAGGCGGAAAACCACTTTAGGGCTGTCCCTGTTATGCCGATATCGAATAGGTCCTGGAGTAGCCGTTCATGACGAACCTTGTCGAATGCCTTTGACATATCTAGAAGGCATATGCCAGTACACAAACGCTTGTCCCGTGCAATAAGAATACGATTTAGCATAAGTACCAGGGCATCCTCCGTTGAGTGGCCTGCGCGGAATGCAAACTGAGTCGTGGGGAGGGTACCGGATATGTCCAGAAACTGGGCTAGCTTCTTTTGCACGACTTTCTCCAAGAGTTTTGATAATATGGGAAGTAGGGACACTGGACGGAAGTTAGTGGGAATAGACGGGTCCCCAGCTTTGAACAGCGGGATAACGTGTGCGAGTTTGAAGGCTGTGGGGACAGTGCCATTGACAAGCGAGGCATTAAACAACGTGGCCACGGACGCAGCTAGAATATCGGCACAGCACTTCAGAAGGTGACCAGCTATCCCGTCGCTTCCTGTTGCTTTGGCAGGATTGATTTGTCGGAGAAGCCGTTCTACTTCGCCAAAAGACACTTGCGGCAATTCTGACATTGCAGTCTGAGGCTGTGGACCTTGCGGTAGCGGGATGCTGTGAGGACGGGCATTGTCTGTTACTACTGCCTGGAAGACTGACGAAACTTCTTCAATGGGGCAAGTAGGCTCCACACGTACTCTCTTCCTGTTCGTAACGGAGTTTATGACGTTCCAGAGCTTACGCGGGTTCTGACTGGACGCGGCACATTGCGCTCGGAAGAAATCGTTGCGCTTTCGGCGATAGGCATTTCTGGCGCTTGAGCGTGCTTGCTTGAACTGTACGTGAAGATTCTGGTTTCCCTTATCGCGTAGCCACCGTCGGTGTAGCTGGTTTTTACGTTGGTTGAGCTTGTGGAGCTCTCTGTCGGACCAGGGCGGATGGGATTTGCGGTTGGAGGATACATAGCGGATGGGTGCATGCTTGTCCACGACAGCCAAGAACTTGGTGTGCCACGATGCCCACATGGTGTCCACATCCCGCGTGTTAGTAAAATCATCCAGCCCTGCGGAGCTGACATCCCGACGGAATTCGCAGAGGTTCACCGACCGAGTATTTCTCTGAGCTCGGACCCGCTCTACTGCCTGAGGTGACACGCTGCGAGAAACCTGAAGGTGCAGGTTAGCCTCAATCCCAAAGTGGTCGCTAATGGTCAAAGGCAGGACGTGGCACTCACTGATGTCTTGACTAGCTGAAAGAATGAGATCGATAGTTGTACCAGATGGGCACGCCGGTGAGATACGAGTCGGAGCATGAACGTGATTAGTGAGGCCGTAGCAGTTGCAAAGTTCGAGAAATTTCCGGGCGATGGGACAAGGTGGGTAGGGGGTTGAAACATTAACGTTAAAATCGCCAATGACTGTGATGCTTGGGTTGTCCACGAAAGCCCTGTGCAGCTGCTCTTCAAAATTCTGCCAGTACAAGATGGGCTCGTCAGGTGGCCGGTAAAAGCACCCAACTAGTTGTCGCCTTCGTCGTCCTTTGACTTCGATCCAGGACGATTCAATGTTAGCGTCGGAAAGCTCTGGGCGCGGTTTTACCTGGAGTCCGGAACGGAAATAAAAGCATACACCGCCACCTCTGCGCACTGGACGATCGTGCCGTATCACACAGTAACCTGGTATATCAATATCACTGTCTGACGTTGTGCTGTCAAGCCAGGTTTCTGCGACGCCAAATATGTCGAAGTTGTATTGCTGTAGGATATCGGCGACCTCAGCTACTTTGTTTCGAAGACTACAAACATTCAAAAAGCCCAGTCTTATGAAGGACTCTGTCAGTGGGGTAATGCGGTGAGCAGGGGCAGAAAGGTTATTCTGGGTACAAGAGCCATGAGCACTGGGACCTGGGATGCCAGCCCCAGGGGAGACTCGATGTTGACTGTGTACACTAGTAGTTAACTTGGAGGGGGAAAAGCTGGGTGCTAAGGGATTAAGAGACGCCATTAACATTTAAAAAAGATACAGCTAAAGAAATTGTGTTCTGATGATCTATCATTACTAGGGAAAAAGGGATCAGCATGGGGATTAAGAGCAAGTGCAGTAAGTATTAACCGTAATTACCTTCATTGCACTAGTGGCTTCCTCTGCGGGCAGCTTCAACTCTCTCTGCCAGCTTCTTGCGCTCACGGTTTGAACACTCCTTAGCCCACGCAATTTGCGGGTCGTTCAAGGCAGAGGCAGGTGGCTCAGTGCGCCCTGATAGGACAGTGGCGGGGAAGGTGTGTTTGCCTGCTGCCAGTCTGAAGCCATCGTCATCAGGAGAGGGGGCTGTCCCGCTGCTCTTTTCTTTGTCTCCAGGTTGGCTGAAAGCCGGCACATGGTTACTGGTATCAGTTGTGCCAGTGCTGGTCCCATTGGCTAAAAGTGCCTGGCGATAGCTGTTGACTGAGGCAGTGTTCAGCCCTGTGTTGCTAGCTGCACCTGTCTCCACACTGACGACAGCTGGCTCTACAGCGGCTTCTGCGGGCTGGGTAGTCACCGTACCCGTATCAGTGGCTGTACTGACGCTGGGAGGGTTTGTACTCGTACCGGTTGTGTTGCGGTGCTGTGCTTGTGGAAGCCGGGAAGCTGTAGACTGTGCCCCACGGTTGGGACATGCTTTAGCCTCGTGGCCACTGTTGTTGCAGCGCCAACATGTTTGTTGTTGGCCACGGTGCCATACTCGCAGTTTCAACTGACCTACGGTAACCGTAGATGGAACTGGTGATCGGAGGACCAGGCTGAGAACACGGGTGCCAGTGCTTATTTCCAATCCCTCAAACAATACTTTTTTCTGTTGAGGCGACCCAACAATTCGGCCGAACTGGCCCAGCGCAGCACACAATTTACTGTTTTGAAGCCCGACAGGGCACCCAAACACATGCAGATGGGTTAAGTCCACCCCGGAAATCTCGCAGAGCACCTGCTTACCGGAAATCCGGATTCCTGCGTCCAGTATCTTTTCCCGCTCAGCAGAACTCTTCACTGTAACAACGCAATGACCAGGCTTGCCCTGAAGGTCCACCTGGCAGACCTGACTTATATCTACCTTACTCTGCTTGAGCGCCTTGGCGTAAAACAAGTGGTCTGCAGACCAGTCCTTCTCAATCCTAAAAGAAAAGGAGGCCGGAGCAGGAGCTCCAAAACTGCCAACCGTCTCCATCGTACACACAGCATGTAAAGGCCGGTATGTCCAATAGTCTTACTGGTTTCGTCATCATCCAGTAACTTTCGGCATTCTTTGTTGCCGTGATGCGTAGCACGTGCTCTTCTTCGTTGCGCTTTCCTTCCCCTCTTGGACCTTTCCGAACCTGAGCCTTCCAAGTTGGAAGGTTGTGGGTTTGCGCCTTGGAGAAGTGTTGGAGCTAGGTGTCAGGTCGCCGAATGTCTCAGCACCCCTTGTCAGTTTTGTGCCATTTTGTCGCACTCGCTGATTGTATAAGATCTGGTTTAATACGTTGGTTCAGTGGCGTACCCAAAGCGGGGGGGGGGGGGGGGGGGAGGGGTGCTTTGGGTGCTTAAGCACCCCCCTCAAAATGTTCCACATACATGTACATGTAGCATGATGTAGGTCAACTTGCTGTACCCATGCCGCTAAAAGTATCATAACTTTACAACCGATTGTCCGATTCACGCAAATGACGGCCCATTGGAAAGGTCTTGAGTGAGGCTATACATTGAGATGTGATTGAATTTGATATTTAGTAAACTTAATTGTGAAATGGGGATGTTCATAAATCAGACTTTTGAACGCCATTTTTCGTGGCACAATTATCAGATTTTTCTAACTGATGTTTTGCTTTCCACTCGCTGTCGTCACTAGTTGATCATAGCTCACCATGTTACATGTACTGTGAATGTGGCAGGACCGTGAGAGGGTTATCCATATTGACAGGGGCCTCAACTTATTCTATTCCGATTTTCCGGGAACACTCCGATCAGTTGTTCCGACAAACCGACTGAAAACGATTTCTCACGAAAGTGTGCTAATCTGTTGTTTCAGGCCCTTGAAATCCTAAACATGCTATGGCTTCTAAAGCGGTAGCTGCCCCCTTGCCATCCTGACATTGAACACCTCAGACACTGCTTCTGATTTCTACTAACAGTAATGTGGCAGCCCTCTGCTAGTATCCTGTTTGTGAAGCTACCACCATCCATTGCACTTGCTTCCTCTATTACATGGTTCTATTTCTCCATTCCAGAAGCAAGTGTATAAAAACTCATGGGAGCTTTTTCTGTGACTCCTGCCAGAAGTTGTTATGGTAGTTTTGCCTTCTCGCCCCATTCAATGTGTGAAGTATTGTAAGTTGTTCTAGTACTTCGAAGTACATTAGTCAAATTGAAAATGGTTTCGTGATAATTATGATCTAGCAAGAGTAGTGTACTCTTGGAAACAGCTTACCGAAGAAGTACATTTTGTCCTCCAAATATATGGAGGGGTATCTTTGGGATTGGGTACTTCAAGGCTTCATGGTTGCTCCATTCTACAGAAAAGTTCCTACATTTTCCCTGGACTTGGTAAATCATGGTAAATGCTTGAATCACGGTTAAATGGCACAGTAAAAGTTAACATCAAGATATCAACCATCCATGTATCAAACGAACACAAATAGTGCATTATTCGGTTCTTTGGGGAAAGGTTGGAGCACCCCCCTCATTCCGGATCCTGCGGACGCCCCTGTGGTGGACAGTTAGTCATAACTCGTAACATGTTCTCCTTCTTCTTTTCACAATAATTTAATTGGCTCACCGAGTTAAATAATAATTGTAGAAAGGAAGAGGACATATGGAAACGAGTTAAGAGTAATTCTCCATCACTGTAACCAGATACTATATACAGTCAGAAAGTGCAACAACTAGGCACCAAGCTGACAAAGTACTGAGACATTCGACGTCCTGCCACCTAGCTTCAACACATCTCCGTAGCGCTAACCGACAGCCTTCCAACTCGGAAGGTTCAAGGTTATGGAAAGACCAAAGAGGGGTAGGTAAGAGCAACGAAAACGAGCACAAGCCACAGTCCTAACGGAACAAAGAATGTCGATTGTTACTGGACGATGCCGAGACCAGTAGGACCGTCACGAACCATACGGCGAAACGTACGTCGTGTGAAACAACTCGTTTTGTAGTCAACTAGTCCATCACAATGTCAAGAATGAGGAGTTCCGTAGGAGTTTGGCTTTCGGCTTGTACAATTCGTTTTCGCAATGCTTCCCCCTTCTTTACTTATCTTTGATATTATTTTATGAGCCACCCGAGTTGGGTGGTGTGCTGCTTTGCTACTTCGAATTGTAGTTAGACCGCTTTTTCAAGTATCCTACTGGTCTGGTCATCGTCCAGTAACAATCGAAATTCTTTGTTCCGTTAGGACTGCAGCTTGTGCTCGTTTTCGTTGCTCTTACCTTCCCCTCTTTGGTCTTTCCATAACCTTGAACCTTCCGAGTTGGAAGGCTGTCGGTTAGCGCTACGGAGATGTGTTGAAGCTAGGTGGCAGGACGTCGAATGTCTCAGTACTTTGTCAGCTTGGTGCCTAGTTGTTGCACTTTCTGACTGTATGTAGTATCTGGTTACAGTGATGGAGAGTTACTCTTAACTCGTATCCATATGTCCTCTTCCTTTCTACATTTATTATTGGCTCAACATCCGATTAACAATAACAATAATGATAAACCATTCTAGAATGGGAACGGAAGAATCACCTGACCAAACAAACGCGCCAGAATCAACTTGGAATCCCTTGACATAACAATTTCATGGTGTCGTTGTGGAACCACGACTCTCTTCTCTTTTGCCCGACTCTATTTTCCTTGAGAGAGGCAAGGTACTTCTGGGTGTATGATTTGAGGCAATTGAACCTGTTGCTACATTGATTGGCTTGTGCCAACCATCTTCATTTTTGTTTCCGGAATAAGAATGATCATTCCAGCATGTGAGTTGGAATGATCAGTGATTCCCATTCTGGAATGGGACCAACCTAGCGGAATTATTTGACCAAACACACGGGCAAGAATGATTCCCGGTGATTCCTGTTGTGGAATGTGACCAACCAAACGCAACCTGATTACACCTGAAATGGCACTGGAGTCCACACTGTTTATGAAGGGTAGGCTTGTCACCAAATTCTACATTACACCTGAAACCTGACAGGTCCGTGATACAGAAATTTTACACCTAAATTTTAAAATTTAGGGGGGAAAATTGGCACTGAGATCCCGAGTTCGAGTACTAGTACTGTAGAATCCCGCGTATAAGCCCATCCGCGTATAAGCCCATCCGCGTATAAGCCCATCCGCGTACAAGCCCATCCGCGTACAAGCCCATCCGCGTACAAGCCCATCCGCGTATAAGCCAATCCGCGTATAAGCCCATCCGCGTATAAGCCAATCCGCGTATAAGCCCATCCGCGTATAAGCCCATCCGCGTATAAGCCCATCCGCGTATAAGCCCATCCGCGTATAAGCCCATCCGCGTATAAGCCCATCCGCGTATAAGCCCATCCGCGTATAAGCCCATCCGGGTATAAGCCCATCCGCGTATAAGCCCATCCGCGTATAAGCCCATCCGCGTATAAGCCCATCCGCGTATAAGCCCATCCGCGTATAAGCCCATCCGCGTATAAGCACATCCGCGTATAAGCCCATCCGCGTATAAGCCCATCCGCGTATAAGCCCATCCGCGTATAAGCCCATCCGCGTATAAGCCCATCCGCGTATAAGCCCATCCGCGTATAAGCACATCCGCGTATAAGCCCATCCGCGTATAAGCCCATCCGCGTATAAGCCCATCCGCGTATAAGCCCATCCGCGTATAAGCCCATCTGCGTATAAGCCCATCCGCGTATAAGCCCATCCGCGTATAAGCCCATCCGCGTATAAGCCCATCCGCGTATAAGCCCATCCGCGTATAAGCCCATCCGCGTATAAGCACATCCGCGTATAAGCCCATCCGCGTATAAGCCCATCCGCGTATAAGCCCATCCGCGTATAAGCCCATCCGCGTATAAGCCCATCCGCGTATAAGCCAATCCGCGTATAAGCTCGTCCGCGTATAAGCCCATCCGCGTATAAGCCCATCCGCGTATAAGCCCATCCGCGTATAAGCCCATCCGCGTATAAGCCCATCCGCGTATAAGCCCATCCGCGTATAAGCCCATCCGCGTATAAGCCCATCCGCGTATAAGCCCATCCGCGTATTCGCCCATGCCTGCGCAAAAGACCAGGGTTTGTTCGAACATCACAAAGCTTCATCGTACAAGCCCATGGGCCTAGGTCATACCGAGAGTCCATAAATCATGGACTCTTGGCCATACCATGTACGTAGTCATTCACATTATAGTTTTTTTCGTACATTTCAGCAGAATCATCGGTTGTTTTTGTTCGCACAGTGGTTTTCAGCAATGTACTTCTCACTTCCTTGATACTTTTCAATAGCACAACTTGGTGTCGGCGTATAAGCCCATGACCGCGTATAAGCCCATGTTCTCGTATAAGCCCACCGAAATGTCCTTGTGAAACAGATAAGCCCATGGGCTTATCCTCGGGATTCTACGGTACTTCGAAGTACTCTGATTTTCTCAGATCGAATATTCGAGTATTTTTTTTCGCCTAAAAATTACACACCAATGACATGATACAACCCTGAGTGAATCGAGTGGCAGTCATTTTTCTCGGGTACATTGGTTGGTGGGTCATTTGGGCTCTCTCTACTCGTGAACAAATGTTCATCACACAGTCTGCACATCAATATCTGCCGACTGCTGCTCTGAAACTGCAGATTTTTGTGGTAAATGCATGTACGAGTGCTCTGATTTATTCCAAGTACGATTATTTATGAAAAAACCGAGCAAGTGCTAGTACTCGAGTATTCGGTAAAATTGTTTCACCCCTACTAAAATTACATGCTATGCAGCTTTTATGGTATGTTTAATAATGAATGTTCGGAACGTGGATAAAGAAATGAGACATTTATTATATTTTTGTAATCAAGCCTATTTTTAGGGGTCCAAGAAAAGCTTGGTCACTAAATGTTATAGAATAGCGTGTAAGAGATCTTACAAAAGTGACAACATACTAGTAGTAGTAGAGTTTCAGCATCCCAAAATCATGATTAAAAGTGTGTTTAGTATCAAGCACACCTTGTACCTGTGAGGAACAGCATGAGCCTAAATGAGAGCACGGTCCAAATCTGCGTGAGAGAAATTAAAAGGCATGCTAATGCCTTGGAAAATATGTATCGCACCGCCTGCCAACTCGCAACACAATGATATGTGTAGAACCAGCATCAGCATGTGAATATACTCGCCCGCATGCACACACCAACACAATCTTGAACCTGCGCACCGTGCGTGCTCACCGCATGCGCACGCACACACACACACCATGTACCAAGTGTATGCGGTCGCAAGAGAAGCACGCAAATCTGCAAATGCACTGGATGTGCACACACAATTATTCTCTTACAGCAACGATAGTGGACAAGATCTGAATGGGCCAGTTCAAGACTGGTGCCAGATAAGTCCACCCTGCGAAGCCAAGGGAACACACAAACACACCCACAAACACACACACGCATACACACACACGCACACACACACACACACACACACACGCACACCATTGTGCGTGCGGTAGATGGCTCCATTCGCGGGCTTGCAAGGCCTCGCGATGCGTCCAACAGCGGAAAACAGAGTCAGAGTGACGAGACCCGAAGTTCGTCCTGTAATCTGCTCTGTTGACTTTCCGCTGTGGACTTCTACTGGGAACTGTCCCAAGGACGACCCTGGAAGCCCAGAGTCATCCCTGAGAACTGAAAGCTAACAAAAACTAATCAAACAATGAGAGCTACAAAATTCCTAACTGACTCCTGTAGACACACACACACACACACACACACACACACACACACACCTGTCCTGTCCTGTAGAGCCACTACCACTAGGGTTACGTGGGCCCCGGAGGGGCAGCAGAGAGAGAGAGAAAGAGCACGCCCCCCGATGGCGCTCCAGATGCGAGACTAGTCGGAACTGGCGAGAGCAGATCCACATATGCGGGAACTTGTCCCGTTCTCTGGCCGTTGGTCGGTGGCAATGCGTTGAACAGCGATGGCGGTTGCGTCCCTGGGTTGAGCGGAAACAACGATTGCAGGTGCCACAGTGAGCATTGCTGCACCTCTGAGCGGTAGTGTCACCGGTGACAACAGCAGCTGGTTCAGTCGGTACTGGGCACGAGGTAAAAGCGGAGCAACGATGCACAGCCAAGCCTCCGCGGCTCCGGAACCAACGATGACACCGAGGGCACTGACATGCACCTCTCTGCTCCGAAACCGGCTTCTGCCGTTCAGCCGTGCACTTGTGCCTAGCGAGGTCACCCTGACGTGCAAAGTGCCGGGCGCATGTGAAACAAGTCACCGTTGCCGGTACGAGGGGATCCGGGGCGTCCGAGGTGTAAGCCAACCTCCAGTCTGGGCGAGAGTCACAGGCCACTCTGTACCAGTCTGCTTCAAGGTCTCGTGAGCGGAGGTCCTTTACAGCGCAGTCTTTCCACCGCCGACGTGGGCCATGTGCCGGGCGACGAGATGGCAGGGTGCCGAACAACAACTGTTTGGGCAATCGCACGTCGTCCATGCGGGCGACATGGCCTAGCCACTCGAGGCGCCGATGCCGAACCTTGGTGACGATGGTTTCAGAGTCACACCACCACTCAAGCAGCTGGCTGTTGGATATGTGGTCATCCCAGCAATGATGGCGTGTGATACCCAATATCGACCGCACGCATCGCATGTGGAAAACAGACATGCGACGGAGGTCCTGCTTCAGCGGCGTCCAGCACTCGGACCCATACAGGAGCAGAGACAGGACACAAGCATTAAACACACATCGTTTAATATGAAGATCTAAGTTCTTGTTCCTGAAAACAGATTGCTGCAGAGCACCACAAGCCCGGGACGCACTTGCCACCCGAGCGCTGATATTCTGCGAAGATCGGCCGCCACAGTGGATGATACACCCCAGGTACTTGAACTCCGGCACACACTCAATGTCCACACCGGCAAGCTGTATGGGCGCCTGGTCCGCAGCCGTGACGCCAGCTCCCGCACCCAAGAACTTGGTTTTGGTCCCGCTCACGGTGAGACCGAACTTCGAAGCGGTCGAGTTGAACAGGTCCAAGGCAATCTCAGCACCAGCACGCGATGTTGCAAACAGGGAGGTATCGGCCGGGAACTGTGCCTCTAGGGCGGTGGCAGCGTTGTCAGCCCGGCGTGCCTTGCGATATAGTTGACCCTCACCATAGTGGTAGCTGAACTCTAAACCAACGCCAGGAATACCTCTGACCCTCTGTTGCCACTTGGTGACTACTGCCCACATGAAGATGTTGAAGAGGACAGGAGCCATAGTGCAGCCTTGCCGCAAGCCGTTGGTGAAGCTAAACGAATCCACGTCTGTGCCACTCACGCGCAATACTGCAGACATCTCATGGTGGAAAGACCGGATTATTGCAAGCATGGGGGGAGAGACACCAGCACGGGAGAGCACCTGAAGACGAAGAAACCCTTGGCTGTATGCTCGATGGCCTTCTCGAGCAGCTGACGTACGCTGAACACCATGTCCGTGCAGGATCTGCCTCGCCGAAAGCCGCATTGTGATTCCGGGAGGAAGCTGCTGGCCAGGCCCTGGAGTCTCGTCTGAATGAGACTCGCCAGGACCTTGCCGACAACATCGAGCAGTGCGATGCCACGCCAGTTGTCGCATCGGGTCAGGTCCCCATTCTTCGGAATTGGCACCAGGGTAGCGTCTACCCACTCCTGCGGCACTTGGCCGGCACGCCACACACACCCACACACACACACACACACACACACACACACCAGTGCACGTCTGCGGGCACACACCCACACACACATCAGCGCATGTAAGCGTGCTCACCCGTAAACGCCCGCGCGAGCGCGCACACACACACACACACACACCATGTACCACACACACACACACACACACACACACACACACACACACACACACACACAAACACACACGCACACATCATTGCATTCACTGGCACGTGCGCGTGCGCACACACGAATGCAAACACCAGTGAACGCACACGCAGACATGCACACACAGACAGACAAACGCACACACACACACACACACACACACACCAGTGGATGTGCATGTGCACAGGCACACACACACACACACACACACATACTCACCAGTGGACTCTCACAAACACACCAGTGCACGCATGCACCACCCCCTCATACATGTGCAGGCAAACAATTAAAATCGGTCCCAGCATACATCCTGAGGAACCAGGCCCTATTTATCAAAAGCCATCTCCCATTTGCAACTCGAAATGCTTATACAGTCGACCTACCCTTATAACAATAACCCCTATAACGATATTACCCTTATAACGATATTTTTCGGTCAAACCATATCACTCCATTGACTTTCGTATACAATGCCGTGCCTCTACAAGTATAACAATATTGCTATAACGATACTACCCCTATAACAATATCCAGCAGGGAATATGTAGAGTCCACTGTCAAGGTAGGGCAAGCTTCACTTGATAAGTCGCTGGGACATGACGAAATGCAATGGGAGCACCCGTGCAGTGGGCACCTTGCCGTGTAAATAATGGGCATGTACATAATATGTTTTTGACTCTATAAAGACTGCAAAAAACGAACTAAATTCATAGCATTATGACGTATGGGTAGGAATGAACCAGTTACCCTTATAACAATATTTCTTGGTCGGACGCAAATATCGTTATAAGGGTAGGTCTACTGTACCAAGTGTCCATAAACAAGAGTATGCAATTGTGATCTCTTTTCTATGGGCCAGATGCGCGGCGCGCTGCCTTCATTACATCATTCAGCTGCAGTCCGGGCAGTGGCACTGCGGAAAATCAAACACCGCACTTTCCATCTGGTTTGAAATGAACTTTTGTACGGAACTGGAGTTCACACGCCAACATTTAGAGTTCGCGTAGGCACTGGAAGGAATGGAGTAAAAATGGATGGGCTCGAAGGAGAAATTGTGGATTTGAGTGCATACTTTCAGAGCGTGATGAAGGCAAGTTACGCAATGAACGCTGCGCGCCGCGCACTGACCCATAACCACAATTGCATACTCTTGTTTTATGCACTCTTGCCTATATTGAAGAAACTAAATCTCTTACCTGGCCAGCAATGTTGAGAAATGTCACTGACAAAAGACAGGCGCACCTGTCATCTTCGCAAGCTTGTGACATTTAGCAGTGACCCTTCATACAGCTGGCGACTGCATTTCACCTTCCTTTTGCCACCACCGCGACTCCTTGTGTCACAACCACTCGCTCACACAGCGCAAACTGTTCATGTCTTGTGCAGCGACTTTCGGAACTGGTCGCCGGGCAGCATGATGCACGAACTATTCTTCTGTCAGCTTGACAGCTTCCCCATGCTTCTGCCAAACTTTCTGGTCGGCCTTCACGAACAACACAGCCATCACGATTCAGTAGCCGTAAACTCTTCACGGTTATCAGCGCAGCACACCAGAAGGTCAAGGAAGGAGATATGCTGCTTGGCATTGATCTGTCTTACAACCTTAGAATAGTTACCGGATCGTTACAGGGTCGTTGATTTACGCCCAGAGTCATCAACTCTGCAATAGCCATACCTACTGTACTACGATAAAAATGTAGAATCAGTGGTATAGGGCTTCTAGTTCTACGTCAAGGAAGGCAAATAATTAATTAGGTTCGTGATTTGTAGAAAAGGAAAAGACCATTGCATTATTGAACTGAAATGGGAACAGCCACGATTAATTCCACAGTTCAAAAAATCTGCGAAAGGTTTAGCGCGCTCTCGCTTGATTTTCACCGCTTGAAACGTGATTCCACCCCGCAATCATTGTCATATCAAGCGCATGCGACTTATAGTCCAAGATTATAACAAACCAGAGAGGTTTAGATGCTAAACCCGCAATCTAAATTCGATGAAAACGAATCCTCGCAGCAAGGCTATGCATCGCAAGTCTCCGGCTCCTAGATCCTAGGCTAGGGGGGGGGGGGGGGGGGGGGATCATCCAGGACTGCCAACATTTTTTCCAGGCTTCACAGACAGTGCTCAGTAAACCAGTACTCAGTACAGTGCCAAGTCACTTGCCAAGTGCCAACCCAGCCACGCCGAAAAACCCTCTTCGACAGGCCGGGGGGGGGGACGCGATGTATGGAATCGAGCATGAGTACGAGGACGAAAGTGCGGAATCGGAGCCCGACGCGCGCTAGCGCGGAGGGCTCCGATCCGCGATATTCATGTTAAAACAAAATGGCGTCACGATTTATTGAAAGTGGTATAGTTGGTGGTACGAGTGTTCAAACCCATTTGAACTTCATACTGTTCGTCTTCTTTTTGACATGCTCTCTTTCCCTCGTCCTTAGCTTTTGTTTGTTGAGAGCTGTTTTGGCTTTCTCCTATACCTCTGGGGGATGCCAAGTGATGGTTTTGAGAGGCTGGTGATGGCTGTGAGCGAGAGTTTGCCGATCGGCGTCGTCCTCGCTATAGCGATGAAAATACTAGTTACTGCGCACCTGGCAGATATCACAACACGTCGGAGCGTCCAGGAGCAAAGGAATCTTGGGTTTTCACTGGAATCTAGTTCCTCCAGCATCGTGTAGCCCACCGTCGGTGAATGGCGGTCCAGAAAGGTCGAACCTGGTCTTCTGCAGCATCTCGCAGTCCTGCGAGGCACACTGAATACGCCTGTCATGTATTCTACAAATAAAAATCACGAAGTAGTGGACTTTACAGTGATGAGTCTATCCTGTATGCTGCAAAAGACGCAGGAAATGTGACTGGTGTCTGTACACTCAGTGACTGGACGCCAACACCCCAGTCTTCTCCTGCAGGATCTGTTTGACATTGACATTATGCAGTAGGTCGGCATTGACCTGGTTTGGCAGCTATCGTAATAGTATCTGCCTGGTTGGATGTAGCAGGTTGGTGTTTGCTCGTCGTCCAGTCCGGAATTTTCTTGTAACTCACGGTGGAGTACGCGCAGGGTTTGTGATCATCCCTGTTCACTTCAATATTATCAAACACAACGTTCCCTTTGTCACTCATCTTATCCTGAGTACTGAATTTGCTGACAATATTGCACCACACTTGTCACAACCTACCGCCACTGCTGGCAGTGCGACTGGTTCGTCAATGGCGGTGACCAGGCTGACTGACTAGCTTCGAGACAGCGGCCTCGTTGTCAACCCCGCGGCAGCCTAAAGCCGGGTTGATTTTATCGATCCAGCCTCAGCGCCATGTTGACGATGCCCTAGTGACTGTGTGTCATGGATTGCCTTGCCATCAGCGGTCATTGCCGTCCACCTTGGTGCAGCCCTCAACAACTGGCTCACCCATGGGAGTCTCAAGTGGACAAAGTTGTTGCCAAAGTAGCTCAGAAGATTGGTGCATCGTGGTGTAGGTGAGCACATAACTAGGACTTCCCAGCGCCTATTTGTCCAGGCTGCGATACTATGTGACATGCTGTACTGCACATTCTTTTCAGCACTGCAAGGCCGGCAGCTGGACCGACTGCAGGGGCCGCGCACATGCAGGCCGCCTGTTGCCAGAGCAGCATTCTGGAACGTTCCTTCCTTCTGAGATCCGTGGAATAATAACTTTCTTTGCTTCAAAGCAAGTTGCTTACCTTTCTGTTGTGCTCCCAGTGTCCTTACAACAATAACCTACAGCAATGTTCTATTTTCCATTCCCCAACCAATGAATACTACGATGTTGATTATATTTCTGAATACTTTAGTGTGTGCCCGCGCACGCACGTGTGTGTGTGTGTGTATACCTCACTCGCCACTCGAAGTTCTGTTCCCCATCACTGGAACACTGCCTGTTCGTTCAGGACCTGCCATCATCTGCGGATGGGCATTCAATGATTGTATTGTGTGTGTGTTTCATTCAGAATCAGATCCGCTATCGTTGCTATAGAAGAGAAAATCTGTGGGTTCACATCCAGTGCATTTGTAGATTTGCGTGATTTTCTCGCCACGGGCGCATACATGGGACATTGTGTGTGTGTGTGTGTGCGTCTGTGTGTATGGGGATATTGTCTGTATCGGCTTTTGGTACTAATGTTCAGGTCTGTGCTTGCATGTGTGAACATGAAATTGTTCGGTTCTGTGCATGCTATTGCTATGTTGTATATCATTGTATGTATGTGTGCATTTCCACGAACAGTGTAGATGAGCGTGGAGAGTGCATTCATCCCTCATCAACCACTTCCCCTTGGGCTTACGAGAGTTTTTTCTGCGAACCTCTCATTTTTGTTTGTTTATCTCTGATACTGTATTGATGCCGGTACCTGTAACTCGATGTGTTCCTCTATCTGCAGTCGCCTTTAACCTTCGGTCAAGTTAACGTTTATTGTGCTCTATTTATCGTGTGAATCAAAATAAACAATAACACAAGTCGTGCTAGAGTGACGACATGTGCGTGTAGTAGGGTTGATGCGATGGGACGTTATAATTATGTGGAACAGAACACACATTGGGCAGATTGATTGGGCATCATTGATCGTGCTCAGTCTAAACAGTGAACATAATAATTATCTCCAGTGACAGACTGTAGCGGCTAGCCTCCAATAGGTAGCTGGCACTAGTCGCTACTGCTTGTTTGACAGGTGCCGCCAGAACCCCTGTTGTGTCATG
This sequence comes from Sycon ciliatum, assembly GCF_964019385.1. Classification (NCBI taxonomy): domain Eukaryota; kingdom Metazoa; phylum Porifera; class Calcarea; order Leucosolenida; family Sycettidae; genus Sycon; species Sycon ciliatum. The sequence continues at coordinate 28,269,613 of NC_088654.1, forward strand.
CTATAGATGCACATGCCCTATTCTGGAGCATACTAAGGTACTTTGATTTTGTTGACTGCATGTAGACAGCATCCAATAGTAGTATTCGTAGACCTTGGCTCTTTGTAGGTCAACCACCATCACATGGATCGATCGGTGACTATGCACTTGGAGGTTGGAATAGCCCGCGCTGAACAGATCTTGCCATGGCCCAGGGAGTGAACTCGCTTACTCGACTATCCCGGTTTTAGTTAACCAGCATGAGTGGTGCAATTTGTCCATACCATGTTGCGAGCTCACAGTTGTTTGGGCAGGTTTTGAGCTGCACCACGGAACAAAGCGAAATAACGGCGTGACTGTAGAGCAAGGAAGCGGCGAGACGGCACTTCCAGGACGAGACAGGCAGTAGAGATGTGTTCACAGCACGAGCAACCTCTCAAACCCTGCCGGTACTCCACAGTAACAAGAAGAAGTCGGTCTGGACGACGCGCCAATGCAAACCTGCTACATCCACCCAGGCAGATAGCTGCCCAACCAGGCCAATGTCGACCCACTGCATACCGGTATGTCAATGTCAAACAGATCCTGCAGGAGAAGGCTGGGATGATATTGGCGTCCAGTGTACGGACACCAGTCACATTTCCTGCGTCTTTTGCAGCATACAGGATAGACTCATCACTGTAAAGTCCTCTACTTCGTGATTTTTATTTGTAGAATACATGACAGGCGTATTCAGTGTGCCTCGCAGGACTGCGAGATGCTGCAGAAGACCAGGTTCGACCTTTCTGGACCGCCATTCACCGACGGTGGGCTACACGATGCTGGAGGAACTAGATTCCAGTGAAAACCCAAGATTCCTTTGCTCCTGGACGCTCCGACGTGTTGTGATATCTGCCAGGTGCGCAGTAACTAGTATTTTCATCGCTATAGCGAGGACGACGCCGATCGGCAAACTCTCGCTCACAGCCATCACCAGCCTCTCAAAACCATCACTTGGCATCCCCCAGAGGTATAGGAGAAAGCCAAAACAGCTCTCAACAAACAAAAGCTAAGGACGAGGGAAAGAGAGCATGTCAAAAAGAAGACGAACAGTATGAAGTTCAAATGGGTTTGAACACTCGTACCACCAACTATACCACTTTCAATAAATCGTGACGCCATTTTGTTTTAACACGCATACGGTCCATTCTAGCACTTGAGTCCGAGTACGAATGCTTTGATACCATTTCTGACATGCATTGCACGAACTACTTCGTACTACTAGTACTACTACATGTAGTACTTCACACATACCTAGTACCTACTCAAGGCACGCACACTAGACCAGACAAGGAACACAACTAGTCGCCAGTTTAGTACTTCAGACATGTTACATAATGATTAATGTACACAGTCACAACACAGAGATAAAACAAGGGCGGTCTAGTCAGCTAAAAACCAGGTCAGTTCAGCTTCTCTTCTTCGCAAAAAAAAAGCGGCCTCTGATGGCTGAATCGGAGCACGCCTAGGCGTGCTCCGATTCAATCGGAGCACGCCTGGGCGTGCTCCGATTGGAAAATCGGAGACCTGCAAGCGCTCACAGGTCTTCAGTGGCTGATTCAAAGCACGGCAAGTCGCGCTAGGATTCGCTGTTGCCATGTCGATTGTCATGTGACATGTCAGAATTTACTTTCTGGCACTTGATCAAGTATTGCTAATACTGTAATAGATAATAAGCGCTCGAAAAGTTGAGAGGGCATGCGATTGATGCTCCCAGGATTAGCTTGTCAAGTGCACGGGATGTGCAAAGTACACGGATTTTAGGCTTGTCGCGTGCTTTTGTGATCAGGTGCTGCATGTGCATGAATGGAATGCATGCAGTTCCACCGTTACTAGTTTTAGCACTTCCTTCGGCTTTGAGATTACTGAAAAATTAAAGCTGTAAATCTGGATAGAAGAAACAGTTTTGCTTGCTTTATAGTGGCTGGAGTGATTTTTCCCTGTCTTGTTTTCGGATGCCGACCAACCACGACCATTGCTGTGTTCCAGGATGTACTGGTGACCGGCGTTACTCCCCGGCCCCAGCAAATGGTATTCGTCTTTTCCATAAATTTCCATCATCCTGAACTGTGAAGGAAATGGGCTGTTGCTATTCGAAGGGAGGAAAGAGAAGGAGAGTAAAAAAAAGGTGACACTACAGTGGTGTGATCTGACCATTTCTTGCCAGAAGATTACGTACAAGGGGAGAAAATCGCCAGAGCAAGACTGGTAACACATTTTGTATCTGGAGTTTTCAATCTGGTCCACCAAGACAACAGCGGCTGATGCTAACCGGCGTCGCTCTACCTCGTGTCGCGAGCTACTGCACAGGAGCTGCCTGAAGACAATCATACGACTCATACCTAGTGATATCCCAGGCATACTGTCCCTACGCTGGAGGAAGCATTCGACAGTACTAGTATTCAATGCAATCTGGGTGACTGCAAGAATAAAGTAGCAAAATTGAGAGAAATGACTAACAGTCGCATGTTTTGAGTTCTAGTATCCAGGTTCAAAGACAAGGCATCATATCAGTAACCTTGCACAACACACTCATTCGACGCTTCAAGCGGAGTCTCAAGATAACATTTGGCTACCCAGCAGCCACCATTTGTCACTGCCACAAAATATTCCAGTCGCCATCCATTATGTATACAATAAATGAGGAGGCCTTGGGTTTATGACCAATAAAAACTAAGTATAAAAACCGAGGTCCCCATAAACCCAAGGCCGGAGCATTTATTGTATTTAGAATCAACCAGTAAAAACTCCTACGCAATCTCCAACAACAAAATTAGTGGACAGCTGTTATTTGTGTTGCTATGACAACTCGTGTGCTGGACGAGTATTTGTTGTCATTGGTTCAATTTCTTTTACTCTTCATAGGCTATCAGATCATTTTCCTTATTCGGTCTATTTAAAACCAGTATCTATAATGAGAGTGTGGTCTGTCTCCATGGTTACCGATGTTCATTTCATAACTATAGCCACTTCTCCTTGTTAGACCTTATCTGGAAGGCCCATTCTTGCATATTCCAACAGCAGCCAAGGGAGCTAGCTCTCTTGGTTATGCGGACTGGTCCGATCCTAAAAAGCTGTATTTATGAACTGTTTTTATGAACTGTTTTTATGAACTGTTTTTATTGGATAGGATATGATTATGTTGAATAAACGAGGTTTGTGTCAATGGGAGATTGACTTGGAGTTTTACGAGTTGATTCTAAAACCTTATAATAATTATTTCGCCTTCTTTTTGCCTTGTTTTATAAATGTGTGCATGGCCGCCACACTTTGCAGAGTTTCCTTTGTTTTTAGGTCAAATATTCACCCTACGCTGGCTACGGAAGCCTTGACCAGGGGATACACCCTCGCTTTAGCCTTACCTAATGCTTCTTCACGACATGGCTTCTCTTTGCAAAACATACAGGTACCTGGTCTCGGATAGCTGGAGTTTTCTTCCATCGGGGTGCTGCTAGGCAGCCTCCTTCTTCATGCCGCAGAGGCTGCGTAGAAGGCTGTTATGTTATAACAATCTTCTACAAATAGCGGAGTCCTCCGGATCGATAGAGTGCTCAATGCGGAAGCAGAGCAGTAACACACGAGTCACAGGAAAACCACGCGTCTTGATTGTCGTAACTTAAAGTTTCATGCCATATAGCAATCTTCAGACAACTGATTACGCACCTATAGCCATCACAGCGCGTGGAAATTTCCATCTTGCACCTGTTTTGTTGGTGCATTGAAGAGCAAGTATCTCCCCTCCTCCAACTTATTTTAAGCGCTTACCAAAGTGTGTGGCATCTTGCACCTGCATGATTGTGATTACAGGCAAGCCACATTATCATTATCATCCTTTCACACAGCCTTGCTTGCCTTCCTGCCATATCACATTTCTTTTCTCACTCACGGACCATGTAAGTTTGGCACATTTTCCATCCAGGACTTTTTGCACCCACCAGACCTCAAACCTTCACAGATTCCTTCCTATGCTGCTGTATAAATACCATACTAGCTGTGCATCACCGTAATCAGTTGTCTGAAGATTGCTATATGGCATGAAACTTTAAGTTACGACAATCAAGACGCGTGGTTTTCCTGTGACTCGTGTAACAATCTTCTACGTAACCTCTCTTATTGGCCACAGGCCATCGTGAGAAAAAAAGATTTCAAACCTCCTTAGCAATACGTAATGGTGAAGTATGCAGCCTTGGTTTTTCATTCAACTTTGTTTTACCCACTTACCTCGAGCACCCTGTAAAAAGGCTTCTTTTCTCACTCACACGTCAGTACTGCACACATACTCACACATACACACACACACACACACACACACACACACACACACACACACACCTACACACACTCTCTCTCTCTCACATACACACACACACACACTCATCACAGAATAACAACTGGGGGGGGGGGGGACAGCCACAGCAAGGCTGGTTGCACTCTTGTGTCCAGAACACAGACAGAAAAAACGTCCAGCGAAAACAACACCTCATATAGTGACAGCGTTGTGCAAGGTGAATCATACAGAAAAGCACAGCAATGGACAGAGCATCCGCACAATCCACGCCTCGCACAACTTATAACCTATAATTGCAGCAGCAATATTAAGAAATCTATCACAGAGAGAGAGAGAGAGAGAGAGAGAGAGAGAGAGAGAGAGAGAGAGAGAGAGAGAGAGAGAGAGAGAGAGAGAGAGAGAGAGAGAGAGAGAGTAACGCAGCACTCTCACTATCATGACCCATGTGTGAAGCCATACAAAGCTCCTCATTGGGAGGGAGGGTGGGAAACCAGCTTGCAAAGCAAGAAAACAAAAGATGAGGGACTGCGGCGTACCAGTACGCCCAAAACTGTCGGATCTCGGTCCCAGACCTGTTCGTTCGAAAAGAACAACATTTCTTGTTTATTTCGTAAAACTCAGCCAACAAGAAATGAAAAATTCTTTTCTCACTCACACGTCAGTACTGCACACATACTCACACACACACACACACACACACACACACACACACACACACACACACACACACACACACACACACACACACACACACACACACACCTGTTCCTGGTCCTGGTATACACTGCCATGTAGGTCACGTGTTTCTCGTTGAGCGAGACGGAGACGAGAGGAGACATGAGCGTTGGTGACGGGATAAGTCGTTTCGCCTTTTGAAACGCCTCTGGCAATTCTGACATTGCAATTGGAACTTGTCCCTTTCATCAGCAGTTGGGCGCCTGGTGGATCGGTTGCAGTTGTGGATAGCAAAGCCCCGGATCGACTTACAGCAGCGTTCACAAATGGGGCAGTGAGCGGTACAGCACGGTTTCCGAATACATAGGCGTACAGGTGAAGAGCTTGTGGCATTGGCAACATTCGGGGCAGAATTGGACTGGACACAGCGATGGACTGCAATGCCACCCGCACTCCGAAACCATCGGTGACACTGGGAGCACTGGCGGCTGTTGGCTTGCTGCTGGACTGGTTTACGCCGTTCCATGATGCACTTGTGGCGGGCGATATCTTGCTGCCGAGCAAATGCACGCCGGCACACCTCGCAGATTATCTCCCGAGCCGGTTTCTGAGCTGGTTGTATTGCTCGATAAGCTTGCCGCCACTCAGATCGTTCCTGCGCTGTGTCAAACCATGACTCGTCGGCGATGTTTATTCGTCGCAGGTCGACCCTAATTGCGTCTCGCCATCGTTTCCGCGGGCCACACGCTGGGCGTGGTGGCAGCAATGTGCCAAACAACAACATCCGCGGCATCCGCTCCTCAGGCATGCGTACCACGTGCCCAAGCCATTCCAGTCTTCTCTGCATAAGGCGGTCGGGGATATCCAGTGGGTTTGCTGCATTCCATGTTTTCAGAATGGTGTCCTTGGCTATCTTCAAGTCCCACACATCCCGCTGTGCAACACTCATGATGGAAAGAAGCGACCGGTAGTAGAAGGTCGTGATCCGTTGCACATCACTTTGCAGCGGTACCCACGTCTCCGCACAATAGAGCAGTAAGGACAGAACACAGGCCTCGAAAACCAGGCGCTTGGTGCGTAGAGAGAGATTGTGGTCATTGAAGACAGCATGACGGAGCGCTCCAAAAGCACGGGAGGCAGATGAAACACGGGTCGATACATCTTTGTGAGATCGGCCAGAATCATGGATAACAGCACCCAGGTATCGGAACTCACGCACACATTCCAATGTGCCATTCTTCACAGGAAGAGGAAGTCGGTCATCATCCGTGATACCATAGCCAACCGCCATAAATTTGGTCTTGTCCAGATTGACGGTCAGACCAAATGCAGACGAGACATCGATGAACATATCCAGAGCAAGAGCAGCAGCAGTACGGGTAGTGGCAAACAGTGCAGAGTCGTCAGCGAACTGGCAGTCGTTGATGGTAGTCTGATCGTCAGTACGCTTTCTCTTGAAATAAAGCGAGCCCCCAGGATTGAATGCCAACGGGACGCCGATACCAGGCACATGCTCGACCACTCTGGACCATCTCTGGAAAACAGCCCACATGAATATGTTGAATAAGACTGGTGCCATACAACAGCCCTGCCGCAAACCACTCTTCACTGCAATGGGTTGGATGGGTGTTGACCCGATGGAGAGAGTAGCCGACATGGAGGTGTGAAACGACTTGATGATGTTTACGATGTTACTAGGGACCCCTGCCTTCGCGAGAACCAGCCACATGCATTCACGGTTTACTGAGTCGTACGCCTTACGTAAATCAACAAAGACAACGTATCCCGGGCAGCGATGTTCGTACAACTTCTCCAGGACTTGGCGAACTGCAAACACCATGTCTGTGCAAGATCGACCCTTACGAAAGCCGCACTGGGAGTCGGGTAGAATATTCTCCGCAATAATCTGTAATCTGGACTGAAGTACTCGAGCAGCAACTTTCCCAACAACATCCAGGAGTGATATGCCACGCCAATTATCACACAATGAGAGGTTACCTTTCTTTGGGATTGGCACAAGATTGCAGTCTACCCATTCCTGCGGAACAGCCTCGTCATCCCAGACATGGTGCAACAGATCCAACAGTGCCTCCATGAAACTCTCACCACCCGCTTTGACCAACTCAGGCAGGATAGCTGAGGCGCCAGCGGCCTTGCCGTTGCTGAGTTGTCGAATAGCTCGCGCCACTTCTGCTGCATCCGGCTTGCCAGCGATGTTCTGGTTGATAGGCTGCTGGTCTATTTCGTCAATGGCACATGGATCAAATGTGCTAGGGATGTTGAGTACGCCATCGAAATGTTGGTACCATCGTCCACCTTGTTCCTCCACAGATTTGCAGATGTTGCCATTTGCATCCCTAATAGCGGTAGTAGACACAGGGCGTAATCCCTGCTTGGCAGCCTGCATATCCTTAACACATGCCCACACCCGTGAGGAGCTGAACCGTGCACCATCAAGAGATTTGGCTTTGTTGGTGAACCAGGAGTTCTTGGCAGAGCGGACAGCAGCTCTTGCCTTACTCCTGGCAGCCTTGAACCTGTTCCACGTGTCATCAGACCTGCCACTTGAAATCCATTCTTGATATCGCTGATTCCTTTCATTCAACAAGGGTTCGAGGGTATCTTTGCTCTCAGTAAACCAATCTGGTTGACGACGTTTCTGAAAACCGAGGGTCTCCTCTGCAGACTCGGTGACCGCGGTGCGCAACCTCGACCATTTGCATTCAACGGTGGTATGTTCATTCGGCTGTTGCAGACTGTTTGTGAGGCATTCACGATAGACATCAGCAACTCGTGTGATGTTTGCAGATGAGTCAGTGCTGTGGACATCCTTCAAACGTGCAACATCAAACCGCTTACATTTCTTCGTTTGCACACAATGCGAGCGGCGCTGCAGACGGCCTACTACAAAACGCGCAGCCACCAGGTTGTGATCGCTCCCACATTCCGCACTTCTTATAACTTGAGCATCAATACATTGGTGGTAGTCAGCTTGTGACGTGATGACAAAATCAATACAATGAAATCTCTTTGACCTTGGATGTTGCCAGGTCCACTTCCTATCCTCTGTCTTGCAGAACCATGTGTTACACACCATCGCCTGAATAGTTGCAAGAAAATCCAACAGCTCACGTCCTGCAGAGTTCATCTCACCCACTCCATGTGGGCCCCGTACACGTGACCACTCATCAGCGTCAGCATGCGTACGGGATCCAACTCTGGCGTTGAAGTCACCCAACAGAATAAACTTTTCTGTGCCCATCCGTGGCAAAGTCGCTTGCAAGTCCGCAAAGAACTGTTCCTTGGCAATTCGCTTGCTGGCGAACGTCGGAGCATATGCGGAGATGACAGTATACCATACCGGTGAACACCCATGAATATCAAACTTCAATCGCGCTGACACAATCCGAGAGCTGCGGGCGTCGTATTGACAACCGCCGTCACGCCACGCGCGAGCTGCATTTCCCAGCAACAGAATCGCAACACCTTCACCCCTTCGACACGACTCTCCCTCGCCAGGTGAAGGTCTTCCAGACGAAATTAGCACTGCTCCGTCGATGTTGTAGACGTTCTTATCCAGCCAGTAGGTCTCTTGAAGACAAACTATTTCCAATCCAAGACGTTTGAAAATTTGAATTATCCGATAAATTTTCTTGTCGTCAGCCACTTGATGTCGAGTGGATGCTGTTTGGACGGGTCCTTCACTTTCCAGCAACGAGCGGACATTCCACGTCCCAACGCTCAGGGTAAACTCCTTTCGTCTCCTACTGCGTGCGGTAGATGGCTCCATTCGCGGGCTTGCAAGGCCTCGCGATGGGTCCAACAGCGGAAAACAGAGTCAGAGTGACGACACCCGAAGTTCGTCCTGGAATCTGCTCTGTTGACTTTCCGCTGTGGACTTCTACTGGGAACTGTCCCAGGGACGACCCTGGAAGCCCAGAGTCGTCCCTGAGAACTGAAAACTAACAAAAACTAATCAAACGATGAGAGCTACAAAATTCCTAACTGACACACACACACACACACACACACACACACACACACACACACACACACACACACACACACACACCCCTACACACACTCTCTCTCTCTCTCACATACACACACACTCATCACAGAATAACAACTGTGGGGGGACAGCCACAGTAAGGACGCTAAAGCATAGCAGTAGAGTCACACAGCTAGCACTTGGGACACCTGCAGCAGATTGGGCAGGGACTCCTGAATGTAAGCCTTCATAGCATCACTTCTCCATCCTCCCTGTCGCTGAATGAGCCTGTCTGGTACTCCTGCTGCAGCAGCCGTGGATGCACCTCCCGACCTCAAACTGTGTAAACCATACCCATCTGGGTTTACGCCGATACGCTTCAGAGCTTCACGCACTAACTCTCTTGCTCTACTGTAGGATAGCGAGTGCTTGATGGCGGTCCTGCCCTTTACACGAGCTATACGCCCGAACAGCTTGACATGACCTTGGTGCCCTCTTTTTTCAATCAGATGCTTCACTAGCGATACCGGGCACAGGTCACTCTCCCATCGGCTGATGAACACCCAGCTACCTTGCCTCAGTTGGTCGTTCTTGCGAACTTGCAGGAAGACCGCCATATGTGATGACTTGATGGCTACCTCATCCACGAAGATGTTGGCCAAATCATCCCACCTCATCATACCGGCATAACCCAGTACTTTGATGGTTAGGGTCTGCAGGTCTTGCAGTGATGAGCTTGACAGTTCCCGATGGAGGCGCTCCAGAAGTGATTTTGATAATGGCAATTTTCTATCCTTCGGTCGAGCCAGAGAGCGCTTGGCTGCCTGCATCACATTCTTCACCACCCCGTTGGCATGGGTCTGGGTATCCCTGGATATCATGTTTCCATGACAAGGCGCACACGGCTGAGACCAATGGGCTGACAGTTTTGGCATCTTGCATGATGTAGACCAGATATAGGGCTACATGAAATGGGTCTGCTGGCAGATGAGGCACCTTCTGACGCTCTGCCCATTTGCTCCATCTACAGAAAGCAGAGTCGGACTTCTTCACAGTTCTTGGTGCCCGACTCATATTCATAATGGATGGCAGACATTGTTCTAGCGCCTTCATGTCGTCTGAGAGGTTGTCCTTGGCTGGTTCTGAACAGAGAATAGAATGGTTTCTGTCAATGCTTCCTAGCTGGCTATGTCAGTGCAGTCGACTCGTCAGCTTCCTTCTTCCCCCAGGGGTATGTCGTCGCTATACCTGGCGATCTTCCACCACTCCTGCCATTCACCCGCACCCACAGCTTTCCACTGCCAGGCAGTTGCTTACGTGCTCAGAGCACAATCACCTCCCCGCAGTGGGGACATCCTGCAGCAGGACCTCGCAGACACTGCATGCACGCATTCTCGCTCATCACCACATGCTCCCCAAACAGACATCTTTCCGTCAGAGAAAAACTCCAGCGGCCGGGGAATTTCAGCATCCCTCTTCTAACAAACACAGTTTGTCACTGTACAAATGCGTAGTGCATACACGTCACAAGGACTCACACTGCCACCAAAGAAATTGTATGGACAAGTACCCTCCAGGAAGGTATCATGAGACTTTGGCAGGCTGATTGCCTCCTTAACGAATTCTGCCCACTTTGGGCCGCTACGCAACTTTGGCCACCATGGCGCCGATTGCCATTCTGGAACAACCAAAGTACCGTGGCATTTTGACACGATCAACATATCTACCACACGCCCTATCAAGTACATTGGTGGTACCAGCCAAACTCTTTCTCCGCTCCAATTCACAGTGAATGCATCAATACCCGAGCACCCCGGGTTCCACCACCTTGAGCAGAATCTACTCATTTGCTTTGTTCTGCTGCTTGCAAAGCAATCAATGCTGTGAGGGCCTCACATCGAATCAAGCCAATCGAACAATTTGGGACTTAACTGCCAGTCATCCATATCAGACAGCTTTGAAAGGTAATCGGCCAGCTCATTTTCTTCGCGAGGCACCCATTCTGCCAGCAACTGAATACCATGCACGGCGCACAGCTTGTGAATCTCCAGTGCTTCGCTCTGCAAATGAGATTTTGAACTGCCTACTTGTATTATGTGCACGGCTGCCTGGTTATCGCTTCTGTGAATGCAAACGCCACCTTCAATCTCTTTCGACAGCGAACTCAGAACCACAAAATAGCTCGCAGCTCACGCCATGTGGAGCTGGCACTAGCCTGCACAATTTCTTTGGTCCATTCCCCTTTAGCTAATTCAGTTCCTTTTGATGTAACTGAGAAACCTCCCCAGCCAGAGTCGCTCGTGTTGGACCACGAGAGCACTGTCACCCTGGGGTCTTTTTTCCAAAAAGGTTGACCGTGGCATTGACTAAACGAGCCAGACCAAAACTCCAGATCTTGAAGCGCCATTTGAGACCAGCTGAGTTTTGCATGCCACGACTTACGGTTCATAATCAGTGCATAAAATGACCTCGTCCTCAACCTGCAAACGGGGCCTAATGCCAGCGACATAGATAGCAAATACCCCGTAAGCCTGGCCAATTGTCTGGCAGTTGGATATTCGACCTGTGACAGCTTTTCTACAAACGTCTTCAGCTTTTCCACCCGTCCCTTAGTGACCCGTATCATCCCTTCCCTCATGTCGACTTCCATGCCAAGCATTTCTACCGTCTGTGAGGGCTCCCAGTGGCATTTATTTTCGTTTGGAACAAATCCGGCCTGAACTAGATCTGATTTCAATCTTTTCGCTACTGCCTGTGCACCCTCGACCGTAGAGTGCCCATCCGACCCGTCATCCATGTAAAGCTGGCATCTGATGCCGTCCCTCCGCCAGTGTCTTAGTAAGACACGGGTTACCTTCGTGAAAATGTACGGGGCAGTGGATAGACCGAAGGGCAGAACACTGAAAACGAACCACCTGCGATCACCCCCCTTCCCCACCCAGGAGAAACCTAAGTACTTCCAATACGCCTTCGCAATTTCAATATGATGGTACCCACTCTTCAAATCGAACGTTACCAAATAATCTCCCTGAGAGTACACATTTGCCACGACCTTCATGTCCTCAAGCTTGAACTTAAAGGGAAACTGAACGCCAAAAATAAGTATGGCTTATCCGAAGGAGAATTGGGCACTGATTCCGATGAGCTATGTCTCGAGCCGATCAGAGAAGAGGAACCGTGTCAAATTTCATAAATAACACCTTCCATATTTGGAAATTGGGCTTGATGACGTGCGTACTGCTTAGCTATCACCATGCTGTGCATGCTCAGCAGTGTAATTGAATGGAAGAAAACAATTACTTTGGTGTTTTGCAGCTCTATTTCGTTCCCTGACGGTAACCAAATCTAGATGTAGGAATCTGTTGAGCAGGAGAGTGACACATGTCTTCCCGAAGGCTGTTCAGCCTGCAGTGGTGATGAAGAAAACACGAATATCACCCCAAGATCGATTGTAGCGAATTGGAAAAATCATGGTGAATTTGCTTCCACTCCAAGGCAATATCGAGGTATGAAGGGTGCTTGTACTGCCTTCCAAAGTGAAGAGGAGATGAACATGACTTTGCATAGCTGTTGTTCTACGACAACTTACCTACTCTTGCTGGTTCCGTAGTGGCATATTGCAAATTTCGTGGACGAACAACTCGAGTCACTAGTGGCTAGTGAGCAACACTAACAGGTGAGATTTTTCAATTTGACAAAAAATTGTTCTTGTTTGAGAACAGACGGGTGGCAGTCCTTAGACTCAGTACGTGTCTCTCTGCGGCTTCTTTCCCTTCATCGATAGGGTTGTGCTTGAAGTCGAAATAAATAGAACATGTGGAACAAAAATCTGATCATGTAATTCGAATTTCAATTTCAAAGTATGTGTACATCAAATCACAAAAATTTCAATATGGTGCTGTGCACTGAAAAAGACTGGGAGCTGGCAGCAATGGAAAGGGTAGAAACGAAACCAGTAAAGCAGAGTATTCATAAGGTGGAGGGAGTTGAAAACGGGAGACGAGTAGTGAGCATTTCAGTTCGAAGTACTTGGAAGTAGTGTCAATAGACAGCATCGTGTTGCATATGTTGTGAATATTGTGCGAATCTAATAATTGGCAGAGGATAGTGATTAAGCAGAGTATTGTTACAATACGAGGTACTTTGTGAGCAGATAGCAATCAATATCACGACATGGTTTAGACAGGAACTCATAAAAGTCAAGAAATTGATAATCCAAAATTATGATTATTATCCCCTGAGTAGTATAATTATTATGGTATTCTCCTGTGTTTACATGCAGAGCCTTGACGTTGCTGGACGAGCGACAACATAAATTACATAAACTTGTAGCTCATAATGTGGGATGACTGCCGTATTGCATTGCCAACGCAAACCCATCCTGTGTCAGTGCAGCCATCCAGCAACTTGTACTCCCCGGACCAGATGCTGCTGCAGCTGAACACCATGCCGATGGAAAGCCGGGAGTTGATGGCGAAGCATTCTGGTCTGCACAGTACAAGGCAAAGAACAATTATGAATTATAACGCATTGTAATCCTTCCCACACGTCTTTGTAAAAACAAACAAACAGTGCCATTATCACAACACTTGATCAAGCATCTTGATGGAGGTATTTTCCATTGTGCTGGCCCAGCATCTGCATCAGGAAGACCATGTACACTTACAAGTATCTTGTGTGTGTGTGTGTTTTGTGCGTGCGTGTGTTTGTGTATCCGTCTGTGCACACGTGTGGGTGTGTGGGGGGGGGTAGACGCATATGTGTATGGGTAGGAGTGTGTGTGTGTGGGGGGGGGGGGGGGGGGTTCACGCACATGTGTATGGATGTGCGCGCTGCATGCGTGTGTGTCTGTGGGATGGGGTGGGGGTGCACGCACATGTGTACATGTGTGCGCGCAATATAGAATGTGTGTATTGTGTTCGTTAAACACAGGGAGTCCTCCTGATTCCATAAACTTTGTGATCATTGTGATTTCATGTGCTTTGTGAAGTTGAAATTCGCAATACATATACTGATGCTTGATTAGATTTATGTTCCACATGTTCTATTTATTTTATTTTACTTCAAGCACTTGCACTATCAAGCAGAACCCTACCAATGAAGGGAAAGAAGCAGCAAAGACACGTACTGAGTCTAATGACACTGCCACCGTCAGTTCTCCAACAAAAACATTTTTTGTCAAATTGAAAAATCTCACCTGTTAGTTAGTGTTGCTCACTAGCCACTAGTGACTCGAGTTGTTCGTCCACGAAATTTGCAATATGCCACTACGGAACCAGCAAGAGTAGGTAAGTTGGCATAGAACAACAGCTATGCAAAGTCATGTTCATCTCCTCTTCACTTTGGAAGGCAGTACAAGCACCCTTCATACCTCGATATTGCCTTGGAGTGGAAGCAAATTCACCATGAGTTTTCCAATTCGCTACAATCGATCTTGGGGTAATATTCGTGTTTTCTTCAACACCACTGCAGGCTGAACAGCCTTCGGGAAGACATGTGTCACTCTCCTGCTCAACAGATTCCTACATCTAGATTTGGTTACCGTCAGGGAACGAAATAGAGCTGCAAAACACCAAAGTAATTGTTTTCTTCCATTCAATTACACTGCTGAGCATGCACAGCATGGTGATAGCTAAGCAGTACGCACGTCATCAAGCCCAATTTCCAAATATGGAAGGTGTTATTTATGAAATTTGACACGGTTCCTCTTCTCTGATCGGCTCGAGACATAGCTCATCGGAATCAGTGCCCAATTCTCCTTCGGATAAGCCATACTTATTTTTGGCGTTCAGTTTCCCTTTAAAGTTTTGCAAATGCTTGTTTACATATCTCAAGTCCACAATGAGTCGTAGCTTCTTGCCGTTGTTCACAATGCCTAACGGACTGGTGACTACACCATCCTCCCTTTTTACTTATTGAATGCAACCCTGGTTCAGCAGACTTTCCACCGAGTCACAAACAAACTCGGCATTCTCACATGCACTGCGGTGGTTTGTAAATTCTCTTGCACGCGGGACCTCTATGAAGGGCAGTGCGTATCCATGCAATACTATGGTTTGAATAAACCTAGATGCCCCCATCATGCGCCAAAATTGCATACATTTAGCTAGGCTACCTACTTGAACATCTTGAACACCAACTTCATGCACATCCCACCCACCATCAGCCTCCATCAAATAAGAATCAACATCTCTTTCTTCATCGGCATGAATTGGTGCAACAACAGCAGGCTTATTTTCTAGCAGCGGGTACAGAATCTGACGAAGTGGTCAGCGCTGCTGCAGCGGTGGCACACAGGCCTGGGGGGTCTGGGGGGGAACTGCTGGGGCAGGGGTTGCTGTGACGCCCGGCGTGAAGGGGATTGGGGAATTGCCCCAGCTCCTGGACGAGGTGGCTGGGGCACTGCCACGAAAGGGCTCAGCCTAACATTAACAGTGGGGGCTCTTTGCTTCGTGCTTTGAATCGCAGCGATTAGCTTTTTCGACTTTTCGGAGGACGACAGGATGTCGACCAGCTCACCCCCCTCTTGAAACCTGCTGGCCGCCTCGTGGCCATGCACATCCGCCACCACCAACCATTCTTGTCAAGCAGACAGCAACGACTCACCTCTTCTGAGAGAGACTTCGGCCACCCTTCAGCTTCCGCAGGTCCCGCCTGGTCTTCTTGAGTTGGCGTTGCAGCTGCTCATTCAGGCTGTGCTGCACTTCATAAGACCTTGTCTTCCACTTTCGCGCTGACATCGAGGTGGAGGATCTTCGCGACTTCTTCAATTTTTTGAATTTTTTGGTTTTTCTTTTCCGGCGGGAGTCATCCGACGAGTCAGACGAATCTGATGACGAGGACGATGAAGAAGATGATGACGAAGAAGATGAAGACGACGATGGCACAGAAACATTACGGCGTTTACGCTTGGACGAGGACGACTCATGTCCCCGTTCCAGCTGTCCCTCGAGGAGCCTGATTCTCAGGGCGCTCTCTTCCTTTTCCGCCTCAAACTTCTCCCTCATTGCATTGAGCTCCACGGTCAGCTGCGCTGCCGAGGGGGCCTTGGATTTTTTCCTTGGAGGTACCAGCTGCGCTGCCGAGGGGGCCTTGGATTTCCTTGGAGGCATAACGGAAAGGCAGGTAGATCTACGACTGATGAAATCAAGGGAGTCCAGAAAAAAGGCAACCAGCTTGCAAAACAAGAAAACAAAAGAAAAACCTCCTTAGCAATACGTAATGGCGTAGTATGCAGCCTCGGTTTTTCATTCAACTTTGTTTTACCCACTTACCTTGAGCACTTACCTTGAGCACCCTGTAAAAAGGCGTATTGTCTGCAGGGATTGCCCTAGTAAAATAATAAATACAATACAAATAGAACAACTCCTATTTGTGCTGGCCCTGACTAATAGCGAAAGCACATGAGAAACTGGTTGCCTGGAGCAATGACGGAAGAAACGCTGATGTGATCTCACTCGGGTAAGGGATAATGTGAAACCGCGAAGCAGTCAGGGTCTTGCTTCTCAGCCTATGCTATATGCCGCTGCCAATCTGCTGTTGGGTAGGGCGCTCTATTGCTATTGCCTCTGTTAGGAGCACCTTCTCTGTGATGTGGGATAAGGAAGGCGGAATTTCCCAGTACAAAGGCAAATCAATGTTGCCAGTGTCAGTATGCCCAGGTGGTTGATAAGGGGTTTTCATAACTACGTTCCTTGGCCCTTGGGCCCCATTGCTGTTGTTGCTAGGTTGCATATGCCAGGTATTGGCCTTTCATCTCACAATAGTTGAGGGTCAGCAGCAATGCAACAATGACTATGTGGTGGAAGGAGCATGCAATGCTGCAGTGCAAGTGCAATATGCAGACATCACTTCGAGTACATGCTTTTCTCTAGTTTAGCACTGTAGCACACACTTAGCTCTCCTTCTTCTTCTTTTGAGATGCCTTAGCCTTGACAAAGTATCTCTGCGGTCCAGAATTATTTGGCTCTGGGAAGCAACACTCAACACTGTAAACGAATGGCGAGAAGAAGGACTCATCCCCGAATGGTTTCTGTGTCGGGCGTTAGGTACCTTTCTCGATTCTGAAGATGCTGGAGTACAGCACTAGCAGAAACACCACATAGCTAATCCTCCGAGCGATGGGTCCAGGCCTCGGCGGGAAATTCTGCGTCTGTTTTTTTCTTCACGGGAGAAGCAGCTTCTTCTGTTCCCGATGCAGATGGTGTCAAGGTATTTGCTGCTGTAGCGACCAGTGAAGGAGGAACGGATTTTCATCGCCCTTTCGCTGCTCGGCGCCGACTGCCATCATTGTCCCCTGTCCTAGGCTCTGGGGCGTTGGGAATAAAATAAAATCTTTCGGTCTTACCTCTGCAACAAAATCATCTCGCTTTCAATCTAGAGGTATCTCTCACTCACGTAAGTCTTCAGCTGAGCAAAAGTCCATCTAGCAATCGTTTCGCCCACAGGTGGGTTCGCAAAACGAGAAGCAATTGCTGGTGTACTATTTCTTGCTGCCATATCCGGGTATCAAAATGAAAAATTGAAAGCAAACTATGCACAAAGGTTTCAGAGTTCCTTTTCTCTATCCGAAAATTTTCTCCGACGGAATGCTACAATGCGGTAACAGTGGAACTGCATGCATTCCATTCATGCACGTGCAGCACCTGATCGCGTAAGCGCGCAACAAGCCTAAAATCCGTGTACTTTGCACATCCCGTGCACTTGACAAGCTAATCCTGGGCGCATCAATCGCATGCCCTCTCAACTTTTCGAGCGCTTTAATATTTGGCATAATATCTGACATCTATTTAGTTGATGGATCGAGCTCGAGCGCTCTGCTTCGATGCAAAAAAACTTCAAACAAGAGTTGATCAGTGATTGTGACTGTGATTTCTGCATTACTGTAATTATTATGTAGATGATGAAGACACGATCGATACTCAGAATCCCTTGAGGACTGACGATGGCGGAGGATCACAAATTACCAGCGTCTCTCCTGAAGGCGCAGACACGATTGCGTGATGCAGTCAAGGATCGTGGTGTGCAGATCAGCGGGGGTTTAGGAACAGATAGGGAAATAGCTTTGAGCGAGCTCTTTGTCAATCTTACTCTGCTGACGAAGGAAGAAGTAGAAACACTTTTCAAGAGCGAGTCGTTCTTTTCCTCCGAATCTGAGAGAGCACGCCAGCTAGATGCTATCAGAGCAGCTCAGGATGGAAAGTCCGCAAAGATACGTGGCATTGAGCTTAGCGAGATCTTCTCTGACACAGGTAGCGATAGTGCAAAGGACCAAGCAAGTGCCAGCGGAGTAGTTGATTCCGAATGTGGACTTCTGTCTCGTACCGCTAGCAATGTTTCCATCGGAGTGAAAAAGAATAACGTGCTTGCGTTTGGCAGTGCAGGCAGTGGCAAATCTACAATCTTCCTTCTAATGCTGGAATACCTGTGGGCTATAGATTCGCTGTTGAAGGAGAAGATTAATCTTGTCTTGGCTGTTGAGTTACGACGTGCTGAGGTGCGATCTGCAACTAACCTGTGTGAGTTGCTGGCTGCTCGATTCGACAGGTTGGACATGGAACAAGATGAGCTGGAGGAGATAGCTCGCTACTTTCGCCGTCATCCGTCACGTCTCTGTGTTGTGTTTGACGGCATGGACGAATGCAGCCTGGAGAAATGTAGCCCGTACATGCAAGACATGCTGTTGAGGGAACGCAGTGTTGATATGCATGTGGTGGTCACATCTCGACCATGCGCCGATGCTTACAAGTTAAGCCAATGTGGAAAGTACCATCAACAACTGGAGGTTATCGGATTCTCACAAGAGAACGTGAAGACGTACGTGAGAAAAGTGGTGGGCGGAAAACAAGCGGAGGAGATGCTGGAGAAGCTGCATGCACAGCCGGACACGCTAGCATTGATGGGAACTCCATTATTTGCTGCTCTGGCATGTGAACTATACCACAGCGGACTCGGCTTGGCAAAATCCAGCACGGCATTGTACGAGTCGCTACTTCTACGTGTCTTGGAGCGGAATGCAGGAAAGTTGCACAAGTCGTTCGCCGAGGTGGACGGACAGGAGATGAAGTTGCTGTACGAGGTCTCCCGCTTTGCACTTGCAATGTTGTCGGTGCAAAAGGTCGTGTTCAGCGAGTCGGAAGTCAAAAGCGCCGGTTTAAGTGATGCCGCTCTTCAGCTTGGACTCCTGATCGCTTACAAAGACGGCAGCTCGACTGAGAACCGACAGTATCGCTTCGCTCACCTGTCCCTACAGGAGTTCATGTCGGCATGGTATCTGTCACGCGAAGTGCTGAAGGACGAGCATGACGCGGCATGGCTGGTGAAGAGAGTCGGTCATTACAGTGGTCACATGACAATGTTCTGGCGCTTCGTCATTACACTGTTACCGCGCAAGCCCTCGTTCGTCATCATAGAGCATATCTGGCGGCTAATCTGTGGGGAGCGCCTATCGTCGACATCGGACACTGCCGACTCTCGTCTTGTGGCTGACATTGTCAGCTACTCCCATCGCAAAACTGCACGTCCGGGTCTTGAAAGGATGCAGTCCACGCTTCGTGCAACGCTAACGTATGAGAAAATGAAAGAACTGGCCTACAAGCTGCTGGACGAGACGTGCGGTGAGGGCAACGGCTGCCAACGTGTCGAGAGCGCTTTGCCACGGGGGAGAGAGTTGACGGATGAACTATTTCTGTCAACTCTCATCGATGTGTGGAAGAAGGAGGCAGTAGATCCCAACACGAAAATATTCCTCACTGCTGTGCGCAACGTCAATCCCGTCGCGGCATTTCAATGCGAGCGTATGATGCGTCCGAGCACCAAGACACCGGTCCCATCATCAACTGAGGACGCTTCTGCCTTTGCTATGCCTGCAGTTCGTCCAGCGCAGTCGACCGAGGAGCGATGCTATCTGGTTCATCTTCTGGTGGCTCATCATGAGCACTGCGGGTATCAAGGTGCGTCCTGTGATGGTCATTGTTCATTCTTTTCACAAGTGTTTCACAAAGGCATTAGCTTTCACTCTGTACGGCTATCTCTTTTTGATTGTGTATCTATTGGGCAATTTCTAAGCACACATTATTGCTTTGATAGCAGTACCATTAATCTCGGTTTTTCTCACTGTGGTAATGCTGGTCTGCGAAGCATTGCTGCTGGTCTGTCTCAATGCAAGGGTGTACGCACGCTAGATCTTGCCTACAATGCATGTGACGATGGCAGTATACTGTCGTCCATCATTCAGTCTTTGTCAGGCAGTCTAGTGGATGTCTATGTGAATGGTAATCCTGTAGATAGTGATGGTATTGTATCAGTGTGTAAAGCATTGTCTACTTGTTCTAAGCTGAGTGTGGCCCGTGTGCCTTACCCATTCACTCTCTGTGACCGTGATGGTGTAGGTGTTCTGTCACACACATTCACTCTCCATGGTGATGGTGCAGGTATTGTCCCTCTGTCATATGTTAGTGAAGTTGTTGAGTCATGCCCTAACCTGTGTGAGCTGGAAGCACGGGGGTATGGTTTCCAGTATGATGATGATTGTTTGGAAAGGTTTGTGAGAGCTGTTCAGTCTCTTGCTCTGTTGCATACACTACGGGTTTCACACTGTGGTCAGAATGCCATTTTGTTGTCCCGGCTTGAGCAGCTTGTCCTTGACCCTACCTGTACCCTGTCCTCACTTTGGTGATTGTAGTGACTGTGTTTGTACTTTGTGTACATTATGTGAGTGGGTAGATGATTAGTTTCCTGATTCGTCTCTTGAGCACAGACCGGCAGCAGCAGCAAAGCCTAGACCAGTTCTTTTTTTCTACCTATCTAATGTACATAGAGAAGACACTACTGTCGTCAAACTTGAATTTTCATTTTTCTATTGAATGAAATAATTTCCATGTCTATACCCCACT
Source organism: Sycon ciliatum (assembly GCF_964019385.1). Taxonomy (NCBI): domain Eukaryota; kingdom Metazoa; phylum Porifera; class Calcarea; order Leucosolenida; family Sycettidae; genus Sycon; species Sycon ciliatum. The sequence goes on from NC_088654.1 coordinate 28,290,479, forward strand.
CTCGTAGTACAACCACTGTAGAGAATACATTGTATTTTTTCTTAGTAGCTCTGCTTATAACAATCTCTTTTCCCCGAGTGTGTGTTTTTTCTTGAGTATTTTTGCTGTTCATGAACTCGTATCTGGCTGACTAATCACGGCCAAGTTGTAATATTATAATGTACAAATGTAATACCAACCCTAGGTCTAATCCGCTGATGATCAAATTAAATGTGCTGAGCCTGTCTTTTGACATTGTGTGATACTGGACTGTGTGCGCATGTGGGTGCACATGAGCAAGCGTTTCTGTTGGGTGCGGGTGGGGTGCGCGCGCATGTGTGTGTTTGTGTGTGTGTGTAGCAGCTAGTTCGGTTGGTGGGTACGCTTCTGCCAAATGGTGTTGGGTCTGTGACCAACAGGCTGGGCTGCTTGAAGGTGTAATGTTGTACCTGCCACCTTTATTGGTTCCAGGGTTCATATAATTTCTATTTGAAGAATGTTATAACAAGACAAACTGTCCGCTATGTTACACTCTGGTGCTGAATCTCACTGTTGAGAACAAACTGATATACTGTGAAGAACGAGGAATCTCTGTGAACTACGAAACTCTGAAAATACAAGCAAAACTCTGAGCTGCGAAATAACAATTGCAAGCAGCGCGAGCAAACTCTAGACTGACTCTACCTCTCGTAGGTCTTACTCGACATCAGTAGGTCTAAGTAACTCTAACAAACAAACTCTACATCTAACAAATATAGCACGGAACATGTGAATATAAGGAGCTGATTGCAAGCAGCGCCAGCCAAAGTGCAGCGATGCAAAGAGACACGGAGAGCAGGAAAGCGCTCCGAAGGAGACGCAAAGGAAACATGAGCGCTCGCAACAGTCCCGAGTCACGAAGGAAGTGCAGTGCAGTGACAGGTACGGGAAAACAAAAGAGTGCGGTAGCCGTGTCAAATGCATTGATTGGTGAATGACTGAAAACTTACCCACCGTACTGGAGCCAGCAGAAAAGGGTATCAATGCACACTGGATTCAGTCATGTGGTCATCAGGTCATGCGTGACCATGGTGACATACTACACACGGTGTAAGGCTACAGATTCATGCAAGTACATAACCATGCTCTACTGCAGAGATGGAGTATTCCAGCACATATCCTCCTTCACTCAGGAGTGGCGGGTAAAATGCGCCAACGAGTGAGTACAACTACTATGCTAAGATACTAAGCAAAAAACTAAGAACATTGCTAACATGTTATTATGGTTATTATGAATTACACAGCACAGTTTGTCTGGTTAAACATCACTGTCTTACTGATCTGCATCCAGCAAGGGGACAAGGTGGTGAATAGATCGGCAATAGACTTTGCCGCCTACGGTGACGTCGACCACACGGACTATTGTAGTGCATATTCACGAACATTCTACAGTCCATGCACACGTGACATTACGCAATGATTGCATAGGCAAATTCTAGTTACTTCCCTTTTGATTACGTAGTGATTACATCACTTACACATTACCCATTTGCCACATCGAGCGTATGACGTTTTTCCATGTTCTTTCTCTCTTGCATGTCATGATGCAATACTGATTGCACCTACATGATGCAATACTGATTGCACCTACATGATGCAATACTGATTGCACCTACATGATGCAATACTGCATTGTACTTACATCAGCAATTGCAATTCTCATGACCACATCCGTTTCCTTCTTGCACTTTCTACCGCAACGCACAATTGCTAACGCTTCTCTCTCTACCCTATATAAGCTGCATTCGCTTGCATATTATTCAGATCAATCGTAATCTTTTCCATTCCGACTCAACTTGAATTAGTGCTTTCTTAGTTGTAATAAAACGTTGTGTTCCACGACCCGTTGCACGGCTGAGTTGAATCTAGCGAAGCACTAAATTGGTGACCCCGACGTGATCGATTTCCGACCTGATTCAACGTTCTGTGCAATTTTTAGAAATGTCCGACAACGAGCAACCCGCTCCCGCTCTCGAGGCTAATGCCGCTCCAGACCAAGCTGCAAACCCCGCTGGAAACGCTGGTCCACCAGACGCTCCGGCCCAAGACGGCCCTGCCGCAAGGACCATCGCGCCAGTCAACTTCAAACTGCCGCCGTTCTGGCCAGGTGACCCGCAGTTATGGTTTGCGCAGGCTGAAGCTCACTTCTCCAACCACCGGATTAACACCTCCCGAGCACGGTACAATGTGATCGTGTCATCGCTAGCTCCGGAGTTTGCAACAGAGATCCGTGACCTGTTGATCGCTCCACCGGAAGACGAACCCTACGCCAAGCTGAGGGCTGCACTCACAACACGGACGCAAAAGTCGGAGCAAATCCGTCTTCGAGATCTGTTGTCAACCGCCGACGTCGGTGACAGCAAACCCAGCAAGGTCCTACGCAGAATGCAGCAGCTACTGGGAGGAAAATCGCTTGACCCTTCTATCTTGCGGGAACTCTTCGTGCAACGTCTACCCCCAGCTGTCCGTCAGATTCTAGCAGCTACACCTACGACTCTGTCTCTGGAGGAGTTAGCGGCCCTCGCTGACAAAGTGGCCGAGTCTACAGTCCCATCAGCGAACACTCAAGTACACGCAGTTTCGGAAAAGGCCACTTCAAAAACTGCTGCAGTCGGCTCAACTGCCTCAAGTGCTACCACTTGTTTCAGCCCCAGCTCTGACTCGACGACTCAGCTGTCGCTACTCCGTTCGGACTTGGACAAGCTGTGTCTGACTGTACAAGCGCTAACCAAGGTGCGCTCCCGTGGACGTGACGATTGCCCCATCAAAACGGCGGGATTTCCAACACGGGATCGGCGCACTGGACGCAGCGCTTCCCGCTCTCCCAGCCGCGCCGTACGCATTGAGGACACCGATAGCGACGACGTCTGCTGGTTCCACGCCAAGTTTGGTGACAAAGCTCGACGTTGCCGATCTCCATGCCGTCTGTCGGGAAACGGGACCGCCAGCCGCTAATCGCGACCACTAGCCCGGCTGGCTCCACCTCCACTTCTGAAGGTCGCCTCCTGTATATGCGTGACCGTGTCAACGGAATCAATTTCCTGATCGACACCGGCGCCTCAGTAAGTGTACTTCCTCCGTCCTTTGCTACCTCTGTAAAACGTTGTCATAGCCCTAGTCTTCGTGCCGCCAATCACAGTACTATAGAAACGCATGGTCAACAATTCCTTGAGCTTGACATTGGTCTCCGTCGGTCGTTCAAATGGGTGTTCGTTGTCGCCGATGTCAATTACCCTATCCTCGGAGCCGATTTCCTGTGCCACTACAAGCTGACTGTCGATCTTGCAACGGGACAACTGCAGGACTCCTCGACCAATCTACGCATCAACGGAGTGGCCGCCGATGTCACGGATTCTGCAGCCAACCTCCTCGCAACCGATCAACCGAACCGATATTCGTCTCTCCTGGCCGAGTTTCCAGACCTTGTTCGACCTGCTACTGGTGAGTCGCCATCCAAGCACAATGTTACCCATCGCATAGTCACTAATGGCCATCCCGTGCATGCTAGACCCCGCCGCTTAGCTCCTGATCGCCTTGCCACTGCTAAAGCTGAATTTCAGCACATGCTCACACTGGGCATTGTTCGCCCGTCTGCAAGCTGTTGGTCTTCCCCGCTGCATATGGTCCCGAAACCCTCTGGTGACTGGCGCCCTTGCGGCGACTACCGAGCCTTGAATAACTGTACAGTCCCCGATCGCTACCCCATTCCTCATCTGCAAGACTTCACTTCCCATTTGCATGGCACGACCATCTTCTCCAAGATAGATTTAGTCCGAGCATATCACCAAATCCCAGTCCATCCTGATGATATCCCCAAGACTGCCATTACCACACCTTTTGGCCTATTTGAGTTTGTCCGAATGCCCTTTGGTTTACGCAACGCTGCCCAAACCTTTCAACGCTTCATTGACCAGATCACTGCCGACCTTCCATTTTGCTTTGCATACATTGATGATCTCTTAGTCGCTAGTGCTAGCCCCGCTGAACATGAACGCCACCTCCGCTGCCTGTTCCAACGCCTAGTTGATCACGGTATCATCATCAACGTACAGAAGTCCCGGTTTGGCGTATCCGAACTAGACTTTCTGGGCCACCACGTTGATGCCACCGGTATTCAACCCCTAACGACCCGAGTCCAAGCTATCAAGGAGTTTTCGCTACCGACCAGTGTCCGTAAGCTACGAGAATTCCTAGGCCTGGTCAACTTCTACCACCGGTTCCAGCGCAACCTCGCAACCCGCCTTGCACCACTCAACGCCATGTTACAAGGCCGGCCGAAGAGCAAGGGCCCGCTTGAGTGGACGGATGAGGCACGCGAGGCCTTTGATTCGACCCGCAGCGCCTTAGTCCACGAAGTCACCCTCTACCACCCTAGCCCTGACGCGGCCTACAGCATGATGGTTGATGCATCCAATGTTGCCGTCGGCGCTGTTCTACAACAACACATCAACGGTGAGTCCCTGCCTGTCTCGTTCTTCTCACGCAAGCTAAAGCCGGCCGAGACCCGCTATAGTACGTTCTAGAGTTGGTGGACAAGCCGTTGATTATTCACTCTCATTGTAATATCAAAAAGTATTCTTTCTAGACCAAAGAGTGGTATATTTGATAACATTTAATAACGATAGAGATTTTTACGGTACTTCTCCAGACGTTTCGTTGTTCTGAACAACATCGTCAGTGGATCCACTGACGATGTTGTTCAGAACAACGAAACGTCTGGAGAAGTACCGTAAAAATCTCTATCGTTATTAAATGTTATCAAATATACCACTCTTTGGTCTAGAAAGAATACTTTTTGATATAGTACGTTCTGCCGAGAATTACTAGCCATATACCTCGCCATCAAACACTTCCGTCATTTCCTGGAAGGCCGTCCGTTCCACGTCTGCACCGACCATAAGCCACTGATCCACGCTATCCGAAGCCACTCGCAACAACACAGTCCTCGCCAGCAACGACACCTCAGCTACATTGCCGAGTTTACCACTGATCTTCGATACGTCCCTGGTAAGGAAAACGCTGCAGCTGACGCACTCTCGCGTTGTGACCTACCCGATGACGCCATCGCAACCATTGCCAGCCTGGACTTCGGCAGCCTCGCCCTCGCTCAACGGGCCGACAAGGAACTCTCCAAGCTCCGTCACACTGTCCCTCCATCAACATCACTCGTCTTCAAAGGCATCCAGTTTCCCATGGTTAACACACCGATGACGTGTGATATCTCCACTGGCTCCGCTCGTCCATTCGTCCCAAGCCAGTTCAGACGAGGTATCTTCGACTCACTCCACAACCTCTCTCACCCCGGACACCGGACCACCCGGCAGCTCATCACCAGCCGCTACGTTTGGCCGTCAATGAACAAAGACATCGCTGCGTGGTGCCGCTCCTGTATCGCTTGCCAACAAACCAAAGTCCACCGACACACGACCACTCCACTCGCCAAGTTCCGAAAACCAGATGCCCGATTCTCGCACGTCCACATCGATATTGTGGGACCGCTTCCACCGTCTAACGAGTTCTCGTACCTCCTAACAATGGTCGACCGTTTCACTCGTTGGCCCGAGGCCATTCCCATACCCGACATCACCGCCGAGACCGTCGCTCGCCACTTCGTGAGTTCCTGGGTTTCCCGCTATGGTGTACCGACTCTTCTAACTACCGACCGTGGTTCCCAGTTCGAATCGTCCCTGTGGTCCTCGCTGATGTCTCTCCTGGGTACGTCCCGCATCCGTACAACCGCCTACCATCCTGCCGCTAACGGGTTGGTTGAACGCTTTTACCGACAGCTGAAAGCCGCCATACGTTCTTCAGACAACCCCCGCCGCTGGACCGAACATCTACCGCTGATTCTACTGGGAATTCGTTCTTCCCTCAAGGCTGATCTAAACTGTTCGGTTGCTGAACTAGTCTACGGTTGTCAACTCCGTCTACCCAGCGATCTGTTCATCGAGACACATGAGCAGTTTCCAGATCCCACATCCTATGTTAGTCGGCTGAAGCAAGCCATGGCTGAACTCCGCCCTACACAGCCCCGCCACCCATCTGGCCGATCCGTATTTGTTCCTGCCGACCTCGCCACCGGCAGCCATGTGTTCCTTCGCCAGGACTCCGTTCGCACACCGCTACAACGTCCATATTCTGGCCCCCACAAGGTTCTCCGTCGTACGGACAAACACTTCACCATCGACCTCAACGGCCGCACAGACGCTGTCTCTATTGACCGTCTGAAGCCAGCCTACATCGATGGTGAAGAAGATGCATCGGCTCGTCCTGCCCCGACGCCGTCTCTCGCTCATGATGTCCTCCCACCACGACAGACCCGCTCCGGTCGTCAAGTGCGCTTTCCCTCATACTATTGAGCCACTCTCGTGTTACATTCCATTCAGCTATTGTAGGTTACATTACCTTGACTTGAACCATTGCGCATGTCATTTTCATATCGTGCATTTCCCCCGGAAATCCACTAGGTGGGGAGCTCTGTAGTGCATATTCACGAACATTCTACAGTCCATGCACACGTGACATTACGCAATGATTGCATAGGCAAATTCTAGTTACTTCCCTTTTGATTACTCAACTTGAATTAGTGCTTTCTTAGTTGTAATAAAACGTTGTGTTCCACGACCCGTTGCACGGCTGAGTTGAATCTAGCGAAGCACTAAACTACATCTTGTCAGGACCAGGAAACATCGCCAGTCTCTGGTGGCGGGCTAGGGGAAGGCGCACCATAGAGAGTTTTCGCACGGCGTGCAACGCGCTCACTTGACGCGTTCGAAGGTCACGTGCCACGTTCAGAAGCGAGGCAAACGCGCGTTGCCAACGTGGACTCATCACATGGTTCACCATAATGGGCCATGTTCACCCGCTGCGAAAGCTCTTTTCAAGTACGCGTGCGTCACGCACGTGAATAGCCTCGCGTTCGGCCTTGTCCCGTTGCACGCCGTGCGAAAACTTTCTAATTACGGTAGCTAGCTGCTTACTCGCTACTCGGAGTCACCAGAATCGGCTTCTGGCGAAAGAAGTGCAGGTTCCTGCACGAGTATGAGGGCAGTACCGCGGAATCCAGCCCGCGCCGCGATAGCGGCAAGGGCTGGATGAGCAGCGGTACTGACCGAGTATGAGTGGCTGGAACGTGTTTCCCGCGGTACTGACCGAGTATGAGTGGCTGGAACGTGTTTCCCGTATTATATGCACCCAACCAGCCAAGGAGATCACTCTGACTCTTTGACGTTGAGTTTACATGAACCATTCTGTGACTCGAGTCCTATGTATGAGGCTGTGACTCTGTGACAGGACAGGACAGGACAGGTGTGAGCTGAGTGAGTGTGACTTCGACAACCGTACACGGACTACTGTACATGACTTTTGCATGTACTTTCAGACCACAGAAGCTTGTCATTGAAATGGTAGACTCATGAGTGGATTCTGTCCACTGCCCGTCGTCAAGTGACGACGGGCAGTGGATTCTGGCCACTGCCCGTCGTCCAGTGACGACGGGCAGTGGATTCCGTCCACTGCCCGTCGTCACTTGACGACGGGCAGTGGAACTAGTTCCATCACCATTCAGCACTAGACAGCAGGCAGGATCGCGCTTTCCAGCCCGCGTAATTTGATCTGTCATTGGTCGACTACAAGGCGACAGTCATGTGACATACGGGAAGGCCCGTTTCTGACGGCTGCTGGCGACTGTCGCTGTGAAGCATGGCGTGATGCTGCCGGTTGCATTTTTCGCACGGCTTTGCCTGGCAGGCTACGGCACGGTGACCTGATTTGAAGCATAGAGCGCAAGTATCTCTGTTGGCTCTTATGCAGTCCCACCGTTCATTGACATTCATCTTGATGAAGTCTGTGCAGACGTCTAGCCGGTGATCCTTGCCACACTGGGGCATGATGCCTCATGCTGCTTTGGCTCCTGCTGCTGCTGTTTCTGCTTGGGCAACTTTGGAGAGTCTGCTTTGGCTGCAAAGGTTCTGCTGCGGTGGAAAGGCTTCCCCACGGCTGGGCTGGATTTGCCACACGAGCTGCTATCTGTTGACCGCAGACGTTCCTCTGCACGGCGTGTTGTGTGTACCTTGGCGAGCAGCCATTCAGCCAAATGGTATATGTCACCGTACCGGATCAGCATGGGCTAAGGGAGCTTGTGTCTCACGATCAGGGATAACTCGCTACCTGGCTGAATTCCACACAGCTCCATGTTGACTAACTTTGTTCGGAGTTTCAGCGCAAACTTCGCGATACCTTCTGAGTCTTTGAGCCGCGGCCACTGCATGATTTCCTTTTCTTGCCCTCAAGTGTACGAGCATCCTCGCCGTTCCATTGATCGAGCTCGCTCAGGATAGCGTGGTATGCTCCAGTCCAGGGCCGTCTAGGATTCCCTTGACAATGTCATACCCAGACCCACCCATCAGCGACTCTCTCAGCTGAGCCAGCTTGTAGCTCTCTGAAGTGAGTGCGTCTTCTTCCACAACATGCCTGAAGTGCTGCCTCCATCGGTCGTAGTCTCCAGGCTTTCCAGACAAATTCGGTATCTCCAGTGGCTTGACGTGGAAGAAGCTGGCAGCTCGAAATGCATGACCATACTGGCTCTGGTAGGTATGGCTGGGCGGCGCCTGGTAGGGACGAAATGCAGGAGCTGCTGGATCCAGTGTGAGTGCATGCGTCATTCGAGGCCTGGACTCCATTGGCTGTTTGCTTTTCAGCTTAGTGAACCTTGGCTCTACAGGCACTGACGTGTTAGCCACTGCAGGAGGTTGCCAAGACAATATGGACACAGTAGATACAGTCACTGGTGCTGGTGCTGGTGTGGATGCAGTTTTGGTTGTCCTGGTAGCTGTGAGTCTGCTAGTACAGGTGAAATCCTGATAATTCGAATATGGCTTAATTAGAACACACTGCTTAAATAGAAGTTTCGTCCGGGACCGATTTTTGTCAATATGATTTCCACATAATAATTTCTGAAAATCAGAACCTCGAACTGGGTATGTCAGGTTAATTAGAAGTCCCACGGAATCCATTTACATAGAAAATGTGTGGGATTTGTGCTGATAATTCGAATTTAGCAAAGCATAATTAGAAGTTCGTTGTATTTTCTGCAAACCAGTTTGGGTTGCATGCGCAGGCGTTCAGCGTCCACTAAATCTGTGTCTAAGGTGCATAGTGCAGCTCTGCGTGTCAATGCGAGCATTTTGACATACTTCTGAAGTAAATAATGTGTTCTGGGTACATGTTTGGATAATTAGCCTATCTTCAGCGTGTTGTTGATGTCGAGAGGGGGTCATTCACTTCGCTCGTATTTTCGACAAACGGCATATGTGGCACGGAGTGCTCTCGTGCATTGAAGAACATTGTTCAGCTGGTGCATGGTGGTTAACAAGCATAGTGACCAAGCATAGTGACCTCCAGTACGCTGTTGTGATGGCACAGCTACGCTGCAAAATTGCATTTGTTTTGCTGAGGTGGTCAATCACGTGCCTCCGTGGTTGCAGAGCGTCTTACTTGCGGAAGAGAATAGGCCTATCTTTTCTAGACCGATGTCGCCTTTTGTCCATGTAAGTGCCTTCGTTATTCATATGTTGGCCTATTTAATATTGGCATGCTCTGCGGATTTGTAGGCATGCAAGGCAATTTAAATATTATCCTGCAAAGTATTTTGTAGGTGCGTGAATACTACGTTATGTACAACAATTGGTACATGACATAATAATAGCCGTTTGGCATGGTACAATAACCTTTTTTCTTTTCTTTTTTATTATTATTATTAATGGCTTTCTCTTTTACTTCGAATGGTTTACAATCTGTATCACAATTATTTGTGGGTTCAGCAATAAAGGATGTGAGATAGACTCTGCATTGCAGCCGACCTTGATACTACCAAGATAGATAACGAGTTTCTTGATGGCCATGACACCTATCAGAACGCAAGGATCGTCTGCCGGCTCAGTATCTGCTGACTTCTTTACATACCGAGAAGTGAGGGTGCTGCGCAGGGCTTCTGAGACAATCAGCGCCGTTTTCGGGCTGTGGGGAAGGTCTACGTGAGCGGCGGCTGTGCTCTTGCCACTCTGTATGGTGCGGGTGTGTACTACCGGTGCCTGTTTCTGTTCTGGGTTCAGAGTGTCTGGTGGCTGAGACGGTCTCAGATGCCTCTTCTGTACCTGCGTTCCCTTGATGTGCGGATGGGCTTGTGTACATTGGACTTCTCTGCATTGATGCAATAGGTGGATGATCTATATTCGGACCTGAATTTGCAGACTGTACACGTGTTGTGGTTGTGGGAACGGTTCCTGATGTTACAGTACTGTACGACTTCCTTCCCATATTGGGCTGGGGTACGGATGTGTGTGCAATGTGTTGTTGTCGAAGCTCTTTGATTTCTCGCTTGAGTTCCTGAACCTCTAGTTTCAAGGACAATATTAGAGAGGTTTTGCATTCCGAATTTCGGAATTATTTTCGGAATGTGGCGGCAGCAGTCGAAAAAGTAGTCGAACTTTCGGAAGTGTGGTGGCGAAAGTGCATGGTTTTCCGAAAATGGATTTTCGGCTCTTTCATGTTTGGGAGTGCATATTTTGAATACAAAAAAGTGTATTTTTCATGTTTGTATTTTTGCTTTCTGCTGCTCTCGATTATTTGAAAAATTTCCACTTATGTAGTTTTGATTTTTGCTGGTTTTTGCTGCTCTCGCTGATCTCGCCATGTTGACTAATCTTCTCACACTCCATCACACTCTATCTTCCTTTGCCATGGAGCCTACTGACAGTACAAGACAGTAGTTCGCCAACCTCGTCTTCAGCTGTTGGATCACTTGGTCCACCATCAGTCCGTCCTCGTCTTCGAACCGCACCCAAATTCAGTTTGACCTGCACATAGATTTGATCCTGCTCAACCCCTTCGACGCTCTCCATTTTGTTTTGCATGGCAACCCTTGGAAACGAAGTCGAATCAGATTTTCGGAATGCAAAACACTGAAAATGCCGTTTTTCGGCACGCGCTTTTTTCGGAAAAGCACAGTCGAAAATCATTCCGAAATTCGGAATGCAAAACCTCTCTATTGTGTCATCTTTATCCTCTTTCATGGACACAAACTCCGCGGACATGGATGCGAAGGATACCGCAAGGCTATTAGGCTGGTCTTCTACAACAGACGTACCGTGTGTAGTGGCTGGCTGAGGCAGCACTCCCACGCCTTTTTCCCGGAGGTGCTTGACGAGTTCAGGCCGAGAGAGACTCGCTGCTTGGTCGACGGATTTCAGCTCACCAAGGTTGATCAGATCCTGATATCCAAACAGAGCTAGGTGTGTATTCTCATCGAGAGACATTGTGTTAGTCTATAGAATAGAAAGTGGTTTGGGCCGAACTACCCAAAAGGTAGGGACGTACTGCAGAGGGTAATTCTCGGAGCACGAAAATTTGTTGCATCCGCCTCTAAAGTTGACTTTTAGAGCGAAATCCTATGTCAGAATGATTCTCTTGTGCTCCAGTCGGCATGACGGCAGATGGAAATACCCACATTATTGCAGCCCGTCGGTACTGAAAGCCGAAGCTCCTACTGGTTAGGAGCTCTCGGCCTGAACTCGTAAAGCTATTGAAATAATTTAATGTGCCATCAGGCATCATTCCCACACATGTAGAGAAATATAGTAAGTAAGCAATCCAGAGCGTTTTCTTGTGACCGTCTTCAGGTATCTTTCGCTCTACTTGGTCAGTTTAGAAACTAAAACAGCAAGTGACCAGTGTGCAGTCAGTGTACATGTAGGTAAACTGTCCAGGCAAGGAAACTACTACTGGTACTGCTACTACTACTAATAATAACACAGTTGCTCGTAAGAAAAGGTTTGCTCCCCACACTTGCGCGTAATGGAACATCAATATTGTGAAATGTTCGGTCCGCTGCTGTCTCTTGATGAATCTTCCCGTTGTTCTAGTTCAGTATCATTAGTTGTAGATCATCGCTCTGACTACTACTGGTACTAATGAAAAAAAATCCCAAGTTACAGCTATATTGACGGGGGGGGGCTTCTCATAATAACTACCAACCAGAACACAAGAAAGTATGGTGCAACAGCAGCAGCAAGGCCAGGTTGGGAAAGGAAATCGGGCCCTCCGTGTCGCCTGATAAAAATTCTGACACTGCGTCCACAGCAACATGGCCATGGCGGATTTGACGTTATCGCATAACCTCTATAAGAGGTTATGCGATAACGTCAAATCCGCCATATATAGGAGCCAGTTGGGGTGGCAAAATGCCCAAAGCGGGTACAGAAACCCCTTATATAGAAGAATTTGGGGTGGCAATGACGTGTATCGCATAACCTCTATAACTGCAACGTGGTCATAAAGAGAGTAAACCAAAAAAGGGAATCAGATCATGCCAATGCAGAGTACACACTGCTATAAAAAGAAGAATAACATTACGTCATTAGTGCACTGTGCAGAACATACATGGTCAGTGGGGTTCACAAGTGCGAGTACAAATACACGACATCCAGTTGACACCAACACACCACATGTGCACAGGGCCACAGGACAGGGTTTGTGCTCGTACTGTCAGCCATGTATGAGTGTATTCTTCTGATATGCCATAATCCAATCTACAATGTACATGTAGTTGCTTAGACCAAATCGGGGATCCTGCTCCAAAATGATACAACACGTCCTGCAATGAGGCTAACCGCTAACCCTTTTTCAATGTACTTCGAAGAACAAGGAGTAAGTGAACTCCATACATGTACGTCGCAATAAGGAGAGGGTCCGAGGAGGTTATGCGATACACGTCATTGCCACCCCAAATTCTTCTATATAAGGGGTTTCTGTGCCCGCTTTGGGCATTTCCACACCGAGCCAGTTGGGGTGGCAAAATGCCCAAAGCGGGCACAGAAACACCTTACATAGAAGAATTTGGGGTGGCAATGACGTGTATCGCATAACCTCTATAATACTATAATACTATAATACTTCTAAGTGTGTAGAGATGTTCTGATACAAACATGTTAGAAGGCTACGTACAACGACACAGATAGAAGTCATACTTGGAAAACGCCTCCCGGTTTTGAAAGGTTCAAGCCTTTTCCAGAGTTCGCTCATTGAATGCTTAGCAGCCACTATAAAAAAAGGTATGGATGTCTCAGTTCACAAGTTCTTACTGCCAATGCCACAAGCTTATTTTCAAGCAGAGATTAGCAGACAGTAACCAAATCTACAGTTGATACATTTTCAGGTACACGTTGTGTTTGTGCGGACCTGAGCAAGAAGCAGATATCACGTCATACAAAGGAAGAGCTGAGAACTTCTACATACATCTGAATAGTAAGTTGTGCGGATTGGGACTGTATTTTCGTTGCTTCAATTAGCATAGCGCTAATTACAGAAGGACAGAGTTCCGGCTCTTTAAGAACATTTTGAAAGTTTTCGCTTTCACTAGCACACAGGCAAAATCAAATGATTTTGCAGCGAAGAGACCACTTGGGTTGAAGATGGTGTGTGTGAGGTTTTCAGAAAATCAAATCAACAAGGACATTGGAGCATTATCGCATTCTTGTCTCCAAGGAAACTAGATTAGAGAAAGTCTGCATTCAAACATTCACCTCCGGTCTTTATAAGTAACATAATCCACGCAGAGGCAACAATTCGAAATATAGCAATAAAAAAGATGAAATCCTCCTAACGTTATTCTATATACACGTTAAGGCAACGTTTGTGGTTATTAGTAGGTGTTCCAAGAACGTTTTCTTGTGATCATCATCAGTTAAAATAACCTCACCGAATTGACTCGTAGGATATAATATAGAGAGAAAGTGCAACATTTGACAAACATTTTCCTGTAGGAAAAAGGTTACATTTTCTCCCTAGATAATCTCTAATTTTTGCTTCATATCAATAGAGTGATGTTGTTCCAACTGACGACAATCACAAGAACGCTTTCAAGTGGAGCACATTACCACCAATTTTCCCTTGACATGTGTTAATAGAATATGACTTGGTGGGGTATTGAGATATCTCCGATTCTCTCCTCTTTCTCACTGTTTTCTCGCCAACTATCCTTCCCTGTAACGCAATGACATATTCCCTGCTTTGTCATTGAGCATTTCAGCGTGATCGTTTAGATTTACGGATTAAAATAAAATACCCTAACAAACAAACAAACTTATGCGCAGTTTTCCTCTGCATTAGCAGTTCAGTGTTTTATCAATATCTTCACAAACGTAATAAGCTGTTCTTGTGACCAGACGAGACCCCACAACGCTTGCAGACACCAGCATGAACAGTCTATCAGCCACTTATCAGCCACTCGTCTTGCCTCGCGTAGACTTGCCTGATTACACGCAGATCTTATCGCGCAAGTATTAATGAAAAAAAGAGTAAATGTTCGTGTCCATTCCCGAGGGGAACTCACGACTGCCGCTAATACACGGTAAACCCTAGCGGCAGATGCAGCACCTAATGGTGGGGGTGAGTGGATAAGTCTCACAACCACTGGCACAAGTGCCGGGAAACCCCATTAGCCACATCCATGTACCCCTTGTGCCTGGCCACAAATTCCCAGTTGACTGTGGGTAGCAGCACTGCTGGAAAAACCGCTCCCATGCAGGACTTGAACCAGGTACCTCTCGTGTCTCAACCATGGTCTTACCAACCCACTGTGCCTGCCTGGTATTGATATAAAGACCAAATTAATGGAAAATTGGTCTTCAGTGTCACCATTTCTAAAATCTTCAAAATAATGATCTTACCATGTTGTTGTTGTTGTGTGTGTGTGTGTGTGTGTGTGTGTGTGTGTGTGCGTGTGTGTGTGTGTGTGTGTGTGTGTGTGTGTGTGTGAGTGCATGTGCATGTGTGTATATGTGTGTGTGTGTGCATGTATGTGTGTATATGTGTGTGTATGTGTGTGTGTGTATGTGTGTGTGTGTGTGTGTGTGTGTGTTACTGTAGGAAAGATGTTGCTGATTCACCATGGCTGGTCACTGCTACTCTCATTAGCCATTGTGTTGCCATGGTACTGTGTAGCCCTACCAGTGAAAGACGTCCATGGCTCCACAACATGCCCAGGAGACAGTGGCCACGGCATTGAACGAGTCATCGGTTGAACACAGACGAGCCGAGCGCAGCATTGGTCGTGGTCCACTGGTACGTCAAAGTCCGCATGCCGAGCATCGTCAGAAAGGCAAATTGGCCTTTCTCCCACCACTGATCCATGACAACGTTATTGATGAAGTTCTCCAAACTCCCGTACATAGCAGCGGAGATGGGCCAGACGTACTCGACACACACGCAGTCTCCTGGTTTGAAAACGCGGATTCGTTTGGAGGATTTCTGGACATACCAGCTGTCACTGAAATCCACATTCCGCAGCCAAGTGAGCCAGAGCAGCCCACGGCAGCAGCAGCAGCGGCTACTACAGAAGTAGCTACCACAGAAGCGGCTACCAAAACAGCGGCTAGCACAACAGCGACTACTGCAAAAGCCGCTACTGCAGCGGCAACAACGACTACTCCTCCGGCCATGGATATGACTACCCCTCCGGCCATGGAGATCAAGGCACCAATGCATCACCAGATGGGCCAAGCAGCGTCTTGTCGCAGAGAGCTGGCTTCCGTAAGTGTGGGAGGTGACGGTTGTCGCAAGGCCGTGTCTATTGGTGTCTGTAAGGGAACGTGCATGCATACACCGAGAACCAAGAGACGACATCCGTATGTGCTGTATTCCTGCCAGTCCTGCGAGCCCACAACCACCAAGATAATCGAGGTGGCCATGAACGATCGCTATTGTCAGTCTCAACGTGGCAGGCTGGTGACGGAGAGAGGAGATCGAAACAAAACTTTCGACAGTATTTATGTACCCAGTGCACTGAGCTGTTCATGCCGTCCGTATTCCCTTTAGATGTATTTCTCTTTCACCTACTACATCAGGGATATGCACACGTCATGTACATGACTTTATTGTATCACTTACAATCACCAAATTTCCCAAATAGACGACAAGCCAGCAGTCCAGGACTGACGAAATGCCCGCAATTGCCATCATCGCTGCCGGTATCATTATTGCACTGGCCCGGTATTTAGTTTTGACAACAAAACATGGCGGAACTTCCATGCTATTTCCTGCAATCCTAGTATTCTTTGACATCCTACTATCCTTATTCTTTATCCCACAAGTTATCATTATTTGTGGATATCACATTTTTACAAGCAGTGATTCGATGATTAAGACGTCATTGACCATGGTACCGTATACTATCTTACGTCATCGTGTTGATCATCTTGAGTAGTAAAATTATGAATTCACATTTCCATAGAAAAAGGATTCTGTTCTACTGAAGCCTGCTCGGTTACAATGGTTACCCGTTGTGATGGCTCGTCCGTACTAGTCAACTACGTCATGTAACAGTGATGGATATCTCAGGATGGATATCTCAGGAAACACATGTACATATATTATGATTGCTGCTGTCTGATGATCGGTTAAAACCGTGAAACTCAGAGTTACAGAAGAAACGCTTTTGATCCCTCTCAAGTGTGTGTATGATTGTATTCGATCTGCGGACAGAACTGTTTCGTCCGTTGTTGTCTCGTCAGCAGAGTCATACAGAGAAACTCATGCCCAACCTGATAGCAGTGAAACACTCATTATAATTTCCAAAGCCAGACCAGGCCCGACGTGCGTGCTGGTACATGTCATGTACCTTGCCAGGCCTACGAGTGTGTAAGGAGATCCTTGCTAATAAGTTGCTATGCCTAGCTAGCAATACAATCATGTACTTACAATCATGTACTTACAGTCACGTGATAGCAGTGAATCATGTACTTACAAGTGAAGAGCGCAGTGTGATGGTGGAGGTGACTCAACATTTTACAAGTAATAATAATAAAATTATTACCGGTACACAGTTTTCTCGCGGATAAGAGTGCGATAACACTACTGAAGTACCAGTAGGAAAAAGGACATTGTTGTTGTTGTGTTTATTTTAATTCGCAAACCAAACGGGCAGATCTGCCCAATGAAAAGGTGGCGAATGCAGATAGAAAGCAGTAATAAATGAAATTGGGGACTGATGTAATTAGGATAGAGGTGGAGAAAAACTAAGCCAGCTGATCATCAAACAGGACGTCTGGTACTCTAGGTACTAAGGCCAGTAAGTGTGTGCGGGATCATGCTGGCGCGGAACTGGCGGAGCGTGGAGATGGCACGTACATCGCTGGGTAATGTGTTCCACAGCTGGGCGCCCCGGAACGCGAGGCAACCCTTGCCGAACCTGGTGGAAACTGGCGGTTGGCGCAGACCCATGGTGGAGTGCAACCTAGTTGGGCCAGCTGCCGAAGGAACTAGGAGGGCTTGCAGTTCAGAACTTGCGTGCTCATTCCGAGACCTCCAGACCAGAACGATGAACTTCTGCCTGAATATCTCGGATACTCTGTAGGTGTCCAATTGCAGCAGGAGGGTACGCGCGGAGGTGTGATGCGAGAGTCCGAAAACCGCCCTTGCCGCCCGATTCTGCATGACTTGTAGCCGATCCAATTGGTTGGCAGTAAGAAGCGGGGAAAACGCATTGGATCCGTACATCAGGTCAGACATGATGATCGCTTTAAAGTAGAGAACTCGGCTCTGATGAGTCAAGCAGCGACGCAACCTCCATAGTGCTCCGATCCTCTGGGCCAGTCGAGCGGTGCAGCGATCAACATGGGGCGTCCAGGACAGATCCGAGTCGAGGAGCACTCCAAGATACCTGGCCGCAGTAACGACAGGAATCGGCGTTTCATGACAGTTTACATTGATCGTATGCTGGGGCTGCTGAGGCTGCCTGTTGGGGTATACAGGGATCACGTGGCTCTTGGCTGCATTCAAAATGAGACCACGGGTCTGCAACCAGTCAGCAAGTGCAGAAACCGAGGCCGATAGCATAGCAGATACCGTGTCCAGGGATGTGCTGCTGCTGATCAGCGCAATGTCATCGGCAAATTGAACTGATGAAGACTGGTTAGCTATGGTTGGAACTTCGCGGGTGTAGATACTGAAAAGGATCGGTCCTAGAACAGAACCTTGTGGCACGCCACAGGATGGTGCAGAAATGGCACTCTGATCCCGTCCAATACAGATACGCTGAGTACGGCCCGACAGATAGGCGGAAAACCACTTTAGGGCTGTCCCTGTTATGCCGATATCGAATAGGTCCTGGAGTAGCCGTTCATGACGAACCTTGTCGAATGCCTTTGACATATCTAGAAGGCATATGCCAGTACACAAACGCTTGTCCCGTGCACTAAGAATACGATTTAGCATAAGTACCAGGGCATCCTCCGTTGAGTGGCCTGCGCGGAATGCAAACTGAGTCGTGGGGAGGGTACCAGATATGTCCAGAAACTGGGCTAGCTTCTTTTGTACGACTTTCTCCAAGAGTTTTGATAATATGGGAAGTAGGGACACTGGACGGAAGTTAGTGGGAATAGACGGGTCCCCGGCTTTGAACAGCGGGATAACGTGTGCGAGTTTGAAGGCTGTGGGGACAGTGCCATTGACAAGCGAGGCATTAAACAACGTGGCCACGGACGCAGCTAGGATATCGGCACAGCACTTCAGAAGGTGACCAGGTATCCCGTCGCTTCCTGTTGCTTTGGCAGGATTGATTTGTCGGAGAAGCCGTTCTACTTCGCCAAAAGACACTTGGGGCAATTCTGACATTGCAGTCTGAGGCTGTGGACCTTGCGGTAGCACAGGACAGTGGCGGAGAAGGTGTGTTTGCCTGCTGCCAGTCTGAAGCCATCGTCATCAGGAGAGGGGGCTGTCCCGCTGCTCTTTTCTTTGTCTCCAGGTTGGCTGAAAGCCGGCACATGGTTACTGGTATCAGTTGTGCCAGTGCTGGTCCCATTGGCTAAAAGTGCCTGGCGATAGCTGTTGACTGAGGCAGTGTTCAGCCCTGTGTTGCTAGCTGCACCTGCCTCCACACTGACGACAGCTGGCTCCACAGCGGTTTCTGCGGGCTGGGTAGTCACCGTACCCGTATCAGTGGCTGTACTGACGCTGGGAGGGTTTGTACTCGTACCGGTTGTGTTGCGGTGCTGTGCTTGTGGAAGCTGGGAAGCTGTAGACTGTGCCCCACGGTTGGGACATGCTTTAGCCTCGTGGCCACTGTTGTTGCAGCGCCAACATGTTTGCTGTTGGCCGCGGTGCCATACTCGCAGTTTCAACTGACCTACGGTAACCGTAGATGGAACTGGTGATCGGAGGACCAGGCTGAGAACACGGGTGCCAGTACTTATTTCCAATCCCTCAAACAATACTTTTTTCTGTTGAGGCGACCCAACAATTCGGCCGAATTGGCCCAGCGCAGCACACAATTTACTGTTTTGAAGCCCGACAGGGCACCCAAACACATGCAGATGGGTTAAGTCCACCCCGGAAATCTCGCAGAGCACCTGCTTACCGGAAATCCGGATTCCTGCGTCCAGTATCTTTTCCCGCTCAGCAGAACTCTTCACTGTAACAACGCAATGACCAGGCTTGCCCTGAAGGTCCACCTGGCAGACCTGACATATATCTACCTTACTCTGCTTGAGCGCCTTGGCGTAAAACAAGTGGTCTGTAGACCAGTCCTTCTCAATCCTAAAAGAAAAGGAGGCCGGAGCAGGAGCTCCAAAACTGCCAACCGTCTCCATCGTACACATATACGTCAGACTCTTGAATAACATCTTCTTGAAACGGTTTGACTGGTATACTTTTTCAAGCCTTCTCGTGACGTCAGGTGAACTACATGCAAAAACAAGCGCTGAGGACCGTTGGCCATTCACAACGTTGTACAGCACCTCCATGAGCGACGCTGACTCACGCTGCTATGGTCACGAGGTGTTTGTCGCGCTGGAAACGGAGCGTCTCTGTAGGTTTGTATCCCTGGTGATGTTTGTGTCTGGAGAGCCTAATACAAGTGGTGCTCTTCAGGCACAATCTTCCTCAGCCTACTCAAACTCAACTGATGAGGGGTGAATTTCCCGAAACACTGTGTATTGAGCCGGGAGTAGTGCTTTCTTGCAGGTTTGCTGAGTGGACGGTTCGATGGACTTCTTGCGTGCTCTGGTTGGCAGTCGTGAGTCAGTCAAGTGAGAATTCAAGTCGGCAGGAAACCCCCCGAGCTCCCATGTAGTTAGTAACACACAATTCCTCTTCTTCCTTGCGCTGTGTCTATTACCTCCCTACTAAGTATGTGCAAGTACGTCATGGCAGAATTGGTACGTTTCCTGTAACAATGATTCAGCACCATCGCGGCTCTCATCAAGATAATACAGTCGTCCCTGTACCATATTCTAGGTAAATCTTGAGAACTATCATTACTTATAGTCGAGAAACCGTTTAGCCTAAAACTTGGTTCATTGCCTCTTCATCTGAGTTTACTATAATAATAATTAATTTTCTTCTTCGTTCTGCTGCTGTCGAATTATTATTTTCATTTCCCTCTCAGGTAACCTCCTGGATATGCTGATCTACAGCCATTTTCCAAAGATGGATTCCTTGAAAATCCTCGACCTCCACATTCTCAGCATCATGCGCGGACTGGGAAGCGACTTCAAGCCATTCCTTTGTGAATCGTGGTAAGTGAAGCATAGCGCCAGGTATCCAGGGCATAGCAATGATTTTTACGCTCCTTCCTGAGATATTAATGATACTACTCTTTTTATTACGGGACAGTAAATCCTGTCAAGGCGACCACTCGGATAAGGCGACCACTCGGATAAGGCGACCACTCGGATAAGGCGACCACCTGTCCAAGAAGACCACTGCAATCAGGACCAAGGGATGCTATTTCCAGTCAAATGACCCTGGCTAAGGAGACAGACCACTTGGTAACAGAGACCACGTTTTGAAGGTCCCATGAGCGGTCGTCTTATACAGGTTTCACTGTACTACCGGTAATGGCAAGTAGCCCTTGGCAGGCAATGCGGGAAAATCGGCAGAAGGTTGTAGTGTTTCTGGTATGTGTTCTGCACGTTTGGCATGTGGATACAGAAATGGAGCAGATTTTAAGGAAGTGCCTGCCATAAGGTTCCATCAATTTCTCTGCTTTTCAAGAAGAATCTGCAAAATTTCGACCGCTAAGGGCAACCGGACAAGCCATCACAACGCATAACATTGCACACTTTTGTAGAAACAATAGCATTATAAGTGTCAACAAATCGCTGCAAGTTCTGAAAGAATAAAATTGATATTCATTGGTTAAAATTGATAGTAATATCTTGGAGGGGATAGCGAAGAATAAAATCTTGTGGTGACCACTTGCACTGATCTCTCAAGTAGGTAATTTCTACCATTCAATAGTGATGATGGCAAGAGGTGAGAATCTGTTGTTCACAACCGTTGTATTTCTTCAGCGAAATTGGTGATTGAGAAATAATTCTATTGTTTCATTGCGGATGCCTGGCACGAACAGCTGGTTGCACTGAGTAAGAAAATGTTGGAGAATGATTTGTTTTTGTCCTCCTTGCCCTTCTCCAGTCGTTGCTGCCGACATTCTTGATCGTTCATATCCACTCGATACGGTTTGGATGTGACAGGAAAGCACTTTGAGCAGGGATATTTTACAAAAGGGTGAGTTTTTAGGAAGACCGGCTTAGACATGCACGTTCCCGAACAGACTCCGATAGATACACGCTTGAGGCAGCCAGCTCGTTTAACCAGAATATCGGTCATTTCGCTGCGACATGACTCGTGGTCCAGTCGGTAATCAATGCTGCCACCGTTGCTGCCTTCGGTTCGTGGGTGCTCCACCAATACCTCTTCCCATTCTGTCTCCAGTGACGCCATTGACTCCTGGTCATCACGTGATGTGGAGCCATGGCCGTCATTGGCTGGCAGGGCTACACAGTACCATGGCAACACGATGGCTAACGAGAGTACCAGTGACCAGCTGTGGTGAATCAGCATCATCTTTCCTACAGTAACACACACACACACACACACACAAACACACAAACACACACATGTAACATCATGTACATACACATTACTTCAGTATTTAAATGTACGTCAGGTGGAAATATGTACATGTACGCACACACAAACGCATACACAGACGCGTGCACTCACGCACACACACACACGGTAGAAAGAGAAAGAAAACAATGATCACGAACTGTGCACCAAAGTAACCATGTACATGTGCAAGTGAAGTCAGCGAGTGCAACAAGCCGCACAAAAACTGCACAAAAACTGTACAAAAACTGCACAAAAACTGCACAAAACCGCACAAAACTGTAAAAAAACTGTACTAAACTGCACAAAAACTGTACAAAAACTGTACAAACTGCACAAAACCCTCACAAAAACCACACAAAAACTACACCAGTATGAAAACCGACGCGAAGCCGAGGTTTTTTATAACTGGTGTCAATCTCAATATACATGTACACGAGGTACCTTTGTTACAATATATTTATACCTCTCCATATTCACCGTGTGTGGCCTCCTAATGGCTTGTTCTTCGCCGACAACTACTTCTAATTTCCCCTAGCGGTGTACATGTATATGGAGATAGACAGTTTTGTCTAAAGTCCAAAGGCTGCTTACAGTGCTCAATGTCCAGTGGACAGAGCCAGTAATACAAATATTACACAGCAATGAAGCAAACAAGTCTCTTTCCGCTGTCACCCCTTTTCCTCGCGCTATTGAAATGTTGTACCTCCATCACCTTTGCACTCTTCTCTCAACACATGTATAAAGTCATGTATATTCTAGTGTTTTTACACGAAAATCGGAGTAACAGTGGACAGAGACTTGTTTGATTCATTGCTGTGTAATATTTGTATATGGAATTATATAAACCACTAAGGGAGAGCATGCCCAAGACTGTATTAAAGTGTATTATGGAGATATATACACCACTAAGGGAGATCTTGCCCAAGACTGTATTAAAGTGTATTATGGAGATATATACACCACTAAGGAAGATCTTGCCCAAGACTGTATTAAAGTGTATTATGGAGATATATACACCACTAAGGAAGATCTTGCCCAAGACTGTATTAAAGTGTATTATGGAGATATATACACCACTAAGGAAGATCTTGCCCAAGACTGTATTAAAGTGTATTATGGAGATATATACACCACTAAGGGAGATCTTGCCCAAGACTGTATTAAAGTGTATTATGGAGATATATACACCACTAAGGAAGATCTTGCCCAAGACTGTATTAAAGTGTATTATGGAGATACATGTATATACACCACTAAGGAAGATCTTGCCCAAGACTGTATTAAAGTGTATTATGGAGATATATACACCACTAAGGAAGATCTTGCCCAAGACTGTATTAAAGTGTATTATGGAGATATATACACCACTAAGGAAGATCTTGCCCAAGACTGTATTAAAGTGTATTATGGAGATATATACACCACTAAGGGTGATCTTGCCCAAGACTGTGATAAAGTGTATTATGGAGTGAGGTATAAAACAGGTTACGTAGTCTTCATACCACCTACATGTATAATGTACATGTGGCTAGAACCGTGACATCTTCGAAACGCAACCCGACAATCTTCCAAACGTTCAGATTAGGAATGTGTGAGTACTCTCCCTGGTCAGTATTGCGTCTTGTCGCACTCTGGTGATTGTATATGTATATTCTCTGGTTACTTTGGTGGATAGTTGGTCATAACACGTAACAATGTTGTCCTTCCTTTTCAATATATTTCTCCAGGATTACATTGGCTCGCCATCTGAGTCCATAGTTAAAACTGTTCATTAAAATCGATATTTGTTTAGCATCAACCATCACACTATAACTGAGCTCTCCGGCCGAGCTCGACACGTGGTAGTTACAGAACACCATCAGCATCATCAGCTGGTTGGTTGGTATATTTTATTTTACTTCACCAGAACAAACAGGCATTGCTGCCTTCTTGCCTGGGCAAGTGGATTGCCCAAGCTCTCACAAAAAGACGAAGAAAGGAAATAGATATTACATGAGAGTGTGAAGCATGCAATCTTATAAGAGAAATAGCTGCTGCATAAGGTGTCCTTGTGACCCGACGAGACCCCAGAGCGCTTGCGGACACCAGCAAGAACAGTCTACCAGTCACTCGTCTCGTCTTGGGTAGTGTTGCCTGATGGCAAGAGAATCTTGGCACTACACGCCAGTGAATTCCGCTGAATTGAGAGGCCAAAATGATGATGGCATCGACAAGTAATATCTTCCTACTTGAAGTACTCCAATTGATGAAATTTAAGAAGGGGTTTACACTAGTATGAAGATATATTTTACTTGGACAATTCACTTGTCCAGGCAATAAAGCAGTCTCTATCTATCTCTCTCTCTCTATCTATCTCTATCTATCTATCTATCTATCTCTATCTCTATCTCCTCTCTCATCATGCATGCTTCACACTCTCATGTAATATTTCTTTCCTTTCTTCGTCTTTTGTCACTTGTCCAGGCAAGAAGGTAGAAATGCCTGTTCATTCTGGCAAAGTAAAATAAAATATAACAACCAACCAATATATTGGTATTCTCAGAAGCTGGAACGGACTCCGCCATTTGAAAGTAATTACAACCCGTCCATCTCTCCACACTGCGAAACAGATGTCTGGGAGATGTGGAACATCTACCCAAGAGCGAATGTCCTCGTTTTGGTGTGGTGAATGTGCGCCAAGAGCGAAGTGTGGAGAGGCGGACAGTTTCAAGATACTAGTGTATTGGTGAACCATCAAACGAAGACCTGAACTTTTGATTTTTATTCTAACTAGTGTTGGGAAAATCTAGGTAGCTACATGTATATTGCAAAGAAAAGTACAATGCACACAACTTACAATTCAGCTGTTTGTAGAAGTTCTCCCAGCTCTTCCTTTTTTCTGATGTTATATCCGCTTCTTGCTGATATGCACACAAACACAACGTGTACCTGAAATGTATCAACTGTAGATTTGTTCACTGTCTGCTGATCTCTGCTTGAAAAATAAGTCTGTCGCATTGACAGCAAGAACTTGTGAACTGAGACATCCATACCGTTTTTTTATAGTGGCTGCTAACCATTCAATGAACGAACTCTAGGAAAGGTTTCAACCTTTCAAAACCAGGACGTCGATACCAAATACGCCTGGTATCTATAATTGTTGTACGTAGCCTTGTCACCTGTGCTAAATATGTATCAGAACATCTTAGTAAGTACATGGATAAGACCCTCTTCCATTAGAGCCTTACGACACTCAGTACTAAATACATCAAAAGGCTACTCAAAAGGCTACTCAAAAGGCTACTCAAAAGGCTACTCAAAAGGCTACTCAAAAGGCTACTCAAAAGGCTACTCAAAAGGCTACTCAAAAGGCTACTCAAAAGGCTACTCAAAAGACTACTCAAAAGGCTACTCAAAAGGCTACTCAAAAGGCAACTCAAAAGGTTACTCAAAAGGCTACTCAAAAGGCTACCCAAAAGGCTACCCAAAAGGCTACTCAAAAGGCTACTCAAAAGGCTGCTAAAAAGCCTACTCAAAAGGCTACTCAAAAGGCTACTCAAAAGGCTACTCAAGAGGCTACTCAAAAGGCTACTCAAAAGGCTACTCAAAAGGCTACTCAAACGGCTACTCAAAAGGCTACTCAAAAGGCTACTCAAAAGGCTACTCAAAAGGCTACTCAAAAGGCTACTCAAAAGGCTACCCAAAAGGCTACCCAAAAGGCTACTCAAAAGGCTACTCAAAAGGCTACTCAAAAGGCTACTCAAAAGGCTACTCAAAAGGTTACCCAAAAGGCTACCCAAAAGGCTGCTCAAAAGGCTTCTCAAAAGGCTACTCAAAAGGCTACTCAAAAGGCTACTCAAAAGGAATTGGGCCTTTTCGTTAACTTGCAAGACTAGTATTAGTATGTGTTGCGATGGGACTTTCCCTGATATGTAGCTGAACAAATATCCTTTGTTCCAAGTAGAGTTTTCGTACAGAAGTGTGTACTTCCAGGAATGTACATTCAATAAGGAGACTGGTTTCGCATGAAGGCTTTCCGGTTTGTCCTCAACTAGACTGTACGCTGTCAGTGTGAGCTTGGGGAAGTGGAGAGCGATAGCTTGGGGAAGTGGAGAGCGATAGCTTGGGGAAGTGGAGAGCGATAGCTTGGGGAAGTGGAGAGCTAAAGCTTGGGGAAGTGGAGAGCGATAGCTTGGGGACGTGGAGAGCTAAAGCTTGGGGAAGTGGAGAGCGATAGCTTGGGGAAGTGGAGAGCGATAGCTTGGGGAAGTGGAGAACGATAGCTTGGGGAAGTGGAGAGCGATAGCTTGGGGAAGTGGAGAGCTAAAGCTTGGGGAAGTGGAGAGCGATAGCTTGGGGAAGTGGAGAGCGATAGCTTGGGGAAGTGGAGAACGATAGCTTGGGGAAGTGGAGAGCGATAGCTTGGGGAAGTGGAGAGCGATAGCTTGGAGAAGTGGAGAGCGATAGCTTGGGTAAGTGGAGAGCGATAGCTTGGGGAAGTGGAGAGCGATAGCTTGGGGAAGTGGAGAACGATAGCTTGGGGAAGTGGAGAGCGATAGCTTGGGGAAGTGGAGAGCGATAGTTAGGGGAAGTGGAGAGCGATAGCTTGGGGAAGTAGAGAGCGATAGCTTGGGGAAGTGTAGAGCGATAGCTTGGGGAGGTGGAGAGCGATAGCTTGGGGAAGTGGAGAGCGATAGCTTGGGGAAGTGGAGAGCGATAGCTTGGGGAAGTGGAGAGCGATAGCTTGGGGAAGTGGAGAGCAATAGCTTGGGAAAGTGGAGAGCGATAGCTTGGGGAAGTGGAGAGCGATAGCTTGGGGAAGTGGAGAGCGATAGCTTGGGGAAGTGGAGAGCGATAGCTTGGGGAAGTGGAGAGCGATAGCTTGGGGAAGTGGAGAGCGATAGCTTGGGGAAGTGGAGAGCGATAGCTTGGGGAAGTGGAGAGCGATAGCTTGGGGAAGTGGAGAGCGATAGCTTGGGGAAGTGGAGAGCGATAGCTTGGGGAAGTGGAGAGCGATATGTCCAACATAGGGACCAGCGGATTCTGCTCGAAAAGGTGGCAGATTCTGCTTTAAAAGCAGTGAAATTGGCAGAACCATACAAACCTTATGGCGGCAATTCCTCCAATTCTGCTCAATTTTTTATCCACATACCAAACATGCATGAAACTTACCAGAAAAAGTATCGAATTCTGCCAATTTTTCTGCCAGCAGAATCCGCCGGACCCTAGTCCAACATCATCTGTACACCAATACTGTAAGGAGTATAATTATTGACGTTTCGGACCAGTCACCCATCATGGTTCTGAAGATGGATGACTGGTCCGAAACGTCAATAATGTTTCGACATCATAAAATAATTTTCATCAAAAGAGTGAATAGCAATCCATACAAAAACATATAGGGTACCCCGTAAGAAGAACTTAGGCCTGTGGGAATGCCTTATTCAAACATATTATAGGGTACCCGTAAGAAGACCTTAGGCCTGTGGGAATGCTCTATTCAAACATATTATAGGGTACCCGTAAGAAGGCCTTAGGCCTGTGGGAATGCCCTATTCAAACATATTATAGGGTACCCGTAAGAAGGCCTTAGGCCTGTGGGAATGCCCTATTCAAACATATTATAGGGTACCCGTAAGAAGGCCTTAGGCCTGTGGGAATGCCTTATTCAAAATTTAATAGATAATAACTAAATAGAGCGGTTGTCAGTTGACAAACCCCCTTTTATTTACAATGCAGTTGCGTTATGGCCACCACTTTCTGAACGAGTATAATAAATTATTATTAGGGTGCTTATTTATTATTATTATTTGCGGAGAGTTGGATCCCTAATTTGGCTAACACCGATACCATGACTAAGAATGGTTTGTGTCACTTTCGAGTACTTCAGTAGAATCCCTAGTAAAGCCCTTAACAGGAATTGGTAACAATATTATTTTAAAAAAAAGCTCACACTCTCAAACGCTGTGCATTACGGTCTGTAGATGAAAAAAAGGAATTGATAATACAGCAGGCAGTGGCATTACTGAAAAGTGGCATGTGCTGGGAGGGATCGCATGAATCGGTGGTATGACTACGTGTAGCACGGCCGGCATTAAGAGGACTGAACATATCGGTAAGCAATGTGCTGCATTTACCCTGAAGGCAGCGCCAAGTGTAGCCAAGGAGCTTGTGGCAGTACATAACTTCTAGCGAGTGCACGCGCAATTGGCAATACAGCGGCCCAGATGGGGATGCAAATGCAGCGTTGTAAACACAGCGGACTGCGCGCTTGAGTAGACACTCTAGGCGCTCGAGCTGATGTGAGGTGAGGCCAGCAGAGAAACAGTTGCTAGCATACAGGAAGTCAGGAAGGATCAGGGACTTCAGGTTCGTGATGCAGCACGGGAGGGGCATGCAGCGCCTGTTTCTAAACAGGACAGCTATTTTACAGGCAGCTCGCTTGGCGATCTGGTTGACCATGGTGGTCCACTTGAGATCTTGGTCCATGTGGACACCAAGATACTTTGCGGATTCTACTTGTGCCAGTTGAACTCCAGAGCACGTAACGCTGACACGAGGATTCACAGAACGATGGGCAAGGATGAACAAAATCTGGGTTTTACTCTCGTTTAGTACCAGGTTCCTGCTGGCAAGCCATCTGGCCAGGTGCGTAACTGCAGAACACATACTACGTTCCAGCTGATGTTTGTCCCTGCTACTAATATAGAGCATGATGTCATCTGCAAACTGAACTGTCCGCACACCATACGGTTGCACTTCAGCTGCCACACCACGGACATAGAGAACAAACAGCAGAGGACCAAGTACAGAACCCTGGGGCACACCACTGCTGGGCTGAAATACCTTGCTGTGCTGGTTGCCAATGACAACCCTTTGCTGCCGGTCACTTAGGTAGTCTGCCAACCAATCAGCGCACTTCCACCAACGTCAATACTGAAGAGGTCGCGGATGAGGGTGCCATGTTGAACCTGGTCGAATGCCTTCGACATGTCAACAAAGGCAGCGCAAGTTGAGAGTCCGGAGTCTTTGGCATTGGCAAAGGCCTCCGATGCCATCACAACAGCAGACTCTGTTGAGTGCTGTTTCCGGAATCCGAACTGACAATCTGGGTAGAGGCTGTGGGTGGTCAAGAATTCAGTGAGTTGCGAATGTACGATGCGCTCAAGAATCTTTGAGATAATAAGCAACAGAGAAACAGGTCTGAAATTGGTGGCCTAAGTAGGGTCGCCGCTCTTGTACACAGGGGTGATATTTGCAAGTTTCATGGATAGTGGAAATCTCCCTTCGGAAAGTGAATTGTTGAAGATGAGAGTTACTGATGAAGGTACTTCTGAGTGCATGATTTAAGGCACTTGAACCTGTTGCTACTTTGTTTGGCTCGTGACAACCATTATCATTTTTGATTCTGGAATGAGAATGCTCATTCCAGCATGTGAGGTGGAATGATCATTCTCCAAAAAGAACCATTCTCAGTCATTCCCATTCTGAAATGGGACCAACCTAACGGACTTTTTTGACCAAACAAACAGGCAAGAATGATTCCCAGTGATTCCCATTGTGGAATGTGACCAACCAAACGCAACCTAATTACACCTAAAATGGCACTGGAGTCCACACTGTTTATGAAGGGTAGGCTGGTCAC
Source organism: Sycon ciliatum (assembly GCF_964019385.1). NCBI lineage: Eukaryota > Metazoa > Porifera > Calcarea > Leucosolenida > Sycettidae > Sycon > Sycon ciliatum. The sequence goes on from NC_088654.1 coordinate 28,320,072, forward strand.
CAAATTCTACATTACACCTGAAACCTGACAAGCCCGTGATACAGAAATTGTACTACACCTAAATTTTAAAATTTAGGGGTGAAAATTGGCATTGAGAGTCTCGAGTTCGAGTACTAGTACTTCAAAGTACTCTGATCTTCTCAGATCGAATATTGGAGTATTCTTTATCTCCTAAAAATTGCACACCAAGGCCCTTAAAATGACATGGTACAACCCTGATTGAACCGAGTGGCAGCAATTTTTCTTAGGCATATTGGCTGGTGGGTCATTTGGGCGCTCCCTACTCGTGAACAAAATGTTCACCACACAGTCTGCACATCAATATCTGCTGACTGCTGCTCTGAAACTGCAGATTTCTGTGGTAAATGCATGTACCATGTATGAACGAGTACTCTCTCGGATTTATTCATCCAAGTACGATTATTTATGAAAAAACGAGCGAGTGCTAGTACTCGAGTATTCGGTAAAATTGTTTCACCCCTACTAAAATTACATGCTATACAGTTTTTCTGGTATGTTTAATAATGAATGTTCGGAATGTGGATAAAGAAATGAGACATTCATTATATTTTTGTAATCAGGCCTATTTTTCGGGGTTCAAGAAAAGCTTGGTCACTAAATGTTATAGAATAGCGAGTAAGAGATCTTACAAAAGTAACAAAACACTAGTAGTAGTATTAGAGTTTCAGCATCCCAAAATCATGATTAAAAGTGTGCTTAGTATCAAGCACACCTTGTACCTGTGAGTAACAGCAAGAACCTAAATGAGAGCACGGCCAAAATCTGCAAGAGAATTTAAAAGGCATGCCAATGCCTTGGAAATATGCGTCGCACCGCCTGCCCACTCGCAACACAATGATATGTGTAGAACCAGCATCAGCATGTGAATATACTCGCCCGCATGCACACACCAACACAATATTGAATCCGCTCACCCGTGTGTGCTCACCGCATGCGCACGCACACACACACCATGTACCAAGTGTATGCGGTCGCAAGAGGAGCACGCAAATCTGCAAATGCACTGGATGTGCACCCACAAAATAATGTTCTCTTATAGCAACGATAGCGGATAAGATCTGAATGGGCCAGATCAAGACTGGCGCCAGATAAGTCCAACCTGCGAAGCCAAGGGAACACACAAACACACCCACAAACACATACACACACATACACACACGCATACACACGCATACACACACACAGTACACACACAGACACATACTCACCATTGAGGGATGTGCGTGTGCACAACACACATCAGTGAGTGGTTGAAGATCAATGATCAAAAGAACTGTCACCTTCTGTTGACGCCTCATCAGCATCATTTCTGTTAGCGGGTATTGGCACATCAGTACAATGGCTGGCAGATAACAGCTAATGTGCAACTAAGATTCATGGAGTCAAACAGTGCTGCAAGCTGAGCAGCTCAACGCTGCTGTTCAGCACAGCAACAGGAGCAATGCTTTCTTGCAGCATGTCCATATTACCTGCTGCAAGACTTGAGCTCTTCTAGTGCTGAGTGTTTCGGGCAAAATATCCCATGGATGTTGATGGTACCATGATCGCCGTCCTGACTGTTGATTCTACTTTCCATGTCACCATGGTTACGTCATCAGGAGATTTTGTGGCAGACCTAGGTTATCCGTGACAGTATGCCTTGACGGTATTGGCATGCAACATAATACTGAAAAGACCATCGGAAGAAGCTGCTTACTGCTTAGGTTTCGACTGCTTTCTTTCATAGGGTTGGCACCTGCAGTGGACATTGGTAACATACACAGGCGTTTGTGTTCGTGCATACACGCGTGAACCCCCCCCCCAACACACACACACACAGACACACACAAGCAATAGGACACATGTACACATGCAAGGCGCATAGCCGGCAGCACTTCAAGGTTGCTGAATCATCCTGAAACAAGAGGATGATGTCAATGTACCCCCGTGCACAGGCGTTTGTGTTCGTGCATACACGCGTGAACCCCCCCCCCCCCCCAACACACACACACACAGACACACACAAGCAATAGGACACATGTACACATGCAAGGCGCATAGCCGGCAGCACTTCAAGGTTGCTGAATCATCCTGAAACAAGAGGATGATGTCAATGTACCCCCGTGCAACACGCTGTGCACTCTCTGCGTACGACTGCCAACAGGAAAAAGCCCTCGGATAACCAGTCCACTCCTGGCTGTGGTACCTCATGCATGCACACACACACACACATACACACACACACACACACACACACACACACATACACACTACTACTACTACTATGATACAGCTACCCTAAACGGGTCACGCCGCCCTCCACCCAAGCATGAGCACTATGAGGGGCAGTGGCAAATAAATAGAATCAGCTAGCAGAACTGGCAAAACAGATGAAACAATGGAGCAGAACGGACGACTGCTGTACTGTAACAACAACCTGACAGCTACAGTGACAACGACTGAAAATGAACAGGAAGGAAAAAAAATTCAAAATTTCACGTCACGAAAAAACACTGTCCACGAAAGAATCCACCAAGCAAAAGGAGCACATACACACACACACACACACACACACACACACACACACACCTCAGACCTCAGACATGCCCATCGTGGAAGCGATGATAGCGAACAGCTATGTTAGACATAGCAACTTGTGCTGGGATTACACCATTCAACAGCTTGCAAGGCTGATGAATTGACCGCCACTATTTTCAGCCAGGTATCTACCACACAGCTGTTTGAAGTGATTTTTCTGGCCAGTTAATCCCTATTTTCCATTTTTCCATTTTTCCATTTTTATATTTTTATACACACACACCACACCACATACTCCGGCATACACTAGCTGTTGGTAACCACCCAGGTGAATGAAATAAAAGTCAGGAAGAGTCCGAGAAAGAGAAGAAAGACGTGTGCGACCATAATCGGCGGGAATTGAACCCGCAACCTCGATTGGAAATCGACTGCACATACCACTGCACCATCTGGGACACACACACACACACACATGACGCACAACTTGCTCAAACATGCACACACAAACACACACACACACACACACACACACACACACTCCTTCCTAAAAACTTTCGTCTCGTACTGCGTGCGATAGATGGCTCCATTCGCGGGCTTGCAAGGCCTCGCGATGGGTCCAACAGCGGAAAACAGAGTCAGAGTGACGAGACCCGAAGTTCGTCCTGTAATCTGCTCTGTTGACTTTCCGCTGTGGACTTCTACTGGGAAATGTCCCAAGGACGACCCTGGAAGCCCAGAGTCATCCCTGAGAACTGAAAGCTAACAAAAACTAATCAAACAATGAGAGCTACAAAATTCCTAACTGACTCCTGTAGACACACACACACACACACACACACACACACACACACACCAGTGTACGTCTGCGGGCACACACACACACACATCAGCGCATGTAAGCTTGCTCACCAGTAAACGCCGGCGCGCGCGCGCACGCACACGCACCCCCCCCCCCCTCGCCCCACACACACACCATGTACAACACACACACACACACACACACACACACCATGTACCACCACACACACAAACACACACACACACACACACACACATCATTGCATTCACTGGGGCGTGCACACACACGAATGCACACACCAGTGAACGCCCGTGCACGCATAAACACACCCGCGGACATGCACACACAGACCGACAAACGCACACACACACACACACACACACACACACACGCACCAGTGGATGTGCATGTGCACACACACACAGCAGTGCACTCTCACAAACACACCAGTGCACTCTCACAAACACACCAGTGCACTCTCACAAACACACCAGTGCACTCTCACAAACACACCAGTGGACTCTCACAAACACACCAGTGCACTCTCACAAACACACCAGTGCACTCTCACAAACACACCAGTGCACTCTCACAAACACACCAGTGCACTCTCACAAACACACCAGTGCACTCTCACAAACACACCAGTGCACTCTCACAAACACACCAGTGCACTCTCACAAACACACCAGTGCACTCTCACAAACACACCAGTGCACTCTCACAAACACACCAGTGCACTCTCACACACACACCAGTGCACTCTCACAAACACACCAGTGCACTCTCACAAACACACCAGTGCACTCTCACAAACACACCAGTGCACTCTCACAAACACACCAGTGCACTCTCACAAACACACCAGTGCACTCTCACATACACACCAGTGCACTCTCACAAACACACCAGTGCACTCTCACAAACACACAAGTGCACTCTCACAAACACACCAGTGCACTCTCACAAACACACCAGTGCACTCTCACAAACACACCAGTGCACTCTCACAAACACACCAGTGCACGCGTGCACCACCCACACATACATATGCAGGCAAACAATTACAATCGGTCCCAGCATACATCCTGAGGAACCAGGCCATTGTTATCAAAAGACATCTCCCATTTGCAACTCGAAATGCTTATACCAAGAGTCCATAAACAAGAGTATGCAATTGTGATCTCTTTCCTATGGGCCAGATGCGCGGTGCGCTGCCTTCATTATTATCATTCAGCTGCAGTCCGGGCACTGCGGAAAATCAAACACCCTGTCCCTGGGGAAAATCGCGGAAAAAATCCCAGAATTTGCGGTGTAATTGGCGGGTAAATATGGCATAATTTGCAGTGAACTTGCGGTAAATATGCGGTGAATAATATTGATATGCGGCAAGTTTGCAGTTGATATGAGTCAATTTTCAGTGAGTATGTAGTGAAATCAATCAGGTATAAGTCTCTGGTATAAGCACTCGTCATATTGAGTACAAAGCCGCCACGATGAGACGTTGCTGACCGAATAGTGCACTGTGTGTACATGTAGTGCAAGAAAAGAGTTCAAAAATGCGGAAACATTGCGGAAAACGCGTAAAAAATTGCAAAAAACGCGGAAAAAACGCGGCCGCGGAATCGCGATTTTCCCGGGGGACAGAACACCGCACTTTCCCTCTGGTTTGAAATGGACTTTTGTACGGAAGTGGAGTTCACACGCCAAATTTAGAGATCGCGTAGGCACTGGAAGGAATGGAGCAAAAATGGATGGGCTCGTAGGAGAGTTTGAGAGCATACTTTCAGAGCGTGATGAAAGCAAGTTACGTAATGAAGGCAGCGCGCCACGCACTGACCCATAACCACAGTTGCATACTCTTGTTAATGCACTCTTGCCTATATTGAAGAAACTAAATCTCTTAGTCTTACCTGGCCAGCTATGTTGAGAAATGTCACTGACAAAAGACAGGCGCACCTGTCATCTTCGCAAGCTTGTGACATTTAGCAGTGACCCTTCATACAGCTGGCGACTGCATTTCACCTTCCTTTTGCCACCACCGCGACTCCTTGTGTCACAACCACCCGCTCACACAGCGCACACTGTTCATGTCTTGTGCAGCGACTTTCGGAACTGGTCGCCGGGCAGAATGATGCACGAACGTTTCTTCTGTCAGCTTGACAGCTTCCCCATGCTTCTGCCAAACTTTCTGGTCGGCTTTCACGAACAACACAGCCATCACGATTCAGTAGCCGTAAACTCTTCACGGTTATCAGCGCAGCACACCAGAAGGTCAAGGAAGGAGATATGCTGCTTGGTATCGATCTATCTTACAACCTTAGAATAGTTAGATCGTTACAGGGTCGTTGATTTACGCCCAGAGTCATCAACTCTGCAATAGCCATACCTACTGTAACAGATTCACACACTCACACTGTGCATCCTACTACACGTTCCCACTTACGTTGTGTTACATCACACCTGTGTTGCATGTTCACCTTGGATTACACTTCTGTCCCATATAACCCCGTTGATGGTATAATAAAGTCGTTCTACTCTTGATCCTGAATCGCTCTGGTTGGACGGTTACACTGGTAGCAGAGGATGGTTGTCGAGATTTTTTGTTTGCTGGTATGCGTGGCCACCCTTCTGTTAGCTCGGTATGACCGCTACAAGGACGGAGCGCGTCGACGGGTACAAACTGCCGCAACGACGGATATACCTCAAGGACCTCAACGGCCCACGGACCAACGACTGCTCGACAGGAAATTTGATGGGACAGTCAATAGGCCTCCGGTGTTTTCGGGCAACCCTGCGGACTTCAGGGAGTGGGTCTTCGCTATCGAGCTTGCCATGGTGTCACAGCGCGTCAACGACGACCAGGAGCAGGTGCGATTCGCTGCCAGCTACCTACAAGGCAACGCCAGGCTTTGGCTGATGTCGGTATTGGATTCCGGCGCCTGCATCCACGACTGGCCGACGCTAAAACAGTCACTCGGCGACGTGTATGGCCCAGTCCATGAACAGGAGGAAGCGCGCCTCAAGCTGTTTGGACTGGTGCAGCGCGGCAGCCTGGACGCATACGTACAGGAATTCACTAACCTCTGCCTTCAGGTGAACGACCTGAATGACCATTCGAAGGCGGTGCTGTTCGTGAGGGGCCTGCATGCAGCAATCGGTCACTCGGCTCTTCGGGAGCACCCGACAACACTAGGCCAGGCCATTCGTGCCGCACGCATGGCAGCCATGCAGGCATCAGGAGTATGGAGGGAACAGACCACCACAGGCACAGGCATTCGTCGGTCGAGGCACCCGGGTCCGGCACCTCACGCTCAGGCCAGTACACCGAGGCAACCTGTCAGTCCATGGGGACGTCAGCAGCAGCAATCTAACCGTACGAGTGAGCCCATATGTTACTCATGCAGGAAGCCTGGACATATTGCCAGAAACTGTCCAGTCATCGTGAATTCCCCAAACGCTTCCAGCCAGTGAAGAAGGGAGTGCGCTCACTGGCGGTGGATACTCAGGCACCCACACCACTCATTGTGTTCAATAGGTTCGAGGGCCTGAGTGTTGAGGAAGGAGACAGCGCAAGCGATCCTGCAGTGGAGAGTTCTGACGCTACGCCTAAGGCGCACATCAGCAGCGTGGCGATGAGCGCAGAGCACGATCTGCTATGTGTCACTGGGAAGGTGAATGGGAGGAAGGCTACCATGCTAATAGACTCTGGCTCTACCCACGATTTTTTGTCGTCGGAGTTCGTCAGGAGACATAACCTGAAGACTGACACGGCGACCAAGGAGCTGAAGGTCACATTAGCAGATGGCTCGTCTCGTACACAGCCTTTGGAAACTGCCGGGCCAGTAAAAGTGGTGGTAGCTGACTTCAGCGAAACCCAGACCTTCACCGTGCTGCCACTGGCGCGCTACGACGCCATCTTGGGAATGCCGTGGCTGTCTCGCCACAACCCAACGATCGACTTCCGGAGTAAAAAGGTGCAGATCCAGGAGGACACCTTCGTGGCTCGAGGCCACGAAGCTGGCGAGGACGCCGAGTTCGCAGAATCCCACTTCATCTCTGCAGCACAAGCGAATGCCGCTATTCGTTCAGGAGACGAAGCGTATATAGCCTGGGTCTCTATGGAGGATGATGCGCCGGGCCAAGATCCACCACCTATCCGTGACAAGGAAGGAACTCACTTCGGAAGTGAGCTGAACGCTCTGCTACGTGAGTTCGACGACCTATTTCCGGACGAGCTCCCTGACCAACTACCGCCAGAGCGAACGGTCGACCATGAAATAAAGGTGGCGGAAGGGACAGCGCCACCATCACGACCGGCATACCGCCTTCCGAAGCCGGAGCTAGACGAGCTCCAGAAGCAGATTGAGGAGCTGCTCCGGAGAGGCTTCTTAGAGCCGAGTAAGTCGCCCTATGGGGCTCCTGTGTTCTTTGTGAAGAAATCAGATGGATCTCTTCGCATGGTGTGTGACTGGAGGGAACTTAATAGAATAACAATTAAGAATAAGGCCTGCCTCCCTAACATTGAGGACCTATTCGACACAGTGCAGGGCAGTGCATATTTCTCGAAGCTTGATCTTCGCGCAGGATACAACCAAATCAGGATACAACAGGAGGATGTGCCGAAAACGGCAATTAACACCCCGTTTGGCCACTACCAGTTCAGGGTCATGGGGTTTGGTCTGACTAATGCCCCGGCAACCTTCCAATCACTGATGAACTCCATTCTGCAGCCGTACTTGCGCCAATTCGTGGTAGTGTTCCTGGATGACATTCTGATTTTTAGCAAAACCCTGGAAGAGCACGTTGAGCACATTCGAACCGTTCTGACTACCCTCCGCGCTAACCAACTATTCTGCAAGTTACCGAAATGCGAGTTTGCGGTGGAAGAAATTCTATTCTTGGGTCACCGTTTGACCGGTTCCTCGATTAGCCCTGATCCGGAGAAGTTGGCTGCAGTTCGTGATTGGCCCACCCCATGTACGGTGAAAGACGTGAGACAATTTCTCGGGTTTACCAATTACTTCCGTCGCTTTATTAGACACTATTCATATATTTCCAAGCCCTTGGAGGAGCTAACGGGTAAATACACCAGGTTCTCATGGACTGGTGAGGCCCAGGCAGCATTCGAGGAGTTGCGAAGGGCACTGCTAAATCCCCCTATTTTGAGACTTCCAGACGTATCAAAACCTTTCCGAGTTGAAACTGATGCTAGCGATTTTGCAATCGCGGGGGTGCTCTCGCAGGAGGGGGAACCTGGTTGTTGGTTGCCAGTGGCGTACGGCAGTCGAAAGCTTTCCTCGGCGGAGCGGAACTACACAGCGTCGGAACGAGAAACGTTAGCAGTTGTGTCCGCCCTCCGGATGTGGCGCATTTATTTGTTTGAACACTTTGACGTTTTCACAGACAACCGAGCAGCAGTCTACTTACTGACAAAATCAAATCTCACGAAAAGGGAGTCCCGTTGGGTTGAATTTCTTGCGGACTTTGATTACACTATTCACCATAAACCTGGCAAGGAGAATGTGGCGGATCCGTTGTCACGCCGCCCGGACTTAAGGGACGAAGATCATGTGGTTCCGCCTGAAGCTCGACTAAACGCTATAGAATATACCTTGGAGGTCAATGACGATATAGCCAACATGATACTGGACAGTTATGCCGTGGACCCTGAGCTGAGTGTAGTTATGGAACGAATGAAGCGCCCCGACAGTGACAATGTGCACAGTCAGTACTTCATCGACAACGACTCCGGGTTCCTCTACTTGAAGGCGTCTCCTAGCAACCGTTTATGCATACCGAGGTGTACCCTACGGCTGAAATTGGTACAGGAGAACCATGACTGCGTGACGGCAGGTCACCCAGGGCGTGACCGCACGTATTCACGCTTGGCAAAATTTTTCTATTGGCCGAAAATGGGACTCGATGTCAAACGTTTCGTGAAGTCTTGCGATATTTGCCAGCGAACTAAACCGGGGAGGCTGCGCACGGGCCTGCTGCAGTCATTACCAATACCCAAAGGCCCGTGGGAGGATATCGCCATGGATTTTATTACGGGTCTTCCTAGGACAGCTGCTGGACATGATGCTATTTATACCTTTGTGGACCGCCTGACTAAATGCGTTCATTTGGTACCGACTACCACATCCATTGATGCCAAGGGCAGTGCTGAATTGTACATAGCTAACGTTTTTCGGTTGCATGGTTTGAGTTCATCCATTGTCTCAGATAGAGATCCTCGGTTCACTGCTGCCTTTTTTAGGGAGGTGTTTCAACTTCTGGGAACCAAGCTTTGTTTCAGCACGGCAAACCATCCCCAAACAGATGGATTAACGGAGAGGGTGAATAGGCTGGTTGAAGACATCCTCCGTGCATTCATTAACCATAAGCATGACAATTGGGATAAGCTATTGCCTCTTTGCGAGTTCTCCATCAATAGTGCCCACCATTCCTCTACATCGCATACCCCATTTTATTTGAATTTTGGGTTTCACCCCCGAGCCCCAGCGGATTTGCTGGGTGATCGTATGGGAGTCGGACACTCTGATTGGGTGAAGGAGCAACAGGATGCGTTACGCGTTGCTAAGGATGCTATTGTAGCGGCTCAGGCGCGGCAGGCCTTGTATGCGGACAACACTCGTGCCCCCAGTACTATAAAGGTTGGTGACCGTGTTCTGGTCTATAGGGATTTCCTCATTACTCCCGAGGCGCGGAATCAGCCGTCCCCTAAGCTGCGTTCCAAATGGTATGGTCCATTTCCTGTAACTGAGAAGGTTGGTGCCAATGCCTTCCGGTTGCTACTTCCTGCCAATATGCGTTGTCATCCGGTGTTTAATGTGTCAGCTCTGAGGCGGTATGAGGAGAACTCTATACCAGGACGGCAACAGCCGCCTCCGCCACCAATAACGGATCTGGACGGCAACACGCGTTATATTGTAGACGCGGTCGTCGATGAACGGAAACGGAGGGGCCGCATGGAGTATCTAGTTCAATGGCGTGGCTACAGTGAGAACACCTGGGAGCCTATCGAACATTTATTGGACGAGTCTAACAAGGAAATTATTCCGCTGCAGAGTTACTTGAAAACGAAGCGTCGTCAATAGCCGCCTTTCCTGCGTTGAGTTTTACTTCCTACCATACCTTGAATTGCCTCTTGTGTTAGCAATTATTTTCGAACCAATAATATTGATTTACTGGTATTATAATGCTTACCTACTCGTGTTTAGCCCGGCTCACCTTTGCTGACGAGGGGGGTGGTGTAACAGATTCACACACTCACACTGTGCATCCTACTACACGTTCCCACTTACGTTGTGTTACATCACACCTGTGTTGCATGTTCACCTTGGATTACACTTCTGTCCCATATAACCCCGTTGATGGTATAATAAAGTCGTTCTACTCTTGATCCTGAATCGCTCTGGTTGGACGGTTACACCTACTGACAGTACTACGATATTTTTTTAAAGGGGAAGTATACCCTAAAATCAATTTTTCACCAGTTGTAGTCTTCTGGGTGCTGAGTCGAATGGTCTTGGTCCGAGGAAGCTGCGACGCTTCCTTCCTACTTGAATCCCAATCGAACCCGCGCACTTCCACCGAAACTGGGTGACTGCGCCCTACTAGATGGGGATTTGTATGCAAAATGTCACTAAAAGCGCCGTTTCGTTCTTATAAAAGCACGGATGACCGCGATTGGCCCATATGTTGTAGTCTTTTGGACGCTGAGTCGACTGGTTTTGGTCCGAAAAGGCTGCGATGCAGCGTTCCTCCTTTATTCCCAATCGAACATGGTTGAAGAAGCGGTCACGTGCTCCTGGGTGCCCAAATCACCTGGTCACCGCGCCAGCAGGCGACAACTTTCACACCAAGGTTCAACTCGAGTTCAACTCGAGTGACAGGACTGCACCCAAAAAAGGTCAAACAGGCTAGTAAGTTGTACCCTGCAGGCACGGTGACCAGGTGACTGGTGTACGCAGGAGCACGTGACCGCTTGTTCAACCATGTTCGATTGGGAATAAAGGAGGAACGCTGCATCGCAGCCTTTTCGGACCAAAACCAGTCGACTCAGCGTCCAAAAGACTACAACATATGGGCCAATCGCGGTCATCCGTGCTTTTACAAGAACGAAACGGCGCTTTTAGTGAGATTTTGCATACAAATCCCCATCTAGTAGGGCGCAGTCACCCAGTTTCGGTGGAAGTGCGCGGGTTCGATTGGGATTCAAGTAGGAAGGAAGCGCCTCAGCTTCCTCGGACCAAGACCATTCGACTCAGCACCCTGAAGACTACAACTGGTGAAAATTTGATTTTAGGGTATACTTCCCCTTTAAATGTAGAATCAGTGGTATGGCTTCTGCGTCAAGGTAGGCACGTGATTTGTAGAAAAGGAAAAGATATTGTCATTGAACTGAAATGGGAACAGCCACCACAGTTCAAAAAATCTGCGAAAGGTTTAGCGCGCTCTCGCTTGATTTTCACCGCTTGAAACGTGATTCCACCCCGCAATCCTTGTCATATCGAGCGCATGCGACTTATAGTCCAAAGATTATAACAAACCAGAGAGGTTTAGGTGCTAAACCCGCAATCGAAATTCGACGGAAACAAAGCCTCGCATCGCAAGTCTCTGGCTCCTAGATCCTGCAACATTTTTCCTGGCTGCTCACAGTTATCAGTGAACAATGCCTCAATGGTGAACCGGTACAGACAGTGCCAGGCGCGCAAGTGCCAACCCAGTCACGCCGAAAAAACCTCTTCGACAGGCCGGGGGGGGGGGGGGGGGGGGGGACGCGATTTCACTTTCTGGCACTTGATCAAGTAAAATAATTAGTTAGAGATGGCTCGAGCGCCCCGCTTCGGTGCAAAAAAAACTTCAAACGAGAGTTGATCAGTGATTGTGACTGTGATTTCTGCATTACTGTAATTATTATGTAGATGATGAAGACACGATCGATACTCAGAATCCCTTGAGGACTGATGATGGCGGAGGATCACAAATTACCAGCGTCTCTCCTGAAGGCGCAGACACGATTGCGTGATGCAGTCAAGGATCGTGGTGTGCAGATCAGCGGGGGGTTAGGAACAGATAGGGAAATAGCTTTGAGCGAGCTCTTTGTCAATCTTACTCTGCTGACGAAGGATGAAGTAGAAACACTTTTCAAGAGCGAGTCGTTCTTTTCCTCCGAATCTGAGAGAGCACGCCAGCTAGATGCTATCAGAGCAGCTCAGGATGGAAAGTCCGCAAAGACACGTGGCATTGAGCTTAGCGAGATCTTCTCTGACACAGGAAGCGATAGTGCAAAGGGCCAAACAGGCGGCAGCGGAGTAGTTGATTCCGAATGTGGACTTCTGTCTCGTGCAGCTAGCAATGTGTCCATTGGAGTGACAAAGAATAACGTGCTTGCGTTTGGCAGTGCGGGCAGTGGCAAATCTACAATCTTCCTTCTAATGCTGGAATACCTGTGGGCTATAGATTCGCTGTTGAAGGAGAAGATTGGAAAGGCTTCCTGTCTGAAGCCTTTCCATACTGGTACTCGATGTTCCAGTTTTGTGACACGAGAATGGCACGAGAATTAGTGTACCGCTGAGTGTACCGCTATACACGTGGTCGACACGTAGTCGACACGTTGTTGATACTTTTTTGACACGTGACCCCGTCAACGGTCTGCTTTGTGCCAATGCCACTCGCTAAACGCCGATGTCGCGTACGACAAAGACGACTATCCCGTACGCGAAATAGTTAAGAATTGCATGACGTGGACCTGACGGCAAGGACAACTGCGAGGAGGCCCCTTTCGGTACCCCTGACGGGAAGGAGAACTGCAGAAGTCGACGAAGTCGAACGAGGAGGCCCCTTTTCCGTACCCCATACTGCAAAGTGCCATTGATGGATACCTTTTGCACCTGGAACGACCCCTTAAACGCTGTCGCGGCGACTATCCCGTACGCGAAATAGTTGAGAACTGCTGACGTGGACCTTTCGCACCTGGAACGGCCCCGTAAACGCTGTCGTGTCGGCGGAGTGAATGTGCAGGGTACTAGGGTGAAAAGAATTGCTGCAAAGACGTCCCCTCTACTAGGCTCTAGGCCTTTGCCTTTGGAGACCTCGTCGGCGAACTGAATGCGCAGGGCGAAAAGAATTCCTGCAAAGACGTCCGCTCTAGGCCTTTGGAGACATCGTGGGAACTCCTTCCGGTACTATACAAACTGCTGACGTGGCCGTGGACATGTACATGGAGATTGGAGAGTCATGGTGGGACTTCATGTACATGGATACATGGTGGGAATTCCTTCCGGCACCCCCGTACCGCAAAGCCAACGGTGGGGAAGGAGACGTGCAGACGTGCAGGAAGACGAACGAGGAGGAACCAGGACGAGCGAGCAATGGCAGGACTAGCTGGACCGTAAGTAATAGCTGAATTGTGCATGACAACTTGACATCCATGCGGCACTCGCCACTTGCCACTGCATATTTCTTGTCCACTAACAATGTCTCTCCTCTGCCCCCTGTGTGTCCACGGCCCTGTTTCTGAATTGGCCCGATGAATCGAATGTCTTCCGCAACTGGAACGGCCCCGTGAACGCTGTCGCGTCGGCGACTGAATGCGCAGGAGGGAAAATATTGCTGCGAAGACGTCTCCTCTAGACGACGGTAAGGCACCCCATTGATATGTTGCCAGTGTGTGCCAGGGTATCGCGCGATGGTGAATGAGGAATGATGAAGGGTACGGTGGGACTGTAGACCTGTTACCTTCTACTAACACGTTATCAGGTCGAGAGCGTATTGTAGTCACTCTCTCTATTCCTGTACTTCATTACGTTTAAGGTGTACGTATAACTTCTCAAAAAAATTTAATGGTCTACAGTCGTGTCGGAAGGGTACGGTGGGACTGTAGACATGTTACCTTCTAACACGTTACCAGGTGGAGAGTGTCTTGTACTCACGTTATCACTATTAACAGGTCGAGAGCGTATTGTAGTCACTCTCTCTATTCCTGTACTTCATCACGTTTCAGGTGTACGTATAACTTTTCCAAAAAATTTAATGGTTCACGTCTTCAGATAGAGAGCGTATTGCACCCACTGTCTAGTCTCTGTAGTGCATTGAGATTTTGTTGATCGAACATGAAATGGATACACAGACAAAGCCAGGCCAAGTATATGGCGAGATGTCGCCAGAAGAACGTCTTCAGGTAGAGAGCGTATTGCACCCACTGTCTAGTCGATTTTGTGGATCGCACATGAAATGGATACACAGACAAAGCAGGCCAAGTACATGAGAGAGTGGACGATGTGCAGATCGACACGGCCTGCGGGTACTTCATTAAAGTTAACCGTGACATAACTAGGATAAAAGTTAATCACTGCAAAAACATTGCCAAGTATGTGAGCACTTTGGACTTGACAGAAGAGTGCACGGGCGACGTTGACAAAACATATGGCGGTGACTGTCACTATCATGACAGCAGGGCACATCGCACGCAGCATCGCAGATCGTGTCGAATTGCGCATCATAATATTGCAAAATTGCTCCTGTGCATGCAAGTGGATTTCATTGCACTTCTCAGTTTGGGAAATGCTCGATTTTCACAATTCTCCGTGTGAGTGCACTAGCCCTGAACAGACATGTAGGTGAACCGTTTGTGGTGCCTCATAGCCTACCTCACGACCTTCTGCTTTCTTTCTTCATCACTTGTATCTTGCAGGTATATCATCCCGTGACGACCACATTGAAGTCTGAATTTGAAGTGTGAAGATGCTTCAGCAACCACATCGTACTTTTCCATTGCTTTCATTGTGCTTCTACTGTGCATGTGTGTAACTTGTGGGGTAAACATGTGATGACATTGTATGCTGGCGACACGGTCAGATGTTCATGCATCTAACGAACACCTGCATGTTATGCATTGAAAAGGGTTTGCCACTTGCGATCCTGGGACGAGTATCAGGTCCGCTTTGTCCTGTGTGGGCTGTATCAGATTGCTGTTCACTTCTCTATCTGTTGGATATGTGACTTTCTGCAAGTTTCTGGTGTATGGTGGCCACGTCCTTGCTTGTCACTTTGTATGATATTACATTCTGTATTCGCTGCTTCCATGGCATGGTCTGCAAACTGCAATCCTTGGGCAAATGTCATGTTTGCTATGTTGTGCTTTGGCCGTCAGCTTGTCTACACGCTGTAGTTGAATTATTTTTGTTTCACAACTGACTTCCTCAAGTACGGTGGCCACTGCTTTGCATGGCATTATACATGAAGAATTTCCTGTTTGTGTCGTGTGCATGTGCGTATGTGTGCGTGGCCACGTGTGTGTGCCGTGTGCATACACATGTTTGTGTATCTGTGTGCGGGGTAGCGAGGCGGGGAGGGCTGGTATGTATCAGTGTGTTATTGCAGTCGCATGGCTACATACAGTACATCGCGCGCGTGGTCATCATGTTTACCTTCGGGGTTGGGGTGGGGAGGGAACGGAAAAAGAGCTGAAATTATCCATATAAAAATCGCTCTGTGAGCGGTTCTGAAAAACCTTTACTGGTACTGCCCCGTCGTAAAAGTAAGAAATTAGAACTGGCCCATTGTCCCCCCAAATGCGAACTGATCCACCTAAATCGCGAATGACGGGACCCGAACGCACCAGTAGCACGAGGTTCCTACCTGTGGATGCAGATGGGGACGTTGGTCCGGACCATAGGCCATGTACTGTACTAGCGGTAGGCTTCCCTATCAAAATAATAAATTCTACTACTACTACTGGTGTTACCCTATGATAATTGCCGTGATCCTGTGCCCTCCCGACCTCGTGCTACTGGTGCGTTCGGGTCCCGTCATTCGCGATTTAGGTGGATCAGTTCGCATTTGGGGGGACAATGGGCCAGTTCTAATTTCTTACTTTTACGACGGGGCAGTACCAGTAAAGGTTTTTCAGAACCGCTCACAGAGCGATTTTTATATGGATATTGATCTTGTCTTGGCTGTTGAACTACGACGTGCTGAGGTGCGATCTGCAACTAGCCTGTGTGAGTTGCTGGCTGCTCGATTCGACAGGCTGGACATGGAACAAGATGAGCTGGAGGAGATAGCTCGCCACTTTCGCCGTCATCCGTCACGTCTCTGTGTTGTGCTTGACGGCATGGACGAATGCAGCCTGGAGAAATGTAGCCCGTACATGCAAGACATGCTGTTGAGGGAACGCAGTGTTGATATGCATGTGGTGGTCACATCTCGA
>NC_088654.1:28341630-28356630 GCF_964019385.1 Sycon ciliatum
TGTGGAGGTGACCTTCTATGTGACATGGTCTGCAATGTCCGCTACATGCAGCTACAAGTGGTGTTACGTTAGTTGTGGATTCCAGCAGTCACCTAACAACACGGTGACTGGGTGTACTCAATTATCTCCTAGTGTTTCAAACAGTCGAGAGTAGAACACCATCTGGCCCTGAGATGGTAAAGCAATGTTTGTACCGCCGAGGCAGGCTCAGGTGTGTGGCCTAACCGGAACGCAACTGTCGACACAACATTGGTGGACATTTCGTCACAAGTTCCGTACAGTCAACATTCTTCTGGGGATGGCACAGGGAAAGGATATTCCGTCCGTACAGTCCACATTCCGCTGCCTATGCGACCGAGAGTGGACATTTCGTCACAAGCCCCGTAAAGTCGACATTCTGTTTGGCATTCGACTGGGGTTGAACAGCGCTTTATCAGCTAGGTGATCTGGTGATACAACTTTCGGTAAGTACCCGTACTCGCTATGATGGAGAAGTGTGGGTTTTTTTTTTTTTTTACTACAAAGCACTGGCCAGCAACATAAAAGGGGAGGTAGACAAAAGTGGACAAGCCAACTTTGACAACACAGAGGAGCGTGGCATGCGTGCCGATGAGGTAGGTCAACCTCCCCCGACCTAGTGGTCTCGGGTTCAACAGTTGGTCTACGCATCAGGAAGGGGAAATGGACAGAGAAAGGGAGAATGAGCACGAGGAGCTTCCCAGGAGAGGAAGAGTGAAAGAGAGAGAGAGAGAGAGAGAGAGAGAGACAGAAAATGATAATAATAGAGACAACCGGTTATTCTCAGTGCTGGTGGACTTCAGTGGCCCATAGCCAATTGGTCTGGCGGAGGTGATGGTAGGCCTTGTGGTCTGTGCAAAACGTGTGTCTGTGTGCGTGCACGCTTATGTGTGTGTGTGTGTGTGTGTGTGTGTGTGTGTGTGTGTGTGTGTGTGTGGTGTCTGTGTGTGTGTGTGTGTGTGTACATGGGGTGTGTGTGTGTGTGCGCTTATGTGTGTGTGTGTGTGTGTACATGGTGTGTGTGTGTGTGTGCACCTTGTCCTCACCCACTTACTGAGGTGTGGTGAGCCCATAAGTGGGGTCATTTTCAAGTCCACCCAGAGTTTTGGGGATTTCAGGGGGTGTCGGTCGTTGGGCGGTTCAATAACCAATTGAGTCATCTTTCCAAGATTCCTTTTGAGTCTCTCTCCCCTCTCCCGGGGGGACTCACGTGACCAGTTTTGGTAGTGAGCAACAAGTACAGTACAGTATACTGTGTGTGTGTGTGTGTGTGTGTATGTGTGTGTGCGTGTGTGTGTGTTTGTGTCTGTGTTTGTGTGACGTTACGTCTGGCAAGAGTTCGGCTGTGTGATGTGTGCACCGTAGTGGTGTTATGCTGTAAAGTTAATAATCAACTCTGGCTGGGGGAGTGGACGTGTGTGTGTGTGTGTGTGTGCGGGTGTGTGTGTGTTTGTGTGTGTGTGTCGCATTAAAGCGCAGCGTTTACGCTCATTAACAGCTAGCATCATTGCAGCTCACCGCCGCGGGTACGTGCTGCCCCATGTCCTCGAATGAACATGGTGCCGCACAACTGTCCCTGCTGCCCCATGCCCTTGCATGAAGTACTGAAGTAGATTCCTTCCGCTGACCGTGACTTCTATTTGTACTAAATCTATTGAAAATGTAAACTAAAATGTTACTACCGCGTCTCCACGGGAGCTTTTTAAATGTTAAGGTGCAAGTTTCCAGTGAATTTGACTGTAGGGAAGAATGCCTGGTCTGCAGCTAAGCACGTCCATATGTTATAATCTCTGTTTGAACGCCCGATATCCTAAGCGTGTCAGTTTCTAGTACTCAGAACATGTCAAACTCCTACTTCGAAGTACATTTGCATTTTGGTATGTCCGGTTTGCACATCAGTTTAGATGGGTAAATTACACCAGTCGTATTCTTTATAACGGCTTTCAGTAAGTTTATCCTCCCGTCTGTCTATAGGTATACACATACATCTGTCCATCTGTTTTCTTCTCCATGCGAGAAGTCAAGAAATCAAGAAGTCGGCAGGAATAGTTTGAGGTCCCATGTAGGGAGCAACACACAATTCCCCAAGTATCGCTGAAGTCGCCCCAACCCATTCTTCACATTGCTGTCCCCAGCGCGGGCTTGCGAATTAGATAGTTTGGAGGCAACAACGTTGTGAATGGCCAACGGTCCTCACCGCTTGTTCAGCACCTCCAAGAGCGACACTGACTCTCGCTGCCATCTGGTGTTCACGAGGTGTCTGTCGCGCTGGAAACGGATTGTCTCTGTAAGTTTGCTTCCCTTGTGATGTTTGTGCCTGAAGAACTTTATAAGTGGTGCTCTTCAGGCACAATCTTCCTCAGCCTACTCAAGCTCAACTGATGAGGGGTGGATTCCAGAAACACTGTGTATTGAGCAGAGAGTGGTGCTTTCCTGCAGTTTTGCCGAGTGGACGGTTCGATGGACTTCTCGTGTGCTCTGGATTGCAGTCGTGAGTCAGCAATTTGAAAATTCAAGTCGGCAGGAATAGCGCGAGCTCCCATGTAGGGAGCAACACACAATTCCCGAAATACAGACAGCCGCCCTATTTATCACCGTAAATTTGATCATCAGAGTATAGGTCGCCGCCCAAAATACAGTACATGTACAAGAGTCTATGGCACAGTTGAGTCATCGTGTATACCGTACACCATACAGTTGAGTCATCGTGTATACCGTATACCATACAGTTGAGTCATCGTGTTTACCGTATACCATACAGTTGAGTCATCGTGTGTACCGTATACCATACAGTTGAGTCATCGTGTATACCGTATACCATACAGTTGAGTCATCGTGTATACCGTACACCATACAGTTGAGTCATCGTGTATACCGTATACCATACAGTTGAGTCATCGTGTATACCGTATACCATACAGTTGAGTCATCGTGTATACCGTATACCATACAGTTGAGTCATCGTGTATACCGTATACCATACAGTTGAGTCATCGTGTATACCGTATACCATACAGTTGAGTCATCGTGTATACCGTATACCATACAGTTGAGTCATCGTGTATACCGTATACCATACAGTTGAGTCATCGTGTATACCGTATACCATACAGTTGAGTCATCGTGTATACCGTATACCATACAGTTGAGTCATCGTGTATACCGTATACCATACAGTTGAGTCATCGTGTATACCGTATACCATACAGTTGAGTCATCGTGTATACCGTACACCATACAGTTGAGTCATCGTGTATACCGTATACCATACAGTTGAGTCATCGTGTATACCGTGCATCTATATGCTGTGCTTGGTGAAATGCTAGCCTATCCGTACGTTGGCACCCGTCAATACTCTGCTAGCAATCGGTATTTAGAGCTCTATCTTCACACACTACACTCTGTTGTTGTCAGAGGGGATCCAGTATGACCCAGAAGTCGTTATTTTTTGACTTGTGATATCATTATGTTCAAGTTTTCGTGTACTTTCGTCTGTCCTTTCAACACCAGCCTTGTGTGTGTGCGTGTGTGTGTGTTTGTCTTTGTCGGTGTGTGTGTGTTTGTCGGTGTGTGTGTGTGTGAGTGCGTGTTTGTCCGTGTGTGTGTGTGTGTGTGTGTATATATATGTGTGTGTGTGTGTGTGTGTGTGTGTATGTGTGTGTCTACCCATTAAGTCAACAGCCAGGAAGTTGTTACTGCGACCAGTGCGACAGATGGTTCCGGAGTAAGAGTGGATTTACCCGACACAAGTGCCCGCCAGCAACATCACCAGCAGAGGCATCTTCCCACACACTTGAGTCACCGGTTACGAACAATATGTCCTGCGAACGCTGCAGCTTCCACTGCACCCGCTGCAACCGCTGTGTGTTATTGCACCAAGGCATGAAGCGTCACAAGTGCAGCCGTGGCTCGGCCAGAGCAACCAACACAGACCGTAGCTCCTTCTGCATCGTTTGCAATTGCGGTCGGCGTTTCAGTAGACCACAGGACCTATCCCGTCATTACCCCTACTGTTCCGAACCTGCTCAACCCCCCATGGGGTCCGCATGGACAGAATATGGTAGCGCGTCCAAGGCCCAAGGTGTGTGTGTGTGTGTGTATGGTGTGTGTTTGTCCGTATGTGTGTATGTTTGTCGGTGTGTGTGTGAGTGCGTGTTTGTCCGTATGTGTGTGTGTCGGTGTGTGTGTGTGTGTGTGTATGTGTGTGTGTGTGTGTGTGTGTGTGTGTGTGTGTGTGTGTGTGTGTGTGTGTGTGTGTTGGTGTGTGTTGGTGTGTGTATGTGTGTGTATGTGTTTGCGGACTTTAATTTTATTTGCTACCTCCTTCAGATCGTCCGACATCCTACGAACCCGGAGAGAGGAGATGCGCTCATCTAACTTCCGGCCACGATTCACCTTCAGAATGGAACGCACACATTGCTGCAGATGAAAGGACTCCAGCCGCCGGACATCACGCTGCCTGACGGTCCAACTTTCCGGAGGCATGGGTTCGAACCCCACCGCTGCCACCAGTGTTAGCTCCTTGCTAAATATGTAGTCTCCTCACACTCGTAGAACACAGGGTGTTCTAGTTTCAAAAGTATTGAATATTTAAGAAGTAGAAAACAGACAGATTTAGAGAAAGGGGACGAGAGAGACAGGGACTAGAGAACCACTGGAGCATGCTGCACTCTTTTGTACTTGATGTGATCTCGTTGCTATGGTGAAGGAGTGGGAAATACGAATAGTGAGTATTGTATTGTTTTAGTACAAACACACATGTTACACATGGCTGTATTAAAGAAGTGCGCTGTCTTTACGGGTTGCAACAGCAAGTGTATGGTGTGCATAGGACGTAACTACCTCGGCCATTTTATGCCGATGTGCTCCGTGTGGTGTAGACCAGGTGTGCATTACAGGTCGATTCAAATGGCTTTGCCAGTTGTGTAGCGGATTAGGCAGTCATCTGCCACTTGCCGTGATCTGTCTCATTTAGATCGTGTATCTATTGTGAAGAGAAAATCTGTGGGTGCACGTACATCATGTTCATTTGCAGATTTTCGTGCGTCTCTTGCGACAGGTGTATATGGTACATGGTGTGTGTGTGTATGTGTGTGTGTGTGTGTGTGTGTGTGTGTGTGTGTGCGCGCGCGCGCGCGTGTGAAAGAGTGTGAGTGTGTGTGAGAAGGAGAATGTGAGTATGTACGTGTGCGTGTGTGGCAATGTTCATGCGAGAAAGAGTGGTTCTGAGATTACCAACATCAACTTGATCATGAATGCTTGAGATCCAGGTTCTTATCACCATGACAACCTAGATATCTGAGTCAGTCTCGGCAGCAATACTCCTCCCAGCAGTACAGTATGGCGTGTGTGTGTGTGTGTGTATGTGTGTGCGTGTGTGTGTATGTGTGTGTGTGTTGGTGCTCTGTGTCAACATGCTGCTTTGTGTGTTGATGTGTTTTCTTCCTACGTGGGTACGGGGGGCATGAGTGAGCCAGCTTTGTTGAGCATGCATGTGTTTGTGAAGTCCTCAAGAAAAGAAATCAGCAAGTAGGTTCTTCTTGTTGCTTGCTGATTTCTGTTTTTGACGACTTTGCAAACTCGATTGCATTTTGAAGAAAAGCTACTGGTATCCCCAACCCCGACCACCACCATCCCCTATAAACAGACTGATTAGTTTTATACCCTTGAGCTGGTGGCTGGATTCTTGTTGTTTCTCAATGTGGAAGGAGAAACAAGCCGGATAACAAATCTTAAATTCTGGCCATCCCAAACCCCACCCACCATCCCCTCCTGAAATGATTACTTTTATTGGAAAGGCTTCCTGTCTGAAGCCTTTCCATACTGGTACTCGATGTTCCAGTTTTGTGACACAAGAATGGCACGAGAATTAGTGTACCGCTGAGTGTACCGCTATACACGTGGTCGACACGTTGTCGACACTTTGTTGTTACTTTGTTGACACGTGACCCCGTCAGCGGTCTGCTTTGTGCCAATGTGCAATGCAGAAGTCGACGAAGACGAACGAGGAGGCCCCTTTCGGTACCCCTGACGGGAAGGAGAACTGCAGAAGTCGACGAAGTGGAACGAGGAGGCCCCTTTCCGTACCCCGCACCGCAAAGTGCCATTGATGAATGTCTTCTGCACCTGGAACGCCCCGGAAACGCTGTCGCGTAGGCGGACTGAATGCGTACATGTAGGTGACCCGTTTGTGGTGTCTCATAGCCTACCTCATGACCTTCTGCTTTCTTTCTGCATCACTTGTATCTTGCAGGTATATCATCTCGTGACGACCACATTGAAGTCTGAATTTGAAGTGTGAAAATGCTTCAGCAACCACATCGTACTTTTCCATTGCTTTC
Organism: Sycon ciliatum; assembly: GCF_964019385.1. Taxonomy (NCBI): domain Eukaryota; kingdom Metazoa; phylum Porifera; class Calcarea; order Leucosolenida; family Sycettidae; genus Sycon; species Sycon ciliatum. The sequence continues at coordinate 28,347,990 of NC_088654.1, forward strand.
ATTGTGCTTCTACTGTGCATGTGTGTAAGTTGTGGGGTATACATGTGATGACATTGTGTGCTGGTGACACGGTCAGATTTTGTCCATGCGTGTAACGTACACCTGCATGTTATGCATTGAAAAGGATCTGCCACTTACGATCCTGGGACGAGTATCAGGTCAGCTTTGTCTTGTGTGGGCTGTACCAGATTGCTGTTCACTTCTCTATCTGTTGAATATGTGACTTTCTGCAAGTTTATGGTGTATGGTGGCCACTTCCTTGCTTGTCACTTTGTATGATATTGCATTCTGTATTCGCTGCTTCCATGGCGTGGTCTGCAAACTGCAATCCTTGAGCAAATGTCATGTTTGCTATGTTGTGCTTTGGCCGTCAGCTTGTCTACACATTGTACAGTCAACTTCGCGTATAACGACACTCGGCCGGGCATCAGAAAAGTGTCCTTATTCGCGAAGTGTCGTTATACCCGAAGTCCCATTATAATTATGATTGTATTACAGTTGGATGGGACTTTGCTCTGGGCATGGAAATTCTGTCGTTATTCGCGAATTGTCGTTATATCCGCAGTCATTATTAGCGAAGTTGACTGTAGTTGAATTATTTTGTTTCACATCTGACTTCCTGAAGTACGGTGGCCACTGCTTTGCATGGCATTATACATGAAGAATTTCCTGTTTGTGTCGTGTGCATGTGCGTATGTGTGCGTGGCCACATGCGTGTGCCGTGTGCACCCGCGTGTTTGTGTATATGTGGGCGGGTAGCGAGGTGGGGAGGGCTGGTATGTATCAGTGTGTTATTGCAGTCTCATGGCTACATACAGTACATCGCGCGCGTGCTCATCATGTTCACCTTCGGGGTTGGGGTGGGGAGGGAACGGAAAAAGAACTGAAATTATCCATATAAAAATCGCTCTGTGAGCGGTTCTGAAAAACCTTTACTGGTGCTGCCCCGTCGTAAAAGTAAGAAATTAGAACTGGAGCATTTTCCCCCCAAATGCGAACATATCCACCTAAATCGCGAATGACGGGACCCGAACGCACCAGTAGCACGAGGTTCCTAGCTGTGGATGCAGATGGGGACGTTGGCCATAGTCGATAATTGTACGTGTACTAGCAGTACACTGCCACTGATACAATGTGCAATGTACTGCACTATAGTAGTGGTGGTGTCACCCTATGATAATTGCTGTGATCCTGTGCCCTCCCGACTTCGTGCTACTGGTGCGTTCGGGTCCCGTCATTCGCGATTTAGGTGGATATGTTCGCATTTGGGGGGGGAAATGCTCCAGTTCTAATTTCTTACTTTTACGACGGGGCAGCACCAGTAAAGGTTTTTCAGAACCGCTCACAGAGCGATTTTTATATGGATATAGCTTTTATACCTGCAGCCAATAGTGGTACGGTCAATACTTCGCGTAGTGACCCTAGCTTGTCTGACGCCCCTAAATTTAACACTAGACTAGTGATAAATTATCGACTCCAGAATTTTCGGACTCGACACGAGTCGGCAGCCGTCGTCAGACATACAGACAGCGTTGTCCATGTACATCTCACGTGACGTGTAGACAGTAACTGTGTAAGTACAGTGTAGTTGCAAAGGCTGCTTTTGCACAATTTACAGACTGGAAGATTACGCAACTGTCTCACGTCACATGTACGCTAGGGTCACTAGTACGCGAAGTATTGACCGTACCACTATTGGCTGCAGGTTGTTGTTGTTGTTGTTGTTTCTTTATTTTACTTCACCATATGAACAGGCAAGACTGCCTTCTCACCGGGGCTATTGGCCCACGGCTCTCACAATATGATGAAAATGTTTAAAATGTGTATGAAGAAGAAAGGAACGGAAAAGAAGATGAAATGAAAGGAGAGAAAACAGTAGGTATTAATTTTATGAAGGGGGGGGGGTATGAAATGGGTATTATCATAGTTGATGAGAGAAGTATGATATCCAATATTCTTGTTCTATAGACTATTTAGTACGGACATTTCATGAGAGTCATGCATGGGCAAGGCAGGATTTGGACTAGGATAGAGGACAAGAACATAATTGATGAGCATCTGCTCAGGCAGAATCTGTGAAGAAGACATAGTAGGCACAACATCGGACAGCTAGTTGAGGAGGGAGATAAGGTCATAGCCAGACAGCAATGCTTGAAACGTGTGGCGTACGTCGCAAGCGCGAATATCAGCAGGGAGAGAGTTCCATGTGGTACTGCCAACAAAAGGCGATAGAGCTACGGCCTGAGGGACCAGGTAGGAACGGCACTCTGAGCAGCTGGCTGACCTGACCACGCGTGACACAACTTCTGTCCACATCCGTGGCAATGAGGGAGTAGTAGGATTGGAACAGTGAGCTGGCTCTGCCATGAAGGCAGCGGAAGACAAAGAGAAGCAGACGTTGCACGTACAGCTGGTGGAGCTGAGGCATTGATAGTCTGGCAAATAGGGGAGCAGTGGGGGTCCTTCTGGGGAGTTGGAAGATGGCTCGTATGCCAGACTTAGCAATGCGTAGCAGTCGATGTAGCAGCAGTTTGGATACAGCGGGAAAGAAACAGTTTGAGGCATAGCAGAGAACAGACTGGATCATACTCATGTACCAGGCCCGGCGGGCGTTGAGTGAAAGGCACCGTCCATGGCGCCAGAGCTGCCCGATTGTAGTAGCAGTCTTGCTGGCAATAAAGTCCACTTGGGGCTTCCAGGACAGTTGGTCATCAAGCATGACACCGAGGTACTTCGTGACTGGAGTAACATCAAGCACTGTGGTACCACACTTCACTTCAGATGGTCCATCCAGACACCCACGGGGTCTCACAAACATAACTTGGGTTTTACTGGCATTTAATAGCAGACCAATGTTGTCCAAGTACTCAGCGAGTCGTGTTACAGCGTTAGAGAGAACAGAGCACACTAAAGCAGGCTGATAGTCGGAGTAGTCCAGAGCCACATCATCAGCGAATTCCTGGTGGCATACACTACCTGGTAGAACTGACGACATATCACTGGTGTACAGTACAAAAAGAAGAGGGCCCAGAACGCTGCCTTGAGGCACTCCTCGGGAGCATACAACATATTGCGAAACTGAGTGTTCCACCCGTACACACTGCTGCCGCTCCAAGAGATAACTGAGGAACCATTCCAGTGGTGTGTCACAAATGCCAAGGTCAAACAGCACTTGCACAAGCCTGGCATGCTGGACTCTATCAAATGCCTTCGATAGATCTACCATTACTACCCCGGTGTGTTTTCGTTCCGATTTGGCCAGTTTCCAGCGGTTGGAGGCAAGGATAAGAGCATCTTCTGTTGAGTGATTTCTTCGGTATGCAAATTGACTTGAAGGTAACAAGGAGTGATCATCTAGGAAAGTTGTCAGCTGTTTCTTGACAAAGTGTTCCAGTATGCGAGAAACAATAGGCAGTAGCGAGACGGGCCGATAGTTACGAGCTGACAGTGGGTCGCCATTCTTATACAATGGGCTGATAAGAGAATGTTTGAAAGTTGATGGCACTATACCAGACGCAAGAGATAAGTTGACGATCTTCAGCAGGTATGGGGAGAGGGTGTCCGACCAACGTTTCAACACAATACCTGGGATTCCATCACTTCCGGTAGCTTTATGTGGATCCACACATTTGCAAACGCTTAGCGACATCATACAACGACACAGGTTGGAAGGCTGTAAGGGCATCAGATTTCGTAGGACCAACTGGCATCTGTAGGTGCGTAGGTCGACTGGGGTCATGAACAACATCTGCAAAGAAGTCGCCCAGCTGGTCATCTGATACCTGGGGTACTCGGTGGGTCTTCTTTCGTCCGGTGACAGTGTTCATCACGGACCAAAGTTTCCTCTGATCAGATGTATAGCATTGATCCATAAAGTAAGCATTCTTCAACTGTCTATCTAGCTTTCTGGCCTTGGCACGTGCAGCTCGGTGCTCCTGCTGGAGTGCCTCGTTTGCTCTATCTTGCATTAGATGGCGGTGCAGTCTGTTTCGGTTCCGGACACACTCAACCAGCTCGCGAGTCAGCCAGGGACATGGACGCCGCTCTGCACGGCGGCGGGTGGTGATGGGTGCATGTTGGTCAAGGGTGGAGAGAATAGCATTGTTAAAGGAAGTTGTCATGGAGTCAACATCTTGATCATCGAAGCCGACAGACAGTATGCCATGTAAATGAGTTTGAAAGCAGCCCCAGTCAATCTGATGGAGACGACGACCCGTGACAGTTGATGTTCCCTTGCGAGCAGGTTTAGACGGAATCGGTAGATGAGCGAGTATGGCATAGTGATCACTTATATCGAGGTAAATTATTTCACATGTTCCACTTATAGCTGTTGTTGAGAGGAAAAGGTCGAGAATGGTCTGGGAATGTGCTGTCACTCGTGTTGCAGAGGATACGTAATTCTTCAGATCAAATCTCGTCAGAATATGCTGAAGAGGGTGGGCAGCATTACCAGGCATGCTGAAATCCACGTTAAAGTCACCAACGAGTACTGTGGAATGTTGCCGTCCTTGACAAGCTTGCTCAATGTTATTCTCAAAACCATCCCAGTACGATACAGGTTTGTTTGGTGGGCGATATGTACACCCGAGAACAGTGGTTCGCCCATTACTTGTAATTTCGATCCACATCATCTCTAGCTCTGGACACTCCAGGTCCGTGCGCCTTCTGGCATGGACAGAATCATGACAGTACACAGCGACGCCTCCTCCATGTTGACGATAACGGTCCTTTCGGAACAGCTTGTAATTCGGAATCGAAATCTCGCCGTCGCTAATGCATGGCTTCAGCCAAGTTTCAGCCAGGCCGAGGACATGGATTCCACGCACAGCAAGGTACTGTTGCACTTCGCCGACTTTTCTCTGTAGACTACATATATTGAGAAAGGATACCGCAAGCATAGCCTGGCTCATGACTTGTGGTGAACGATTTCCCGCCGCTATCATTGGGACCTGAGTTCAGCGTCTGTAGACGCATCGTCAGTCGTCTTCCTGCCCTTGTCCTTGCTGACAGGAGTTTGGGAGGCCTTGGATTCTGGAGCATTGAATACCCAGCGACGACAGTATGCTCGACCCCGCCAGAAACCCTTAGAAAGCAGCACCGCAGCTGTGGGTGCGCTCACAGTGAGCCGAGCGAATGCGGTCGACTTCTCAGGTTTCGCACTTTGTGTTTGACACTTGTAGACGACAATAACAGCTGGGTTGTTGGCATTCCGTGTCACGTAGCCACGGAGTCGTTCTTCTGTCACTGTTGGTGACAGCCCTCCAACATACAGAACGTCTTTCCTGCGAGGAGCAGGTACCCCACGAATCAATAGAACGCCCTGATGTGGGGCTCTAAAATTTCGAAATTTTCAGCGGAAACCCCCTCCCTCCGCCTCGAGCATACGCCATACCTCAGATTAATGGCTGACCGTACCATCCTGAAATGCCTTCCGACGCCCCAGTACGGCAGTAGACTTAGATGAGCCGAGTCGTCTTGTTTGCACATCGCACTAGAAAGAGGTGGGAGGGAATGAATGACTGATGCAGTCGCTAGCGCTAGTCTGCACGCCTTGGGCGCAAAATAATAACAATTTATTTTACAAGTAGCTGACAAGTGATCGATTATGACTCGGCTGTGATTTCTGAAATAATTATGTAGAATGAACACACGCTCGATACTCGAATCCTTTGTCTTTGAGGTTTGACGATGGCGGAGGATCACAAATTACCAGCGTCTCTCCTAAAGGCGCAGACACGATTGCGTGATGCGGTCAAGGATCGTGGTGTGCAGATCAGCGGAGGTTTGGGAACAGATAGGGAAATAGCTTTGAGCGAGCTCTTTGTCAATCTTACTCTGCTGACGAAGGATGAAGTAGAAACGCTTTTCAAGAGCGAGTCGTTCTTTTCCTCCGAATCTGAGAGAGCACGCCAGCTAAATGCTATCAGAGCAGCTCAGGATGGAAAGTCCGCAAAGACACGTGGCATTGAGCTTAGCGAGATCTTCTCTGACACGGGTAGCGATAGTGCAGAGGGCCAAACAGGCGCCAGCGGAGTAGTTGATTCCGAATGTGGACTTCTGTCTCGTGCAGCTAGCAACGTGTCCACTGGAGTGAAAAAGAATAACGTGCTTGCGTTTGGCAGTGCGGGCAGTGGCAAATCTACAATCTTCCTTCTCATGCTGGAATACCTGTGGGCTATAGATTCGCTGTTGAAGGAGAAGATTGATCTTGTCTTGGCTGTTGAGTTACGACGTGCTGAGGTGCGATCTGTAACTAACCTGTGTGAGTTGCTGGCTGCTCGATTCGACAGGTTGGACATGGAACAAGATGAGCTGGAGGAGATAGCTCGCTACTTTCGCCGTCATCCGTCACGTCTCTGTGTTGTGCTTGACGGCATGGACGAATGCAGCCTGGAGAAATGTAGCCCGTACATGCAAGACATGCTGTTGAGGGAACGCAGTGTTGATATGCATGTGGTGGTCACATCTCGACCATGCGCCGATGCTTACAAGTTAAGCCAATGTGGAAAGTACCATCAACAACTGGAGGTTATCGGATTCTCACAAGAGAACGTGAAGACGTACGTGAGAAAAGTGGTGGGCGGAAAACAAGCGGAGGAGATGCTGGAGAAGCTGCATGCACAGCCGGACATGCTAGCATTGATGGGAACTCCGTTATTTGCTGCTCTGGCATGTGAACTGTACCACAGCGGACGTGGCTTGGCGAAATCCAGCACGGCTTTGTATGAGTCGCTACTTCTACGTGTCTTGGAGCGGAATGCAGGAAAGTTGTACAAGTCGTTTGCCGAGGTGGATGCACGGGAGATGGAGTTGCTGTACGAGATCTCCCGCTTTGCACTTGCAATGTTGTCGGTACAAAAGGCCGTGTTCAGCGAGTCAGAAGTGAAAAGCGCCGGTCTAAGTGATGCTGCTCTTCAGCTTGGGCTCCTGATTGCTTACAAAGATGGCAGCTCGACTGAGAACAGACAGTACCGCTTCGCTCACCTGTCCCTCCAGGAGTTCATGTCGGCATGGTATCTGTCACGCGAAGTGCTGAAGGACGAGCATGACGCGGCATGGCTGGTGAAGAGAGTCGGTCATTACAGTGGTCACATGACAATGTTCTGGCGCTTCGTCGTTACACTGTTACCGCGCAAACCCTCGTTCGTCGTCATGGAGCATCTCTGGCGGCTAATCTGTGAGGAGCGTACATCGTCGACATCGGACACTGCCGACTCTCGTCTTGTGGCTGACATTGTCAGCTACTCCCATCGCAAGACTGCACGTCCGGGTCTTGAAAGGATGCACTCCATGCTTTGTGCAACGCTAACGTATGAGAAAATGAAAGAACTGGCCGACAAGCTGCTGGAGGAGACGTGCGGTGAGGGCAACGGCTGCCAACGTGTCGAGAGCGCCTTGCCACGGGGGAGAGAGTTGACGGATGAACTATTTCTGTCAACTCTCATCGACGTGTGGAAGAAGGAGGCAGTGGATCCCAACACGGAAGTATTCCTCGCTGCTGTGCGCAACGTCAATCCCGTCGCGGCATTGCAATGCGAGCGTATGATGCGTCCGAGCACCAAGACACCGGACCCGTCGTCCACCGAGGACGCTACTGCTACTGCTATGCCTGCAGTTCGTCCAGCGAAGTCGACCGAGGAACGGCGCTACCTGGTTCATCTTCTGGTGGCTCATCATGAACACTGCCAGTATCAAGGTGCGTCCTGTGATGGTCATTGTTCATTCTTTTCACAAGTGTTTCACAAAGGCCTTTGGTTTTCGAGGGTACGGCTATCTCTTTTTGATTGTGTATCTATTGGGCACTTTCTCAGCACACATTATTGCTTTGATATCAGTACCATTGATTTCTCTGGCTCTGGCTGTGGGAATGCTGGTCTGCGACGCGTTGCTGCTGGTCTTTCGCAATGCAAGAGTGTACGCACGCTAGATCTTGCCTTGAATAATTGTGACGATGGCAGTATACTGTCGTCCATCATTCAGTCTTTGTCAGGCAGTCTAGTGGATGTCTATGTGCATGGGAATCCTGTAGGTAGTGATGGTGTTGTATCAGTGTATAAAGCATTGTCTACTTGTTCTAAGCTGAGTGAAGCCGATGTGTATGCCACTGGTATAGGTGTACCTGTAGGTGTACGTGTTGTCCCTCTGTCATGTGTTAGTGAAGTTGTTGAGTCATGCCCTAACCTGTGTGCGCTGATTGCATGGGACTGTGGTTTCCAGTATGATGATGATTGTTTGGAAAGGTTTGTGAGAGCTGTTCAGTCTCATGCTGTGTTGCGTATACTACTAGTTACACCGTATCTTCGTGAGAATGCCAGACTGGTGTCCCGGCTTCAGCAGCTTGTCCGTGACCCTACCTGTACCCTGTCCTCACTTGGGTGATGGTAGTGACTGTGTTTGTAGTATGTGTACATTATGTGAGTGTGTAGATGATTAGTTTCCTGATTCGTCTCTTGAGCACAGACCAGCAGCAGCAGCAAAGCCTAGACCAGTTCTTTTTTTCTACCTATCTAATGTACATAGAGAAGACACTACTGTCGTCAAACTTGAATTTTCATTTTTCTATTGATTGAAATAATTTCCATGGCTATACCCCACTCTCGTAGTGCAACCACTGTGGAGTATACATTATATTTTTTCTTAG
>NC_088654.1:28359514-28427006 GCF_964019385.1 Sycon ciliatum
TTGCCAATTTCCAGATCCGTCTCATGTTGTGGTTGACGAAGTGACAAAGGGTTCAGAACAAGCCTCGCCACGGTCCTCTAGACCAACTCGCTTCGGAAAACTGGCGTGTAACTTCTCCAAAGGTAGGTTGTGCGCGACTGCACTGTTTGTGGATATTGACCCTCGCCGTAGCTCACGGTCTTACATGATTGTCAGGCAAGCAGCTATGTGTGCGTGCGCGTGTTCACGTGTGGGTGCGTGAGCAAAAATGTGTCGTGAATGTCACATGCTTGTATTGTAGAGGTCTCTGCGTATGCTTATGCTTATGCTTATGCGTATGTGTTTGTCTTCTTGTTCGTTGGTTGCTCTGTATCACTGTCAGTTGCTCTTCCCTCTTGTCCGAATTGTTTATTTTTTATTATTTTTTGTTTTACTTCGGCCACAGCTTCCAATCATGACATGCAACGGTATAAGAGACATTCTAGCCATGCTTGTTTCATCAGGAGGGTGTCTGTTCTCACCTCTACGTATACCCTCTAACACAAGCTACGTTGCTTGTGCATAGCCATGAAACTACGAGTTACAGCTCTATTCAGTCTAGTTCTATTGGCAACTTGTGTGACCTCTAACACACATTGAAACTACAGGCGTAGCGCTTTTCGCACTTTTAGAAAGTGGCCAGCGTTTGGAGATGAACAGTTTACCACAGCAGTTATAATGCTTAGGACGCTATGCGGCTGTGCTATTCACAGAACCCTAGGCTGATCAACGTATATTTTACTTTGTGTTATGCCGTCGGTGTGTTCGTAGTTGCGAACCAAGGTGCAGAGCAACATTCATCAGAGATGATGGCCGGTGATTCCAGCGGTTCAGCCTCCGGTACAGCGGAGTCTGTGCCCGTACCTGTCAGCGTGCCAGTCGAGAACGATACCGCTGGAGACAAGGCTAGTACGCTTGCTTGCAGCGCTACGGACAAGCCAGGTGACGTCTCGAGTCATCCTGGCTCGCTCTGCCGTCAAGGTTCGGCCGATGATTTGCTGAAATCGCCCGTGAGCGGTCCTACTGATGACAGTGGTAACACACCCTTGCCAGTGGAGTTGGTTATCGATGCTACAACGTCCATAGCCGCAAATCGATGTTGCGAGTGTGATGTGGATATAAGCGGTGGAGATCTGCAAGATGAGTCCGCTGAACACCTTGACGAGGCAGGTGATGCAGCAGAAGCAGAAGCAGCAGCAACAGCACCACCAGAAGAAGCGACAGTACCTGCAGCGACAGTGGAAGGAGGTCAGCCCGGTAAGTTAAGAGAGGGGATCATTCTGCTTAGTGGATATTACTAAGTACGGGTTATATTTGATTGCAGGACGTGTCGGGCTTTGTGAAAACCAGTGTACTGTCAACCAGGCCCGGTGACAGCTGCTGGGTGAAATAGATTGTCATAGGTTCTAGTTGTGTGCTGTGTCTGGCAAACCACCCTCTGTTAGAAAGTTGCGTGTACAACAGTGCTGCACCTCTGGATTGAATTATTTGCTAGTGCATTGGGTGTCTGATCTCTTTGACTATCATTCCCGCGTGTCATTTGGATGGCGAATGGCCGAAAGGTATCAAATCTCTCTAGCTGTTCCTGGTAATTTGAGTGAAACGTTGAAGGCAAGTGCCTAAGAACTCAGATAGTGAGCCAAGGGAAGTATTGAACTTCGTAACATGGAAATTGTGGGCACATGTTATGCGATCGAGTCCACCAACTAAACCAGATTTTGAACAGTCAGACGTGCACAATCTAGCACATATCAGACTTTTGTTGTTTGTCACCAGAGTGATGGTCTTCAAGGTGTGAATGGTGGTGTAATTGTCTTTCCTTCTCTGCAGAAAGTGAAGCCAACGCTCGCTGCGCAGATCAAAATGGTAATGTGCATACAACAACAGATGTCTCGCCGTCTCTTCGTTTGCTTTCGGGCGACGGAGACCTGTGTGATGTCATCACAAGGATATTTGCCAGTGGGACGACGTCATCACCAGCGACAGGCGTGTTTAGCTGTGCTATTGACCTCTCTAACCCGGTCATGCTGCTAGCTAAGAGTGTTGCCAGCGATGACACCGACACCCTACGAGTGGTATTGCAATGCCAGCGCGAGCATGTAAGCTACATACACACACACGCACACACACATACAAACACATACACACACACACACACACACACACACACACACACACACACACACACACACACACACTACTACTAGTACTACTATGTACAGCTACCCTATCGGGCCACGCCACTCCCAGAAGCGGGAGACAACGGCAAGAAGAGAGAAGAGAAGAGAGAGAAATTGCAAAGTCAACAGTATTGGGCATGGCGTTGCACTGTGACCTTGAGAACCGCCTTTCGCAATGCTCGCATTCATGACGGCAGTTGTTCCTGACTGCATGTGACGACCGTTTCGCACGGACACACACACACACACACACACACACACACACACACACACACACACACACACACACACACACACACACACACACACACACACACACACACACACACACACACACACACACACACACACACACACACACACACACACACACACACACACACACACACACACACACACACACACACACACACACACACACACACACACACACACACACACACACACACACACACACACACACACACACACACACACACACACACACACACACACACACACACACACACACACACACACACACACACACACACACACACACACACACACACACACACACACACACACACACACACACACACACACACACACACACACACACACACACACACACACACACACACACACACACACACACACACACACACACACACACACACACACACACACACACACACACACACACACACACATACACATACCGTAAACATGGTGTAAGCGACCTCTGGTTTGACTAACTGCCTTGTGCGACCAGCGACCAAGTTTTAGTGTGCCAAGTGCCATATCGGACCTACACACAGCGACCAAAACTAGCCAAAAGTGCCTTCTTGGCTGCCAGGGTTGACTGCAACAGGGTTGAAATGTGCTCTGAAGCGAGTGCATGCAGTCAACAGAAGTGACAAGTGACAGTATAGGATGCGCTGTATGCACTTTAGTGAGGTGTGCTGCGCCTGCACGAAAGTATTCTATGCTCCACACCTGTCAATATGAGTACATGGAAGTACAATCATGCACATGTATGTACATGATCTGATATGCCACGAATATGTGGGACCTGGTTCTAAAGACCACCTGGCTTTAACGACTGATGCGCCCGGATAAGAGACGTTTGAGTGTAATTGTGGAAGAAGGTGGTTGCTCCAAATGTTGGAGCTCGCACGTAATTCCTGTCAAGTGTCAGTGCCCTTATGACTGGTAGAGTACGATGTGTGTGCTGGCATGTTCTGTCCAGGTGAATGGCTGCTTTAGCCCGTACTCTATCCGCGCTGTTCACGTGGCCGCCTGCTTTGGCAAGGACGAGGGTGTGCGCCTGCTGCATGAGTTTGGCGCTGACATCGAGGCTCAACTGGCGGATGGCAGCACTGCATTGCATATCGCTGCGCTGAGGTAACACACAGCCAATGTTTTTTTTCAATACCACGTAATGTCACGTGTAGTGGCAGTTTTTACGAGTATTTCTGTAAACGCCGACATCACAGATAGGCTTCTGTTAGAATCAGGCCTGTATTTAAACCTGGTAACACTGTGTCTTTCAACTGTAAAACCAGGCTTACGTGCCGTCCGTCCTTATCGATACTCAGGCTTGCATTCAAAACAGACAGTGTCCTAGGACTGTACTGTCACCAACCATCACATCCATACATTTTCACACATTTTCAATGCTCTCAGGGTTACAATCACAAGACACACGACAGTAAAACTTGTTAAGTAGACCACACGGATTAACTACCCCCTGCCTGAGAGAACCAGGACAACTGGCACCAAGGGATGTGATTTCCAGCGATTCCCATTCATCCATCCATCCATCCATCTACCCACCCATCAATCTATCCATCCATCCATCCACCCAACCATCCATCCATCGAACTGCCCATCCATGTATCCATCCATCCAACCATCCATCCATCCATGTATCCATCCATCCCGGCATTCACCCATCCATCCATCCATCCATTCACCCATCTATCCATTCATCCATACTCCCGTCCATCGCTCCATCAAATGATCTATCTTCACTCGGTCAACTAGATCTGTTCTGTTTTCTGCTATGTGTGTTTCTACGTGTGCAGAAATGAAGTGGATACCATCCAAGCACTGTCTAGCCTAGGTGCAGATCCGGACATCACAGACAAAGAACAATGCACGGCACTGCACTTGACGGCAATCCGAGGGTGCTTACAGGCCTGTGAAGAATTGATAACGGCCGGAGCAAACACCAACGCACAGGTATGAGTAGCTGGCTGCAGAAGCACACAGCTTACACACCACCGAGACTAGTTTAGCTGTCCACCATTTTATTAGCAAATGTAATGCAAGGAACCCCCCTGCAAGATCTCACAAACGCAAGTGGTGCTTCGCTGTAATTGCGCTACAGTCCCATTGACCTTTGTTTCTCTGTCTCTTGTCTTCTTCGCACTACCTCTTTCTTTCTTCCTCTCTTTGTCTTCCTTTCTGTCGCGCTCTACCTCTTTCCCTCTCTTTGTCTTCCTTTCTCTCGCACACACACACACTCTCTCTCTCTCTCTCTCTCTCTCTCTCTCTCTCTCTCTCTCTCTCTCTCTCTCTCTCTCTCTCTCTCTCTCTCTCTCTCTCTCTCTCTCTCTCTCTCTCTCTCTCTCTCTCTCTCTGTCTCTCTCTTCTCTCTCTCTCTCTCTCTCTCTCTCTCTCTCTCTCTCTCTCTCTCTCTCTCTCTCTCTCTCTCTCTCTCTCTCGTCCACACTGTTTGAGAAAACTCAAATGGAAACAAAACTTGCCACGACATCTACAGACCTGCCCGGTCTACAAATCACTTTCAACCACCTCAGCCAAAGCAGACGGCAGTAGCGGGGATGGTCGGACGACTTCCATGATTGATTCAATGCACTTCAGCCCATCTGTAGGTCAGACAATGACTCCTGGAGATGAATTGCGAACAATCCCGCACGAATCCACTCCCTGTCATAATGAGTCTTTACTTCATGTCCTGAATCAACGGGACATGGACAAGGTAGAAGTCCGGCAGTCCCTACTGCTACCGTCAGCCAAAAACACCAAGGCATGGCACACAATAAACGCTCAGTTGAAGATCCATCTCACTCAACATTTCCCAACCTCATACCTCAAAAACACTAACATCGAAGAGACTCTGGACAAACTAGAGAACTTCATTCACTGGTTTTTCGACCAGAAACCACCACCACCTCCACCAAAACACAAGAATGCAAATAAAAACCGTGCAGTGGAAAAACTCCGGGCTCACAGGCGTGATTTAAAGCGCCAATTTCGTAAGATCAAAAACCCGGACGAAGTACCTGCAGCGCTCAGAAATGAGTATTTTTCAATTGGAAAACAAATCAAGCGTCTTTTGAAACAACAAAAGATGTACGACGATCGATCCCGGAACAAGAGGGACCAGGATGCCTTTCTCAAGGACCCATATGCCTTCGGAAAGAAATTGTTTCAACCAACCAACCATGTCAAACCCACTTTCTCTGACACTACCTGCTTTGAGTACTTCCAACACACATATGCAGACCAGGATCGTGCCACTTCGTACGAATCCTGCCCCAGTGCAGGGAAGCCCCGGGATTGCACCCACCCAGTCGATGAGGGGACCCCTACATGGACTGAATTTCAGAATGTTTTGAAGAAGTGTCGCAACACCTCTGCACCGGGTCCTGACAAGATACCTTACATAGTTTGGAAGCTTTGTCCCTCCCTTCAATCCATTCTTTTCACCATCTTTGGGCGGGTTTGGGAGAGCAAGATCATTCCAAGGCAGTGGCAGGTAGCGTGTATCACACTCCTGGCCAAGGGGGAGGTGTCTGATGATCCTTCGAAATTCCGACCGATTGCTCTAGCGAACACGTCCGGGAAGATCTTTTTCACCTTAGTTGCAAAGCGCCTCTTGAAACATATGCTAGGCAATAAGTTCTTCGATGGTGACAACCAGAAAGGATTTATGCCTGCAAAGGCTGGGTGCTTAGAGCATACATCACTTTGTTATGAGGCGATGCGTGATGCAAAGACGGCAAAACGCCAAATTTGCATTGCGTGGATAGATTTGAAGAATGCATTTGGTTCAGTGCGCCACAATCTGATACAGTATGCTCTAACCCACTACAGCCTTCCTTTGCAATTCAGGAAATTAATTTTTTCCTACTACGACAGTCTTTGCGCTTTCGTCGTACAACCACACACACCCACCTTTAATTACAACATTGGTGTTTTCCAGGGGTGCCCCTTGTCCCCGGTCCTTTTCAATATTTGTTTCCAGCTTCTGCTGGACTCACTTGCAGCCCCTGAATTAAGTTGCCTCTCCTATGATTTTAAATCTGCCCCTTTGCAAGTGTCCCAAACAGCTTTTGCTGATGACTTAGGCCTCTATAGCAAATCTAGTGCAGGTTGTCAAAAACTCATTGCGGTCACGGAGGACTTTCTCTCGTGGACCCAATGTATGCAGGCGGCGCCGCACAAATGCAAAAGCAGTGCAGCAAAGCTTGTAGATGGCCGGTACAAACCTTACGATCCCTGCCTGACAATGTCAGGGAGGAAGATCGCTTTCATTGACACTGCAGAGTTCAAGTTCCTGGGGCGAAGGCTGCATGCTGATTGCTCTGAGCAGACCCAGCGGGAAGACATCCGTCAACTCACTGTATCTCTCATGCAAAAAGTAGATGGCTCTTGGCTTCAAGACCACCACAAGCTATGGCTTTACCACCATCTTGTAGTGCCCAAGCTTTCTTGGTCTTTCCAGGTTCTTGAACTCACACAAGGTTTTGTACGTGAACTGCACTTTATGTGTTTACCATTTCTGAAGAAATGGTCAGGCCTACCTCGATGCGCAAACTCTGCCATTCTTTTTATTGGCAGTCGCAAACGCTTTGGCTTACGCCTCCACTACCTTCCTACGGTGTGGAAAAAGTGCCAGTCCATCAAATGGCACATTCTTCGATCGAGTGGGGACGCGCGCATGAGGGCGCTGTACACTCTGCGTCGGAGTAAGGATGCGAAGCTGACAAAGCGATATGCGGCGACAATAGAGCTGGAGTGTGCAGAGGCATCAGTAGGTTCAGGGACTCTCCGTCCACCGTCATCTTCAAGTCATCGTGCAGGGTTGGGTGCTCGTGCTCCGAAGCAGCATTCCAAACCCCCGAGGAAGGATCTCCTTCAAACATTTGAGGAGATCAACGCGCAGGAGCAGATTTTGAGGCTGAAGACTCTTCAGGTGCAAGGCAAGTGGTTGGAGTGGACATCGGTGATGTGGCAGGACCTCTCGTGGAAATCCCTTTTGTACGGTGGTACTGGTAAGGATTTGAAATTTCTTCTCGCATCAACCCTCGACGTGCTACCTTCTCCGACGAACCTACGCCGTTGGGGAAACACCGTAGTGGATCCGTACTGTAGTTTGTGCCGTACCTGGGCCTGTACTACGCGCCACGTGCTTGGCGCTTGTCGCGTAGCGCTGGACCAGGGACGTTACACCTGGAGGCACGACAACGTACTCGGGGTCATCGTCAGGAACATGCGTGAGGAGATTCGAATCCGCACTGCTGCAAACACCGTACAAACCGAAAATTCAAATGAGCTTGACTTCATCTCGTTTTGCAAGGCGGGAGAGAAGCCAGTTCGCGTTCAGCCCAGACGAAAGTTGGTTACGACTGATCTCCTGTCAGCGGCCTCAGACTGGAAACTTCTTGTCGACTCAGTTAGTGCAAAGATTTCTTTCCCTAGCTGTGTTGCACTTACCACCCTAAGACCAGATATAGTTCTGTACTCTACGAGTCGTAGGATTGTATTCTGGATGGAGTTGACAGTTTGTGCTGAGGACAGATTCAGTGTCAGTAACTCGCGGAAGGACAGGCGGTATGCGGATCTGGCCGATCAATGCCGAGCAAACGGGTGGCAGGTCGTTTCTTTTTCGGTTGAGGTAGGTGTGCGTGGTTTCATCCCGGACTCTCTTCGGAGGGCTCTGAAAGCGCTTGGATTTTCTAATCGAAGAATAAAATTTATTTGTAATTTGTGCAGTAAGACGTCTCTGCGAAGCAGCTACATCATCTGGTTGCGGCGTCAACAAAAACACTGGTCGGAAGATCCACTTTTCTGAGGTACTGTATGTGGGGCTCCGTTTATTGAGGTGCGTTGAAATTTATTCTCTTTATCTTATTATTTCTTTTCTATAATTTCCCCATATGAGTTCCTATCAGTTGCTGTGAACACCTTGAGTGGAGAGCGCTTGCTCGAGCGTTGAACCGGGTTCTTAATCCACCATACCCAGTTCGCAAGGCTGGGCGGGGTTGTGAGCAGGCTTTCATTTCATCTTTTCTTATTATTTCTTATTATTTCTGCTTTTCATCTCATTACAAAAATTCTGCGCTTTTTCTCCATCTGCGCATAAAATCTAGACTGACAACCTGCTTGTTAAATCATGCACCTGCTTTCAGGCGTAAAAACCCTGTTGTAGAGGTCTCAGTCCTCATTTGTTAGACTTACCTGTCTTTATAAATGTAACTTACTCTATCTCTCTATCTCTCTATCTCTCTATCTCTCTATCTCTCTATCTCTCTATCTCTCTATCTCTCTATCTCTCTATCTCTCTATCTCTCTATCTCTCTATCTCTCTATCTCTCTATCTCTCTATCTCTCTATCTCTCTATCTCTCTATCTCTCTATCTCTCTATCTCTCTATCTCTCTATCTCTCTATCTCTCTATCTCTCTATCTCTCTATCTCTCTATCTCTCTATCTCTCTATCTCTCTATCTCTCTATCTCTCTATCTCTCTATCTCTCTATCTCTCTCTCTCTCTCTCTCTCTCTCTCTCTCTCTCTCTCTCTCTCTCTCTCTCTCTCTCTCTCTCTCTCTCTCTCTCTCTCTCTCTCTCTCTCTCTCTCTCTCTCTCTCTCTCTCTCTCTCTCTCTCTCTCTCTCTCTCTCTCTCTCTCTCTCTCTCTCTCTCTCTCTCGCTCTCCCTCCCCACCCACTCTTGGTGCGTCTAGGTGGCTATGATGTCGAGACCCTAGGTCGGCGGAGCTCCCTAAACCTCACCACCACTGCCACGATTCAGGTTGTGCGTGCTTCCCCTAGCTGCATCTCATGTTTGGCATTAAGTGGTCTTTGTAAAAAAAAAAAAAAAAAAAAAAAAAAAACCCCGACGACACCGACCTGTTTAGCTTCATGGCATCTTTCCTTCCCGAACTGACACTCTTGCCGGCCGAGCACGCAGAAGGGGACTCCATGGAAATCAATAGGGACACACATTCGGTGATGCTGCCAGACATGTCGAAGGTCCTTGGCCGCGAGGATATCGATGGCACTGGAAGACAATGAACACAAGGTGACCACATATACAGTCCGCATACTGCTATTTTCGGTTGCGCTCACCTTCCCCTCCTTATGTTATTTCTATAACAATTTCGGTAAGTGTAATTCCGACTCACGCGGGAAGTAGTTTTACACTTGCGGTCAATTTCCGGACCACATTGACAACTGCACAACTTGACATCGTAAGGACATTCAGCAGACTACACGTTATAGCTCACCTTCCAAGGAAGCCCTTCATCGTACTCCTGACCACAAAGTTTTCCCGTGGCAATTGCTCCTTTAAAAATGCTTCCAGCTCCTCCCTGGAGGCAAAGATTTTGCTGTCGGAGCATGGCGTGCAGCCCACTTCTTCCTCCACTTCCATCGCCTACTGTCCTTCTCTTACTACAATCATAATGTACTCTTGCACAATTATTGTAAACAAACAAACACTAGTGGCTAAACTCTGTGACAGGCGAAAATGAGAATGCACGCAGCCAAGACTAGGCCATCATCTCCTTCATCCATCATCCTGGGGACTTTCAAAATTTAATAATAATAACAATTACACAATGCTGTAGACAGCAAGCAAGCTGACTGTGCGTTTGTAATCTCAACAGCCCTCCGACCTGTGCTTATAATGTTGTGACTGTACTTCCAGCACACACTAAACTCTGTACTAATAGGAACGTGCAGCACCTGCAGGTCACATGCCATCAGTGCTAGGTTTAGTGTATTCTGTGGTTTGGATGATTACAAGTTAGTTGCGTCTCTAGTACACATTGCATAATCATAATAATCAGGGTGATAATCAGGGAGTCGTAAAATACCGGTATTTTACGACTCCCTGGTGATAATCCTAGGCTACATACTGTGGTGGGGCCATTGATGGTACGTTCACGAAGATCACCAAGCCTGACAGGTTTGGTGATCTCTTTTGGTGCTACAAACAGTTCTCTGCTGTTTTGCTCTTTGTTTGCGTAGATAGTCGCGGCCTAGTTCACGTTTGTGGATGTAGGTGCACCAGGCTCTGTTGCAGATGCTGCTGTTTTTAATACTTCAAGTATGCCAAATTGCTTGGTGGAGAATGGCTCAATTATCGCACATGGACATGTGGGAATGCTGACATTCGCCCGTATGTTGTTGGAGATAGTGCCTTTGGCCTGAGTCCATGTGTAATGAAAATTTACAGTGACCCCAATCTAGCGCCAGCTCAAGCAAGTTTGAACTATGCTCCAATAAGGACACGGCGTGTAGTGGAGTGTGCTATAGGGAAGTTGAAAGAGAGGTTCCGTGTCGTTGCTGAGAGCAACAGCAAGGATCCAAAGTTAGTAAGCAAGGTCAACATGCTGTGCTGTGCAATGCACAATATCATTGAGCGCAAGGAAACGGCCTACCTTCCTCACTATCCCAACTATACACCGCAGCCTCTAGTTGCAATGAATCCATCTGCTGCTTCTCTATTTGTGCATGGTCAATGCTCCCCACCTCGCTTACCCCGCACACAGATACACAAACACGCGGATGCACACGGCACACATACGCACATGCACACGACACAAACAGGAAATTATTCATGTAAAATGCCATGCAAAGCAGTGGCCACCGTACTTCAGGAAGTCAGTTGTGGAACAAAATAATTCAACTACAACGTGTAGACAAGCTGACGGCCAAAGCACATTATAGCAAACATGACATTTGCCCAAGGATTGCAGTTTGCAGACCACGCCATGAAAGCAGCGAATACAGAATGTAATATCATACAAAGTGACAAGCAAAGAAGTGGCCACCATACACCAGAGACTTGCAGAAAGTCACATATCCAACAGATAGAAAAGTGAACAGCAATCTGGTACAGCCCACACAAGACAAAGCTGACCTGATACTTGTCCCAGGATCGCAAGTGGCAGATCCTTTTCGATGCATAACATGCAGGTGTACGTTACACGCATGGACAAAATCTGACCGTGTCCCCAGCATACAATGTCATCACATGTATACCCCACAAGTTACACACATGCACAGTAGAAGCACAATGAAAGCAATGGAAAAGTACGATGTGGTTGCTGAAGCATCTTCGCACTTCAAATTCAGACTTCAATGTGGTCGTCATGAGATGATATACCTGCAAGATACAAGTGATGCAGAAAGAAAGCAGAAGGTCGTGAGGTAGGCCATGAGACACCACAAACGGGTCACCTACATGTATGTTCAGGGCTAGTGCACTCGCACGCAGAATTATCATAATCAAGCATTTCCCAAACTGAGAAGTGCAAGGAAATCCACTTGCATGCACAGGAGCAATTTTGCCGCTGGTGTGATGCGCAATTCGAGACAATCTGCGATGCTGCGTGCTCACCTCTGATGCCGATTACTTCCTTGCTTAGACCGGCCCGGTCTGCTCTCCCTTCACTCTCTTCTAAATCCTACTTGGAGCAGTAAGGCTGTGTCACTGCTCCTACTAATCATCCAGTTAGGTTGTGGTCATTGTTGTGAAAGCAATATCATCGTCATTGTGGTAATAACATACGTTTTTGCACAGCGGCTGGCGCTAGAACGTGCAGCAAGCAGCACGCTTGTACTTCGGATTTTGCGATTTTTTCGAGGGCAATGGCTTCCTTTTTGCTTTAGCTACCTACGAAGTACGACCAAAAAATCTATGAGAAGTATTTTTGGAGCTGGAGTACGAGTGGGGTTGTCTGATAAGTGCTAGGAGAACCCTCCTTTGTGGCTGTAGAGCGCTAAAACGTGCCTTGTTGGCCGACATATCCGAATTTTTTTCCCCCGGGGGACACCCCCGTTGTACCACTCCCAACCGCCCTGTGACGCCCCTGTCATTGTAGCTTACCTGCTGTCTTTCTTGGAGATGCAGTAGCAGCTGAGGACTTGCATACAATCTCTGTTTCAACTGCAACTATTTCCACAATGTTGCCAGGTATTGGTGCGGGCGACACACGCAGATTCTACACACGCAGAAGGAAAGAACACACCATGAACATATACCTGTTACTACATGTACATGTACATGTTGCCACTGTCAAATATTCCACAGGCAGATGCTGGGGATGGAGAGGAGAGCAACATCAGCAACAGCAGAAGCAGCAGCAGCAATAGCAGCAGCAGCAGTACCACACAGCAATTCACCACACCATACCTCAGATTGTATTCCCGGTATGAGCATAAAATGTCCAGTGGCCTTGTCCTCGCGGAACCGGCTTTCATACTAGTTCAACAGAATCTACAGCGCACGTTGCACAGGAGAATTCATACTCATTCAACAGAATATACAGCATACATTGCACAGGAAAATGCTTGTACATTGCAGAGGAGAATACTGGCTTTCATACTCGTTCAACAGAATCTACGGTGTACATTTGACAAGAGAATACAAGGCATAACGATTAAGCAAATCTACGCCAATAGTTATGTATGTCCCTGAAGATAGGCTACTGTAAAACCGGAAAATTTCGGTGGAGATTTATTTTCGGTAACTTCGGTTTTACACACACATCACACACGACAACTTACCTCCACGGTCGACATGAGCTCCCCAGGATCCCCCAGCTCCTCGGGACACACTCTCACCATCGTCGTGGAAACGTTCAGCTCGGCCAGCAGCCGTCGCAAGCCATCAATCTCATACGAGCTGAGACAGGCCATGTCCGAGAGCAGGCAGGATGGCGGTGATGGAGGTGGCTTGCCGCCTTGTGAGCTGTTCCCATCTCCTGACGAAGCAGCAGCAGCAGCAGCTGCCGCCGTCGCTGGCGACTGGGCTGCAGTGTCATCCGTTGACAGCAGTGGGATCTCGGCGCATGCGGGCGCAGGAGCGAGCTTCGCTGCGTCCGTATCTGTCAGCGATCAGACAATCAGAATATACAAGCCCATATTTAGGCATAGGATAGCTGCCGTGAACAGCACTCAACCGGCAACACCCAACAACAAGAGTACTGTAATTTCACAAATTGTTGGTGTACTTTTTTTTCGGTACGTTCGGTGGGTCTGTTTCATACCTAAAGTTTCAATACACCGAACAGACACCAACACACGTAATCCAATAGGGAGCTGCTTCTCTGTACCTAAAAGTTCTGTTCGCCTAACCTGGCCTTTTGCCCTCATACTGAAAAATAGTGAGCACCTAAAATTTCTGAAATTAGAGTATATAACCCCCGAAGAGTGTGAAACTCCCGCACACCCTGCTGTCACCACAGAATTTCAAGTTGACGTCATTTTTATGATGCAATGTTCCACGCACCAGTGATTATTACGACATGTGTACGGCGAATCAACGCATCACACGTTTTTCTTTGCACTAATCTGTACAAGGTCTAATGGGGCTTTGTCCACCACAGATTCCGAATACGTCTGATAAATTGTGATAATACGTGTACTGTGCAGCCTCTTCCCTTGTAAGAATAAGATCCTGTGCTTTGACACAAGAGTACATGGGGTTATGTAATCTTGCTTGACAGGATAACTACATATTTATGTTTGGATATTCCGAAGTGCAGTGATCCTGTTTTCTATTATTGTTGATGATGGTACAAACATAAATATTGCATATACACATCTTCCATATTGAGCTTTTATTAGAGAGGTTAAGATTCACGTTATTTCTGACGTGACGCGAAAGTTCAGCTCGCGTTATTTGGCTCGCACGTCTGAAAACAACGCGAATGACCCGCAGCTCACGTCGAAATCACATCGACAAAGGACATAGCAGCAGAGACAGAATACGTTCTCATTCTCAGGAAAATAAATTCAACAGCCACGGCCACATGGAGATCGTTTCCCCACATTTTGTATTTTTAAGACACAGAGGGAGTCATAGTGGTACAAAGTGAAGTGTACGGAGATGGAGAGAGAGAGAGATGGAGAGAGAGAGGGAGAGAGAGAGAGAGAGAGAGAGAGAGAGAGAGAGAGAGAGAGAGAGAGAGAGAGAGAGAGAGAGAGAGAGAGACACACACACACACACACACACACACACACACACACACAGACAGAGGCATAGAGAGACAGAGACACATACACACACAGTTCCACGGCAACATCGATGAACGACGTATGAGCATAACAAAACAGAAACCTTCATGCACAACTCCAAGCCTTGGAAAGCTCACACAAGGCATTGCCGTGGTAGAGTTGTAGAAGATATCACAGACATGCACAGCACAGCTCACGTACCTTAGTAGTTTCTTCAATGTCCGCCACGGCAAGCTGACCGCTTATGTTGAAACTGTGCAGAAAGTTTCCACCAAACACTAGCGAATCCACAGGAGTGTGAACTGCATGAATCCAGCCTGTCAACGAACAAACACACACACACACACACACACACACATACACACACACACATACACACACACACACACACACACACACACACACACACACACACAACCACACACACACACATACACTCGCGCGTACACATGCACACATGTACACACACACACAAACACACACACACATACATGCACACACACACACATTACACCTTCAAGCAGCCGAGCCCGTTGGCAACAGACCCAACACAATCAGGCATAAGTGCACCCACCAACCGAACTAGCTGGCACATACATACACACACTTACACACACACACATACATACACACACACACACACACACACACACATACACACACACACACACACACACACATACATACATACACACATATCACCACAAGCAACAGCAGGAGACCAGCAACAACAACAGCAGCTCCATCAGTAAGCCAGCAACAGGAACAGCACAAGTAACAGCAGTAGACCAGCAACAGCAACAGCCACACAATCAGTAAGCCAACAACAACAGTAGACCAGCAACAGCAGCGCCAGCACAACCACCAGCAGTAGGGCAGCCAGCAACAGCAACAGCAACAGCAGCACAATCAGTAAGCCAACAACAGCAGCAGCACAAGCACCAGCAATAGGGCAGCTACACCTGTAGTACTATCAACAGTACCAGCAGTCGGCCAGTAACAGCAACACCGGCGGCAGCAGCAGCACCATCAACAAGAACAAACAAAACACATACTTTTGCACTTTGGGATATTTCATGTCGACCAGTCGGTTGGTGGCCTCCTGCTGCAAAGCGCGCAATGTTTCCGACCACACCAAGTCCACCCAATCCAAATGACGTACCTGCGTGCAACAACAACAACAGCAACAACAACAACAACATCTCTTATTGGCGATGGTGCCATCGTGAGAATAAAGAATTCAACAACAACAACAACAACAACAACAACAACAACAACAACAACAACAACAACAACAGCAACAGCAGCCGCAGCAAGCAAGCAGTAGGAAGAAGAAAAGACAAATGAGCAATTCCTACACGGTTGCGAATACATACTATACAGCTTGTGATGGGGCATTGATAAACCAATATAAACGCATTGCACAAACCAATCAGGAATTAAAAATCCATACTTTCTCAAAACGAGCCTAAGCATGATCATGTATGACATGAGCCTCAAACGCCCACCAAACCCCCCAACACGGCATACAGGGGAGACAGTAGTGCAGTGGAGTGCTCAACTACAGTGCACTCATTTCTCACGACTCCTATCTGGACCTCCAAGTTACGGGCATCTTGGTCTACGGGGAACCCTGTGAGTGAGTTTTAGTGGATATATTACTACTTTTCTACCAATTTGTGGAAATACCAGGAGTGACGTAATATGCCAGATCTACGTGCCTTCCACATCAAGATGTACATAATTACGAACATTTCCAAATGAATGGCAGAGCCCCCGGTCCTTGACCGCCCGGATACAACAGATAAGAGTGTACTACATGTAACGTTACATGCATAGGATTGATTGTTTGCAGCCTATATCAATCATATCTTCTGAAAATTGTAGTCCAAGTTGCTGTCTGATGATCGGTTAAAACCGTGAAAGTCAGCAGAAACGCTTTTGATCCTCTCAAGTGGATGTAGGATTGCTGACGTACCAGACTGGGTGACTCCACTAGAGGCTCCAACTTAGTCTTGGTGAACTCCAGGCTAATGACGTTGTAGAGTTTGTCACGTTTCGCATTCGTGTAGTACCTGCACAAGAGAGTACACGGCATGCGCCAAACACACACACACACACACACACACACACACGCACACACACACACACACACACACGCGTACACACACACACGCACACACACACACACGCACGCGTACACACACACACACACACACACACACACACATAAACACACAATGTAGCTCCATGTCTCTTGGAACCTAAGAAAACACCCAAAAGACACCATGCCACCAAGACTTGCACTGAAAGGCTTACTTTGTAAAGTTTGCCATGCTCATGGTGGAGCCTTGTTGTGAGGACACATCCATGATGTCAATAGTACGCCCACGCCTGCCCATCACCCAAAGACCCCCTAGCGATCTCACTGGCCCATTGCCCGCCATCCTCCTGGCACCTCCACCCATCTGCTGTACACTGCCTCCCCATCGCCTCTTTCTGCGCTTTCATGCTCACACCTGCCTGTTGCCCGCCACCCTCCTGGCACTTATACTGTCGCGCCGTGGCCCGCGCCAGCTGTTCTCCCCATACCTTACACCAGATTTAGCGCTAAATTTGTTTATGCTTGTGGCCCTATGTATTTCTAAGCATACTGACTCACTGTTAGGTAGACCCGAGTATCAGTTGTCTGATGATTGCCTAACGGCACGAAACTCAAGAGTAACAACCAACCTGAACGTCCTCCGCTGAGTCTGCTATGATTTGAAAACTCCGTATGGCGGAACCCAGATGCGCATGCAGTTTACGTAAGACTTTCCGTAGATCGACTACATTTTTTTAACTAACGTAATTACGTTATGCGCAACCTCTCTAATAAAGTACAGTGAGTGCTGGAAAATACTTCGACAACTGTGGACAGTCGGTTATAGGCGATTCACACGACAGCCACTTGCACGTTTTACGGCGAGTGATTTACGAGAAAAAGTGACTGTGTGGATTCACATGGCTGCACTCAACAGCGGGCACGTTTGCATTTTTGAATGATTCACCCACCAGTTGCCATGAGTATTTCAAATTTTCATAACACGTGTACAATAATTATCACGGCGAAAAGAGCCGCGTAAAAAATCAAGTCTTGTTTTGCGCTTTTTGCTGTAAATATAGTTTACTGCTTGCCGCAGAGGGGCTGAGGGCTAGACCCACAGGACACTTCTGATCATAACTCACTAGACCTAGTCTTTCTTAAACTTGCATTCAGTTTCGGCGGGGACAATACCCCCGACACACGACCGACACAATCTTTAACTGTCTTTGACGCCATCACAATATCTATGCAAACACGGCCTAACGGACAAAGTCAAACAAGCCGTGACCTGATGTTGACACAGCCTGGTCAGTATGGAGCTTGCATGTCGAGTCTGCAGTTAAGGAATTCGTACCTCAAAAGTTGAAGCGAAATAACGTGAACAACAAACTGTGGTATACTAGTAATGCGGGAAAATCAATAAATTAGAAAAATGTCACGTTCGGAAATTTTATTGGGTGGTCATCCCGTTTGACTGTGCGAAGTAAAATTAAAACAACCAAATGGTTGGGTTGATCTGCACTGTGCAACCGATTCTCTCACCTTTCTTCCTCCAGCTATGCCTGTGACACCCTTTGTGAATCTGCGAAACACTAGTGGCAGGCCACGCGAAAATGAGAATGCGCGCAGCCAAGTTTAGGCCATCATCTCCTTCATCCATCATCCCGGCGGTAACTCCGCCCGTTCAATATCCAATACCAGTCCCCAGGAAAGAATAAGGCACGAGATTTCAAGTTCAAGGGCAAAGCTAAAGCCAATGAATGGCACTGATTTTTGGAATTGTCGAGTAAATAATCGACGGTCAGATTCGACACACACGTGACACAGTTTGGGTCGCGCTCGTGTGTCGCGCTTCGCATTTTGCTGCAGCTCCGGATCTCCAGCGCGGCCATGATGAGTCTCGCGCGCGCGACAGGCTAGCCGCTTGCGACAAAAGTTGTCTTTTTTTACGAATTCTGTGACGTCATGTTTTGGAAGAATGTCCCAACATGCAACAGTCATTCGCGTAGTAGTACAGTGCCAAGTGCCAACCCAGCCACGCCGAAAAACCCTCTTCGACAGGCCGGGGGGGGGGGGGGACGCGATTTCACTTTCTGGCACTTGATCAAGTATAATGGATGGCTCGAACGCTCTGCTTCGGTGCAAAAAAACTTTAAAAAAGAGTTGATCAGTGATTGTGATTGTGATTTCTTTTTGTAATTATTTATGTAGATGATGAAGACACGATCGATACTCAGAATCCCTTGAGGACTGACGATGGCGGAGGATCACAAATTACCAGCGTCTCTCCTGAAGGCGCAGACACGATTGCGTGATGCAGTCAAGGATCGTGGTGTGCAGATCAGCGGGGGGTTAGGAACAGATAGGGAAATAGCTTTGAGCGAGCTCTTTGTCAATCTTACTCTGCTGACGAAGGATGAAGTAGAAACACTTTTCAAGAGCGAGTCGTTCTTTTCCTCCGAAACTGAGAGAGCACGCCAGCTAAATGCTATCAGAGCAGCTCAGGATGGAAAGTCCGAAAAGACACGTGGCATTGAGCTTAGCGAGATCTTCTCTGACACAGGTAGCGATAGTGCAAAGGACCAAGCAAGTGCCAGCGGAGTAGTTGATTCCGAATGTGGACTTCTGTCTCGTGCCGCTAGCAACGTGTCCATTGGAGTGAAAAAGAATAACGTGCTTGCGTTTGGCAGTGCGGGCAGTGGCAAATCTACAATCTTCCTTCTCATGCTGGAATACCTGTGGGCTATAGATTCGCTGTTGAAGGAGAAGATTGATCTTGTCTTGGCCGTTGAGTTACGACGTGCTGAGGTGCGATCTGCAACTAGCCTGTGTGAGTTGCTGGCTGCTCGATTCGACAGGTTGGACATGGAACAAGATGAGCTGGAGGAGATAGCTCGCTACTTTCGCCGTCATCCGTCACGTCTCTGTGTTGTGCTTGACGGCATGGACGAATGCAGCCTGGAGAAATGTAGCCCGTACATGCAAGACATGCTGTTGAGGGAACGCAGTGTTGATATGCATGTGGTGGTCACATCTCGACCATGCGCCGATGCGTACAAGTTAAGCCAATGTGGAAAGTACCATCAACAACTGGAGGTTATCGGATTCTCACAAGAGAACGTGAAGACGTACGTGAGAAAAGTGGTGGGCGGAAAACAAGCGGAGGAGATGCTGGAGAAGCTGCATGCACAGCCGGACATGCTAGCATTGATGGGAACTCCATTATTTGCTGCTCTGGCATGTGAGCTGTACCACAGCGGACGTGGCTTGGCGAAATCGAGCACAGCATTGTACGAGTCGCTACTTCTACGTGTCTTGGAGCGGAATGCAGGCAAATTGCACAAGTCGTTTGCCAGGACGGATGCACGGGAGATGGAGTTGCTGTACGAGGTCTCCCGCTTCGCACTTGCAATGTTGTCGGAGCAAAAGGCCGTGTTCAGCGAGTCGGAAGTGAAAAGCGCCGGTCTAAGTGATGCCGCTCTTCAGCTTGGACTCCTAATTGCTTACAAAGACGGCAGCTCGACTGAGAACCGACAGTACCGCTTCGCTCACCTGTCCCTCCAGGAGTTCATGTCGGCATGGTATCTGTCACGCGAAGTGCTGAAGGACGAGCATGACGCGGCATGGCTGGTGAAGAGAGTCGGTCATTACAGTGGTCACATGACAATGTTCTGGCGCTTCGTCATTACACTATTACCGCGCAAACCCTCGTTCGTCGTCATAGAGCATCTCTGGCGGCTAATCTGTGAGAAGCGTACATCGTCGACATCGGACACTGCCAACTCTCGTCTCGTGGCTGACATTGTCAGCTACTCCCATCGCAGGTCTGCACGTCCGGGTCTTGAAAGGATGCAGTCCACGCTTCGTGCAACGCTAACGTATGAGAAAATGAAAGAACTGGCCTACAAGCTGCTGGACGAGACTTGCGGTGAGGGCAACGGCTGCCAACGTGTCGAGAGCGCCTTGCCACGGGGGAGAGAGTTGACGAATGAACTATTTCTGTCAACTCTCATCGACGTGTGGAAGAAGGAGGCAGTGGATCCCAACACGGAAGTATTCCTCGCTGCTGTGCGCAACGTCAACCCCGTCGCGGCATTGCAATGCGAGCGTATGATGCGTCCGAGTACCAAGACACCGGACCCGTCATCCACCGAGGTCGCTACTGCTACTGCTATGCCTGCAGTTTGTCCAGCGGAGTCGACCGAGGAACGGCGCTATCTGGTTCATCTTCTGGTGGCTCATCATGAACACTGCCAGTATCAAGGTGCGTCCTGTGATGGTTATTGTTCATTCTTTTCACAAGTGTTTCACAAAGGCATTAGCTTTCATTCTGTACGCCTATCTCTTTTTGATTGTGTATCTATTGGGCACTTTCTCAGCACACATTATTGCTTTGATAGCAGTACCATTGATTTCTCTAGCTCTGGCTGTGGAAATGCTGATCTGCGACACGTTGCTGCTGGTCTGTCGCAATGCAAGGGTGTACGCACGCTAGATCTTAGCTGGAATGCATGTGACGATGGCAGTATACTGTCGTCCATCATTCAGTATTTGTCAGGCAGTCTAGAGGATGTCTATGTTCGTGGTAATCCTGTAGGTCGTGATGGTGTTGTATCAGTGTATAAAGCATTGTCTACTTGTTCTAAGCTGAGTGTAGCCATTGTGTCCCCTGGTGTAGGTGCAGGTGTACGTGTAAGTGTACGTGTTGTCCCTCTGTCATGTGTTAGTGAAGTTGTTGAGTCATGCCCTAACCTGTGTAGGCTGTATGCATGGAGGTGTGGTTTCCAGTATGATGATGATTGTTTGGAAAGGTTTGTCAGAGCTGTTCAGTCTCATACTGTGTTGCATACACTACGGGTTACACAGTCTGAGAATGCCAGATTGGTGTCCCGGCTTGAGCAGCTTATCCGTGACCCTACCTGTACCCTGTCCTCACTCGAGTGATGGTGATGACTGTGTTAGTAGTATGTGTACATTATGTGAGTGTGTAGATGATTAGTTTCCTATTTCGTCTCTTGAGCACAGACCAGCAGCAGCAGCAAAGCCTAGACCAGTTCATTTTTTCTACCTATCTAATGTACATAGAGAAGACACTACTGTCGTCAAACTTGAATTTTCATTTTTCTATTGATTGAAATAATTTCCATGTCTATACCCCACTCTCGTAGTACAACCACTGTAGAGAATACATTGTATTTTTTCTTATTAGCTCTGCTTTAATTTAACAATCTCTTTCCCCCGAGTGTGTGTTTTTTCTTGAATATTTTTGCTGTTCGTGAACTCGTATCTGGCTGACTAATCACGACCAAGTTGTAATATTATAATGTACAAATGTAATACCAGCCCCAGGTCGAATCTCGTGACGATCAAATGTGCTGAGCCTGTCTATGATATTTTGTGATACCGGACTGTGTGTGCGCACACACACACGCGCGCACACGCGCGCGTGTGTGTGTGTGTGCGCACGCGAGCAAGTGAGTGGCCAGGAAAAGCCGCTTCAATCAGCTGTGTTTGTGGATACTAGGCTAAATCCGTGACGGTCAATTCATCAGCCTTGTGAGCTGTTGAATGGTGTAGTCGCAGCACAAGTTGCTATGGATAACATAGCTGTTCGCTATCATCGCTTCCGCGATGGGCAGGTCTGAGGTGATGTGTGATGTGGTATGTGTGTGTGTGTGTGTGTACATGAGCGAGCGTGTCTGTTGGGGGTCGGGTGAAGTGTGTGCGTGTGTGTGCGTGTATATTGTGTGTCCCATATGGTGCAGTGGTATGTGCAGCGATTTCCAATCGAGAGGTTGCGGGTTTAATTCCCGACGATTATGGTCACACACGTCTTTCTTCTCTTTCTCAGACTCCTCCTGACTTTTCTTTCATTCTCCTGGGTGGTTACCAACAGTCAGTGCATACCAGAGTATGTGGTGTGACGTATGTGCGGGAAAAAAATGAATAAAGACCACAAGTAGGGATTAACTGGCCAGAAAAAAGCCACTTAATAGCTGTGTGGTGTAGGCCAGGCTGAGTAGTGACGGTCAATTCTTCAGCCTTGGAAGCTGTTAAATGGTGCAATCCCAGCACAATTTGCTATGGCTTCTGCTGCACAGGCGTCAAATGGTCAAATGATATGTGTCTGCGTGCGTGTGTGTGTGTGTGTGTGTGTGCGTGCGTGTGTGTGTGTGTGTGGCATGTGTGTGTGTGTGTGTGTGTGTGTGTGTGTGTGTGTGTGGCGTGTGTGTGTGTTTTGTGTGTGTGTGTGTGTGTGTGTGTGTGCGTGTGTGTGTGTGTGTGCGTTTGTGTGTGTGTGTGCGTGTGTTTGTGTGTGTGGCATGTGTGTGTGTGCGCGTGTGTGGCATGTGTGTGTGTGTGTGTGTGTGTGTGTGTGTGTGGCATGTGTGTGCGTTTGTGTGTGTGTGGCGTGTGTGTGTGGCGTGTGTGTTTGTGTGTGTGTGTGAGTGTGGCGTGTGTGTGTGTGGCGTGTGTGTGTGTGTGTGTGTGTGGTGTGTGTGTGTGTGTGTGTGCGTGTGTGTGTATGTGTGTGCGTGTGTGTGTGGCATGTGTGTGTCTGTGTGGCGTGTGTGTGTGTGTGTGTGTGCGTGTGTGTGTGTGTGCGTGTGTGTGTGTGTGTGTGTGTGGCGTGTGTGTGTGTGTGTGCGTGTGTGTGTGTGTGTGTGGCATGTATTTGTGTGTGTGTGTGTGTGTGTGTGTATGTGTATGTGTGAGCGGACAAGGTAGAAATGGAACGTTAACTGCAGTCTGGCAAAAACTGTTTTTTTGCATGAAGGTCACCTACAACTATCTGTTTTTCAGATCCCAAAGTTTCAGGCTGATACTATGGTGGGAAGTGCCTTTCATTCACCATTTTCTAGATGCCGGTCAGTATTTTAACGTCTGTTTCGGGATGATTTAAAGGGGCACTCCGGCTTCATTTTCGACGCCGAGTTTTCGATGCCAAGACGAAGGTAGGTGAAAGAGAAGACCCCTCGAACAAGAACGAGTCTCCAGAAGCGATCGAGTCGAGCAGGAAGACGACTTTTGAATTTCGGCCGAGCGAGCGCTGATGACGTAATGAGGGATTAGCTTGCCAGTGGAAATGCATCTGCGCACATACATTTCACACACTTTTTGGCCAATTTTCAATCGAAGAAGAGGTTGTTTGCTATGTTCTCCCAACGCCGTGAGCGATCCCGTCTTCTATACCCTTCCAGGTACCCTGAAGGTCCTCCAGAGGAGAATTTATCTCCATCAAAGCGTTGTTGATCCGCTAAATTCGTCTCGAGACATATTCACCCAGTGCAGTGCTGATAAATGTAGAATGTTGAATCTGTGATAATTGTCGACGATGGAGAGAGAGGCTGATAGCCGCTGTCGCAGGGAGAGTGAAGCTGCTGGAAGTAACAACAGGGAGCCCGTTTGTATCACCTGAACAACCAGACTTCAAAGCAGCTTGACCAAATCGGAGGGTGCCTCGTTGCTTATCGTGAATATTACACCGACATGAATTACTACAAGTATACTGGTGAGTTTTTATCTTGTTTTGTTCGTATGCTAGTACCCTGGCCTGGAGTTCTCGTTAGCAAATTCCTATTCCCTGGCGTTTTCTAAACATTCCGTGTAGGACTGAATACGTGATCAAGTATTCCGATTTGGGTAGATGTGGAATTTGGACATGTATTTTATTAAAAAAATTATTTTCCAAATAGAGCGTTTGTAGAGAAATGGTTGCCCAAATACAACAAAATTTATTCTGCAGTTCTACAACTAACTTGTACTGAAATCCAGTCGAAGTAAAGATGATTCTTCATGACAGTTGGGGTCAATGAAATCTGATCCAGGCATAACGAATGGTGACGCCTGCCACCCCGAGAACGAATGCCCATTTGGTGGGGGATACCAAAGTACTCGAAAGTAGTGCGTGTTTCAATGTGGCATGGAAGTTTTATATGATCTCTGGTCAATGCAACATACGATAGCCATCATGAATTGCAGGCCTCGAACGCAACTCCGACCCGAATTGGCAGTTCCCTAAGTTAGATGCTTTATAATTCCATGGCCCCAGCTGTAGTTATAGAGGGTTTTTTGCACATTATTCTTATAGTCGATAGGTTTATACTGATGGCCACAAACAACGGCAGTTCAAACTTCACTGATGTGTTCATGAGCTGAGAGATTTCTCTGCACTATTTCTGTTGTGCACACAGGTCTGTCCAATATGCATTGACCGTATTGGGTATGGTACCTGCTCTGAGAAGGGAATCGCTGGAGCCACAGTCCAACTATACATTCAAGAAACAGAGAGGAGCCATCTTTGCAAGCTGATACCTGATGTGTACCGACAGAATTCTCACGAGATAGCTTACAGACTACGCCTGGTGTATACTTCATAGTACTCCTTCGACTACTGTCTAGAATCAAGTCGACTGAAGCAAGTTCAAACAACTCTGGCTTGAAACGAGCCGTCGATTAGACAAACAAAACATTCTCTCATATACTAGAGCACTCTGACAACTCACGACCTATTCCTAACGATTGCCACCGCTTATAAATATGTAGAGTACTGATTGGAATGTGCTCACAATCTCAACAATCCAG
The DNA here is from genome assembly GCF_964019385.1 of Sycon ciliatum. Classification (NCBI taxonomy): domain Eukaryota; kingdom Metazoa; phylum Porifera; class Calcarea; order Leucosolenida; family Sycettidae; genus Sycon; species Sycon ciliatum. Next base: position 28,384,643 of record NC_088654.1, read on the forward strand.
TGCTATAATTATTTGAACTATGTGTTCCTTCCATAAATGTTGTATCCACATATAATCCACAGTGCTGCAAAGTTTCAGAGTTCTCAGGGTATCAAACAAAATTATTTCAAATACAGTGAAATAGTTCGTGGACATTATAGCGTAACTTGTAGTTCCCTGGTCCTTTTCTTTGCTATAAATTCATCCTTTGCTCTCTAGCCACCGGCGAGTCCAACAGTGAAATTGTTAGTTCCTATTTATGTGGGTATGTGTGGGGGGGGGGGGGTGAACATATTTCTATATAAGGGACCTGCAACTGTAATACCACAGTACAGTAGATAGCAAATATGTAGAAAACAGAAATGCATGTTCCCATCATTGTACATGGACGGGCGCAGCAGGCCGAAGCTATCAGCCAGAACAGGATTTACAATCGCCTAGAGATACTTGAGCTATTCCAGTATTCTCCGTGAGCTGTCCCATTCCACAATGGTTCATGCCACCATTATTTCTGGTAGTATCCATGTGCATAATTCCAAGAACATCTCGGATTCTTCAGCAATTTGTGCCACGGCAAAAGACAACGCTTGACTCGGTCACTGGGGCTGTCAAACTTCGCATCACAAATGAACTTCAATTTCTCATCTGGTTCAAGTATATGTACTGCCATGACTTGACCATGCTTCATCCACAGCTGGGCGAAGATTGTGGCGTTGAATTCCATAGCGCACCCTCTTGCTGCCATGCAGGAATATGTTGAGAGAAGTGAACATATTTTTACTAAAAAAACAACAGCCACTGAAGAGGATAGCATTAGCAATAGCCTTGGGTGAATTTCCTGCAGGTACACGTTGTTGGTAGGACAACTGGTCGGTCTCCATATCGTCAAGGTCAGAAATCACCTGTACTACACATCTTGTAGAAGGGGCTGATCGAAAAAATTTCTGATCATAAAATTCACTAAACTGAGGGCGAGACAAATAGTCAGTACTCCCCGATTCCGTCTAGCTGCTTTGATCAAGTGATGCTAACAAGCTCCCCGTTGTTACTTCCAGCAGCTTCACTTTCCCTGCGACAGCGGCTATCAACCTTTCTGTCCATCGTCGACAATTATCACAGATTCAACATTCTACATTTGTCAGCAATGCACTGGGTGAATATGTCTCGAGACGAATTTAGCGGATCAACAACGCTTTGATGGAGATAAATTCTCCTCTGGAGGACCTTCAGGGTACCTGGAAGGGTATAGAAGACGGGATCGCTCACGACGTTGAGAGAACATAGAAAACAACCTCCTCTTCGATTGAAAATTGGCCAAAAAGTATGTGAAATGTATGTGCGCAGATGCATTTCCACTGGCAAGCTAATCCCTCATTACGTCATCAGCGCTCGCTCGGCCGAAATTCAAAAGTCGTCTTCCTGCTCGACTCGATCGCTTCTGGAGACTCGTTCTTGTTCGAGGGGTCTTCTCTTTCACCAACCTTCGTCTTGGCATCGAAAACTCGGCGTCGAAAATGAAGCCGGAGTGCCCCTTTAAACAGTCCACCCTTCAGTACAACCAAAACACTGAAAGAAAACCCCATTATCTTGGCCTGTATTTCCCCACAAGTGTATATCAGTGTGAAAGATGAGCTGATCACACACATGGACTCGTTTGAGGTGGAACCAAGCAACAAAACCACATAACTAGAAACAGCCGGAGCCGAAAAATCAGCTCCAGAGTAACTCGTGATGCAAGGCAAAATAATAGGATTGTTGAAGCTGGTACTCAATCCACACATCAAATACCACTACACACATGTCAAAAATAGAAGAATTTGGCGGACAAATGGTAATTCCAGTGCGTTCTTGCTTCAGCCATGTGTGCACGCTCTCATTGTATACTGTTGGCGACCTCGGACTCTGCTCTGATGCATTGAGGCTCCCGACAACTGAGCGGCGCACCTTGGTAATATAGTTTGTAACATTTTGGCAGGAGACAGACAGCTCTTGAACACACAGCATCGAAATAATATTCCGGAGACGCACCACCAATACGGTGCCCATTGGCGAAGCAGGACGAGTCCACAGACTTGAGAAACTGTACTTAAAGGGGAAGTATACCCTAAAATCAAATTTTCACCAGTTGTAGTCTTCTGGGTGCTGAGTCGAATGGTCTTGGTCCGAGGAAGCTGCGACGCTCCCTTCCTACTTGAATCCCAATCGAACTCGCGCACTTCCACCGAAACTGGGTGACTGCGCCCTACTAGATGGGGATTTGTATGCAAAATGTCACTAAAAGCGCCATTTCGTTCTTATAAAAGCACGGATGACCGCGATTGGCCCATATGTTGTAGTCTTTTGGACGCTGAGTCGACTGGTTTTGGTCCGAAAAGGCTGCGATGCAGCGTTCCTCCTTTATTCCCAATCGAACATGGTTGAACAAGCGGTCACGTGCTCCTGGGAGCCCAAATCACCTGGTCACCACGCCAGCAGGCGACAAATTTCACACCAAGGTTCAACTCGAGTTCAACTCGAGTGACAGGAGTGCACCCAAAAAAGGTCAAACAGGCTAGTAAGTTGTACCCTGCAGGCACCGTGACCAGGTGACTGGTGTACGCAGGAGCACGTGACCGCTTGTTCAACCATGTTCGATTGGGAATAAAGGAGGAACGCTACATCGCAGCCTTTTCGGACCAAAACCAGTCGACTCAGCGTCCAAAAGACTACAACATATGGGCCAATCGCGGTCATCCGTGCTTTTATAAGAACGAAATGGCGCTTTTAGTGACATTTTGCATACAAATCTCCATCTAGTAGGGCGCAGTCACCCAGTTTCGGTAGAAGTGCGCGAGTTCGATTGGGATTCAAGTAGGAAGGGAGCGTCTCAGCTTCCTCGGACCAAGACCATTCGACTCAGCACCCCGAAGACTACAACTGGTGAAAATTTGATTTTAGGGTATACTTCCCCTTTAACGTAACGTTACACATCAGTCCGCAATCCGAGGCCCGATTTGACTTCTTTCCACTCAGCTCATGCTCACCAGCCTTGACCATTCTGTGTATCTCAATTCTTAAAACACTCATTTCCAGACAGTGCACGATGCAGGTCTGCCACTTGCATCCAATGCATTGGGCAACAGCTAGCTAGTTGTTCTGGGCTATTAAGTCCCTGTATACGTTCCCCTGTGGTGCACGACGCTATTGTTTCTTCAGCTCCTGCCCTGTGTGCTTCAGAGCTCTGAAGTCGGTTCGGCGTATACATTCAGTACAACTCAGCATCCACAGGAACGTTCCCCTTCATTGGTGTTATCATCATCACTGCTGTCACCACGTTCGCCTGCATCCGAAAGATCCATCTCATTTGTTCCCTATGTCTTTTTGTACCGCGCTGAAGCCAGCAGCAAACAAAACGCTGATCGGCACGTCGTTTTCGGCGTAGTGGAAGACGCTCTCGACTACTACCTGACTCAGAAACGCTCTCAGAATCAGAGAAGCTCTCAGCACCTGACAGCAGGCTATCAGCTGATCGCCGTCACCTCCAAATTCGCCCGTCAATACGCCACCCGTCGCACAACTAGCTGCCATATCTTCCTTCAGCCATAACGGATTCACTTCAAATTTTGAGTGCTGGACCTTGAACTGTGTAAGTTGAAGCCCTGTGCTGAGCGAGGCACAAGCGCTTGATGCAAATAGAGCCCTCTAACCCAGGTAAAAAATATGCCACAGTTTGCCAAACTTCAAACGCCTGTATCTCAAAATGATGTCATGCAGCTAACGTTCCATTTCTACCTTGTCCGCTCACATGTGTGTGTTTGTGTGTGTGTGTGTGGCGTGTGTGTGTGTGTGCGTGTGTGTGTGTGTGTGTGTGTGTGTGTGTGTGTGGCGTGTGTGTGTGTGTGTGTCACACACTGTGTGTGTGTGTGTGTGTAGCGTGTGTGTGTGTGTGTGTGTGGCGTGTGTGTGTGGCGTGTGTGTGTATTGCGCGTGTGTGTGTGTGTTTGTGTGTGTGTGTGGCGTGTGTGTGTGTGGCGTGTGTGTGTGTGTGTGTGCGTGTGTGTGTGTGTATGTGTGTGCGTGTGTGTGTGTGTGGCGTGTGTGTGTGTGTGTGTGTGTGTGTGTGTGCGTGTGTGTGTGTGTGTGTGTGTGTGGCGTGTGTGGCGTGTGTGTGTGTGTGTGTGTGTGTGTGTGCGTGTGTGTGTGTGTGTGTGTGGCGTGTGTGTGTGTGTGTGTGTGCGTGTGTGTGGCGTGTGTTTGTGTTTGTGTGTGTGTGTGTGTGTGTGTGTAGCATTATAGTAATAATGCAGATTAATGGGTGCACGCGGCTGCTTCGTGCTACCACTCAAACTATGCTGCTATGAACGTGCGCTGTACGTGCTCACATGGTACTCTATGCATCGTGGCATTCGCGCGCGCGCGCGCGCGCGCGCTCAGGTATAATAACGTGATCATGTGTGTACAAAACTTGTATTGGTAATAACTTTGGCATACATTAATATTTTTCAGCCAAATTTTCTGTGGTGATACATTGGGTTAGTTGTCATAGATTTCCAATATCAAATTTAAATTATGAGCTGAATGACGTCATCAGTACTACTTTTTATGTTCAGATTTCAACCCAAAACGCGGAGAAAACGAAAAATAGTAAGACCACAAATCCTGGTGAATAGACCCTTTGCACCATAAGCGAGAGGGGTCGAGACGGGGCATGCTGTGCACGCGCTGCACACTTGGCATGCAACCAGCATGCAGCATGGTTTGCTGCAGGACGTGATCAAGTTTCCTGTGACAGGCTGTGTTTTCACGGTCCCGACGCGATGTTCATGTATGTACTCCGCAGCCTTTTTTCATTTGAAGTTTTTTAGTTTAGAAGGAAGAAGTTTCGAAATGCTTTCCAAGGACCACTGCTGGGTTCTTGTTTGCACCAACCGTCATCCCTAACGTTAGTCTAAGGAACCCACTTGTCTTTCCATGCGTTCCCTGGTGATGCTGGCATTCCACACTCTGGAATCCTGGCTATCTGGCGAGAAGAGGGCCGCAGTGCATGCGATATCGTTCACAGTGTTGTGCTCGGAACACTTTGTCCATGACGACTTTCATCCTTGCTTTTGCTAAGATAATGAACGCCCTGCCAAGAGACTCTGGAGCTTGAGAAAAAGGCATGACGCATCCCTGTCTTCGCTATTGGAAGACCGACTGCTTGCTGGCGCTGCTCGAGCTGATGATGTTGAAGTGGAGAGAGACGCAGCCTCATCGCTCAGGTGTGCGGAGAAAGTCATCTGAGTTCGAGCTGTAGCTGCGTGCACGATATGACCGACTTTCACATTATGCACATAGCCACCAAAGTAAAACTCGTGGACACTATCCACGGGCTTGTTCACTAGTACTACTCCATCAGCTCCCTCTTCACTGTCGTCGGCGACTTGCCCCTGCGTTGGAGACGAGCACGCATGGTGTGGCACTCACTCTGGGAAACAGAGGTTCATCACTCATCCACTGGGAGTCGGACGCATGAAATGTTGGGCATGATGAAGGTACACTCGAGGAAGTGGTGCCCTTCTTAGTTCTAGGAGCATCAGGGTTCTGCGTAGAGAAGTGTTCTCTACATCGACAGAGGAGAGAAGGTAGAGAAACGAAAAATATTTCAATATACAGTAATCCGAAATATCCACTGAATGCGGAAAACTTACCGCTCCAACGACTCCTTCCTTTTCCAGACAGATACGCACCCTCATTCAGCAGAAAACTGTTCAGTTCCTTCACAGACCATTCTTCATTTGACAGTTCGTCCACGGGTTCCACAGCCATCGATGGCAAACCACTCGACACTCTCCCCTCCATCTCCAAAATGGAAAATACAGTGTTCCACCATGCTCAACAACTGATACTCTGCACAAAAATCGAAGAGGATGCCCCGTCTCGGATCACGTGACCGTTATTGTGCAAAGGGTCTATTGGATAGCCTTTGGGCCCTAGATAAAGGATATTGGTGGATATTGTACATAGATAACAACATTTCGCTGGAAACCAGTATCGACTTGTTTCACCATACGCACTGTACACATTTAGTATACGAAGCTGTCGTACCTCGGGGTCTAGAGAGTATTCAGACTCACCACCGCGATGAAGTATATAATAACACATGGTACGGAGGGCATTATGGCTGATTTATGCCCTAGTGCGTAGCCCGAGGTCGTGCACCGTAGCCCAAGGGCCGCAGGCCCGCGGGCTACGGTGCACGACCGAGGGCTACGCACTAGGGCATACAATCAGCCATAATGCACGACGCACCATGTGTTCATTATAGTTCATACATGCCACGTGCCTAGTTGTAGACAAATAAGGTAAACATGGTCAAGGGAGGAGGAAGGTTCCAATCAGCTGTCATATGAATGAAGGGTCGAACAAGAGCGGAAGGAGCTTTCTCCGTGGAATGATAGAACGTTTTGTGTCAGATTTACTTGCAGTTCCAGGAATATGTCTTTGCATTTTGGTGTTAGTGTTGCCTATTGGGCGGTACGGAAGTTAGCTGATTCGCTGCTGCTTTGGCGTTAACGTTGGCCGCAAACATCCTTGACCAAGGGGCACTAGTAATTAGACTAGTTTTGAGAGTACATTGTAAGTGTTCTTATTCGGAACAATGATACTTTTTCACATACATCTGAGATTTTGTTCGCATTGCTTTCAGTTTACTTGAGGTCCATGTGTACACTGGACAATCATGTAGCTACATGTAGGTACATTTGAAGTACAATGTAGATGTAACTGTATATTTTGTAGGAGTTCGAGATACAATCTGATCTCTTCCAGATAGGTAACTTTGTGATGCATGTTCACCTGTTGACTTGTTCGTCTCAATTGACTTGAATTTAGTAATGCATGGTAATGACATGCTGTGTGCTATTGTCACGTTGTTATAAATTACTTCTCCTATGTCGACATTGCTAGTAAAATATAAATGTTTTGGACGGTGCACGTTAGTAGTTTCGTTTTGTGTGGTGTGTGCGAGTGCATGTGGTGTCCTTAGGAATGGTCCCATGTGTTCTATGTGCGCTGGAGTACTGCCAATTATGTACCAGGTCACTGCCCAAAAGGCATGGCTTGGTGCATATTTGGCAGTGCACCAGCGTACGTAGTACGCCTGGGGTCATTCCTAATGCCGTAATGGGCATGGGTACGCCGTACCCGGGCATTATCGTCTGATAATGCCCTGGTACGGTGCTGCTCTGATTGGCCAAATGCTAGCAACGACCTGACAACAGGCACGTGACATGTATGAACGGGTGTTTAGTATCGATATCCAGCACATTCCCGCTTGCTGGGATGTACAGCTAGCCAATGCAACAGCTCTCATTCGCCAAAGACATTCCCCACGCTCCGCGTTTATGGATGAAGCTGTCATCGCCGTTTCAAAATAGCCGACATTGTCTCTTACACATAAATGACTGCGCTGTACATGTACAGTCATACAGTACATCAGTGCAGTACAGAGTGCACTTGCAAGTCACAACGACACGAGCACAGTCGCGTGTACAGTTGACCAGCGATCGCGCGAGTCAAGTACCCTACTCAAGTGCCCATGCTCGGCTCGCTGCATGCACTGTCGACATGTCTGCTGGTGCATGCGTGTGATGCACTACATGTACAGCGCAGTCATTTATGTGTAAACTAGTCGACTGGACAGGAACAATGCAAGTGCAGTTTTCAGTGCGTGGACTCGGCTACTAAAACATTTTGTGGAAGCAAACATGCCTTCTTTATGATCTTGGTCATTTTTCTCAATCGACTCTGCGCTTCCAGCTAGATGTGTCCGTGGGGTATTGCCCAACTAGAACTGTAGTCCTCACATGCCCCAGGTCGTGAGGAGCTAATCACTTTTGTCAGCAGAACTGATGCTCGGGACTCGACACATTTATTCCGTCCGATGTCATCCGGCTGCAAGTGGGGAGCTTCGCGCCCACGATAAAAGAGAACGTCATGACATTTTTCTCAATCGACTCTGCGCTTCCAGCTAGATGTGTCCGTGGGGTATTGCCCAACTAGAACTGTAGTCCTCACATGCCCCAGGTCGCGAGGAGCTAATCACTTTTGTCAGCAGAACTCCTGCTCGGGACTCGACACATTTATTCCGTCCGATGTCATCTCCGCTGCGAGTGGGGAGCTTCATGCCCACGATAAAAGAGAACGTCATGATATATTTTGAATCCTTCATCAGAGAAAGCTATTCGAGCTCAAAACGACACAAGACATTAGATATCCTTAGCTAAAAAAACGCTAACGTAAACGCAAACCTTTCCGTACTTCGGATCGTTCAAGCTGACTTTTCCCTTAGCACAAAGTACGTTATAGTTGAGACGAAGTAGTCGTGACAACCATGGCGATATGAATTTTCGTGGAAACAGATACGGGAAATTCAAAATTTTGAACCAGGGATTAGTTTGCTGTCGTTCCGAAAGAATACCTTGGCGAGGTCTTTTACTCTGGAATAGCAAAAGCACGGCGAAAATGAGTTTTCGCTGTTCCCAGGTCCTTGGAAACCCTTTCCTAAACGCAGCACCGAAGACTGTATGGGTTCTCCAGCTCCAGCACGTCTGGGAGAGGCCGATGAATTTCTTCCTCAGGAGTGCCGTGGAACTGGTCCTTTGTTTCCCAGATGGGATAGAGGGAGAAAGGCACGAAGCAGAAAACGCAGAAATTGTCAACTGAAAGGCAAAACTCGCCAAAAAAGCTAAATGTCACAAGAGGAAGCAATCTCGACTCTCGATCTCATCTCGATCTGCACGACGTGCTTTTTATCTCCCGCCAGTTACAAAACAATGCGAGTTTTTGCATTTTTTGCAGAATTTCCATAACGAACGTCGGCCCGTTATTTTGAGCTCTGTAACGTTTTTCCGTTATCCGATAACGTCTTTTGTCACGGCTGGGAGTGAGTACCGTAAAAGTTAGCGTTATCGTACTTTTGCTAAGGATGTCTAATGGCCATGATAAAGATACTCGTACAGATCGCGATGTGACTGGCCTCCAAAAGTGCTGCAAAAGACTTGAAGTATTTTTCAAAACAAGATTGTGAAAAAAAGGTGAGCGCTCGAGTGCGCATGCGGCGAACACGGCCAAACGCCATGTTTTCCTTGGTAACATGACGTCAGCCACATTATCACCATGGCGGGTTGCAGCGCTGATCTTGAAGTACAGCGGCACCAGAAAAGTGTCCTTATTCTACCTGCACATAGATCTATGTGTCATACAACGTGACACTCAACGCGACATTCATTCATGCGCGACGCTCAACGTAGGCGGCATGCGTCGTAGGCACTCAACGTGTCATACTAAAGTTTGGCGTTCATGCGTGTCGCTCGCCTCCGATGTGGAAGGCGTGTGGCTGCGTTATGATGACGCTTGCTCGTAGCTTAACGTGGGTGGCATGCATCGTTGCATGTCTTGCTAGAGTTTGTTCTGCTATATATTTTCGATCCGTTCTCTGCGACAATCTGTCAATCATTCTTCCTTGCTCGTAGTGTGTATTATATTTCGATTCGTTCTGTGAGCGGATCACTCTTGTCAGATCATTGTGTTTCACCCACCCACCTCCCATTTCTCATCTCTCATTTACTTTGATAAAGTAAATAAAGGGGTGTTGGCCATGCTCATTTCCGGCTACTCAGGGCTCTCGGTCTTCGTCCCTTGGACGTGACTATCCTCTTGGCCCCGCCAAGATCCTGCTCTCTCTGTAGCCTCTCACTTCGCTGGCCAGCACCCTCCTAACCGCAAGCTGCTGTGTGTTGTAGTTAATGTGTGTGTGTGTGTGTGTGTGTGTGTGTGTGTGTGTGTGTGTGTGTGTGTGTGTGTGTGTGTGTGTGTGTGTCTGCATTTGGTCTGACCGTCAATCTGGACAAGACCAAATTTATGGCGGTTGGCTATGGTATCACGGATGATGACCGACTTCCTCTTCCTGTGAAGAGTGGCACATTGGAATGTGTGCGTGAGTTCCGATACCTGGGTGCTGTTATCCATGATTCTGGCCGATCTCACAAAGATGTATCGACCCGTGTTTCATCTGCCTCCCGTGCTTTTGGAGCGCTCCGTCATGCTGTCTTCAATGACCACAATCTCTCTCTGCGCACCAAGCGCCTGGTTTTCGAGGCCTGTGTTCTGTCCTTACTGCTCTATTGTGCGGAGACGTGGGTACCGCTGCAAAGTGATGTGCAACGGATCACGACCTTCTACTACCGGTCGCTTCTTTCCATCATGAGTGTTGCACAGCGGGATGTGTGGGACTTGAAGATAGCCAAGGACACCATTCTGAAAACATGGAATGCAGCAAACCCACTGGATATCCCCGACCGCCTCATGCAGAGAAGACTGGTAAGGCTTGGGCACGTGGTACGCATGCCTGAGGAGCGGATGCCGCGGATGTTGTTGTTTGGCACATTGCTGCCACCACGCCCAGCGTGTGGCCCGCGGAAACGATGGCGAGACGCAATTAGGGTCGACCTGCGACGAATAAACATCGCCGACGAGTCATGGTTTGATACAGCGCAGGAACGATCTGAGTGGCGGCAAGCTTATCGAGCAATACAACCAGCTCAGAAACCGGCTCGGGAGATAGTCTGCGAGGTGTGCCGGCGTGCATTTGCTCGGCAGCAAGATATCGCCCGCCACAAGTGCATCATGGAACGGCGTAAACCAGTCCAGCAGCAAGCCAACAGCCGCCAGTGCTCCCAGTGTCACCGATGGTTTCGGAGTGCGGGTGGCATTGCAGTCCATCGCTGTGTCCAGTTCAATTCTGCCCCGAATGTTGCCAATGCCATAAGCTCTTCACCTGTACGCCTATGTATTCGGAAACCGTGCTGTACCGCTCACTGTCCCATTTGTGAACGCTGCTGTAAGTCGATCCGGGGCTTTGCTATCCACAACTGCAACCGATTCACCAGGCGCCCAACTGCTGATGAAAGGGACAAGTTCCAATTGCAATGTCAGAATTGCCAGAGGCGTTTCAAAAGGCGAAACGACTTATCCCGTCACCAACGCTCATGTCTCCTCTCGTCTCCGTCTCGCTCAACGAGAAACACGTGACCTACATGGCAGTGTATACCAGGACCAGGACCAGGTGTGTGTGTGTGTGTGTGTGGCGTGTGTGTGTGTGTGTGTGTGTTAGTGTGTGTGTGTATATGTGTGTGTGTGTGTGTGTGTGTGTGTGTGTGTGTGTGTGTGTGTTTGTGTGTGCGTGTGTGGCAGCTAGTTCGGTTGGCGGGAACACTTATGCCTGCTTGTGTTGGGTCTGTTGTTAACGGGCTCGGCTGCTTGAAGGAGTAATGTTGTACCTGCCACCTTTGTTGGTTCCAGGGTTCATAAAGTCTCTCTCTTTGAAGTATACATACTTGTTAACCATGGACTACTTCTGGCTAGATTAACTCTTGTGTAATCAATGGTGCTAGTGAAGCTTATATCATATCCACTCTGATTTAGCAATCCACACTAGTAGCAAGTATTACCTTCACTGGGGGCAGTGGTAAATGCAGTGGGATCCCTGGACGGATACCCTGATGCCGTCAATCCTTTTTCTGCACCTTGTCCTCACCCACTTACTGAGGTGTGGTGAGGCCATAAATGGCATCATTTCCAAGTCCACACAGAGTTTTGGAATTTACCAGTTTGGGCAGGGAGCAAGTACAGGTATAAGTGCGTGGCTGTGTATCTGTGTGTATTATGTGTCACTGTGGACTTTGTGACCGCTGGTTTCAAAGCGCTGGCGGTTTTGCGGTTCATCGTTGTGTGGAGCGTCAGACATTGGACGAAATACCAGCTGTTCCAACGAGATGCAGCCTGAATTTAGACTGCTGCCAGCACCATTCCTCGACCTGTAATCGCTGCATGAAGAGTTAGGCTAGTTTTAACCGCCATAATTGTACTCGAGGCAAACGACTGCAAAAGGACCAGAGGACTAATCTGCCCATCCAATGCAGCCTATGTAGCGAACGATTCCCCCGCCAGCAGGACCTCACCCGCCACTGGGGACAGAAACACTGTGTGTAGAACGGTCCCCTTTCACCTCAATTATTCTCCTTGTTTCTTTTCCTTTCTCGCTGATGTCTCCCGCTTCTGGGAGCGACCTGGCCATTTTGTGGCAGTTGTACATAGTAGTAATAGTAGTAGTAGTAGTAGTAGTAGTAGTAGTAGTAGTAGTAGTAGTAGTAGTAGTAGTAGTAGTAGTAGTAGTAGTAGTAGTAGTGTGTGTGTGTGTGTGTGTGTGTATGTATGTGTGTGTGTGTGTGTGTGTGTGTGTGTGTATGTGTGTGGTCACCAGGTGTGTGTGTGTGTGTGTGCGTGGTGTGTGTGTTTGTGTGTGTGTGTGCGTGTGGTGTGTGTGTATGTGTGTGTGTGTGTGTGTGTGTGTTCGTGTGTGGTTCGGTGGGTGTGGGTGCGTGCGTGAGGGCGTTGACAGTTTCCTAACGCAGGTTGATCTGTATCACTACAATGTAGTGACGTGTAGTTACAGCAGGGTGTGTCGTGAAAGCCTTCAGCTCTCCCTGTACTGGTTGACACTGATTTTCACACACCCTTACCAACACCGTACCTTGCACTTGTACACAAACCCAGTACCAGCTCACTAGAACACAGCTTTTTAGATCACACTTCGCTCACTCCAACTCAGCTCTGTGGTTCACACTTCCCTGACTCGAACTCAGCTCTGTGGTTCACACTTCGCTCACTCCAACTCAGCTCTGTGGTTCACACTTCCCTCACTCCAACTCAGCTCTGTGGTTCACACTTCGCTCACTCCAACTCAGCTCTGTGATTCACACTTCGCTCACTCCAACTCAGCTCTGTGGTTCACACTTCGCTCACTCCAACTCAGCTCTGTGGTTCACACTTCCCTGACTCGAACACAGCTTTTTAGATCACACTTCACTCACTCCAACTCAGCTCTGTGGTTCACACTTCACTCACTCCAACTCAGCTCTGTGGTTCACACTTCGCTCACTCCAACTCAGCTCTGTGGTTCACACTTCGCTCACTCCAACTCAGCTTTGTCGATCACACTTAGCTCACTCGAGCTCAGCTGCTGCTCTGTGGTAGATCTACACCAGGGAGTCGTAAAAGCCAATACGACTCCCTGATCTACACGCTTCACTTACTCGAGCACACCTCAATTTCTCACACTTCACTCACATTACGTGTTACATGGCAAGACACGACTCAATCAGATGATGTGCTCTGACTGAATCTGAGTCTGAAGGCAAAGTCAAAATTAGGGGTCAAAGGGGTGTACCGGGTACCCGGGTACCCGACCGGTAACCTCAGGTACCGTGAGTATAAGGGTACCCGTTTGGATTTTGATGAACCAGTCAGTACGAAGCAACACTCCTGGGATCGTGTATGCCAGGCGAGAGTCAATTATTTACAACTCCACGCTGGATGTCTGCATTGTTGTTGCATTTTCGCACCTAGTAGATCCACTCCTGCGACTATCAGGCACCAATCGATTTGCGAATCACAATGTGATATCAAAATGCAACCCGAGAACAGATTAATTAAAATCTTGATTTATGTGAAAATTGCGCAAAAACTTAAACATGGCTGCTAAAGGGTACCCGTTAACCCGCCCGTTAAGAAAATTACCCGTTCGTTAGTTAAAGGTACACCCGTTTGACCCCTAGGACTCAAAATTGTTGAAGTCATCTTTCCAGTTTACATGGTTTGTGTGTTTGAGTCCGTCTCTCTTGTTGTGTGGAGGTGACCTTCTATGTGACATGGTCTGCAATGTCCGCTACATGCAGCTACAAGTGATATTACGTTAGTTGTGGATTCCAGCAGTTACCTAACAACACCGTGACTGGCTATACTCAATTATCTCCTAGTGTTTCAAACAGTCGAGAGTAGAACACCAGCTGGAGATGGTAAAACAATGTTTGTACCGCCGAGGCAGGCTGAGTTTTGTGGCCTAACCGGAACGCAACTGTCGACACAACGTTGCTGAACAATTCGTCACAAGTTCCGTACGGTCAAAATTCTGCTGAGAATGTCACAGGGAATGGACATTTCGTTTGATAAATTCCGTACAGTCCACATTCCACTGGCTATGTGACCGATAGTGGACATTTCGTCACAGGCCCCGTAAAGTCGACATTCTGTTAGGCATACGACTGGGATTGAACAGCAGTTTATCAGCTCGGTGATCTGGTGATACAACCTTCGGTAAGTACCCGTACTCGCTATGATGGTGAAGTGTGGTCTGTGTAAAAGGTCACGGTGTGTGTGTGTGTGTGTGTGTGTGTGTGTGTGTGTGCGTGTGTGTGCGCGTGTGTGCGCGCGTGTGTGCGTGCGTGTGTGTGTGTGGCAAAAGTACTGTGTGATGCATAGTGGTATTGTGCTGTAAAGATATTATGCAGTTGCGGAGACAGTAGCATGTATCTTTGAACTCCAACAAAACTTTACTTTAGCGCTTGCACCGGAATGCATCAGAGCAGTGTATAGGAAATGGGAGAGCCGAGTGACTACATGCAATGGAAAGTCACAGAGCAAAGCTGCATGCATACCCACGTATTCTCACAACACCGCACAAGGATAATTGGGGTACACCAGTGTGCTGGTTTCGATCAACTGGTGAAGCGATTGGCGTTGCAAACAGCCGAAGTGATCGCTCATGACTGAGCCGCAGCAGTACCCGCGACCGGGTGCAAAGTTTCCTGATCGACGTTGCAAACAGCCAACCAGGGTGAAGCAATTGGCGTTCGCAAACGGCCAAAGCAATCGCTCATACTTGTGCGGCAATAGTACCCGCGACCGGGTGCAATGACTACTGATTGGCGTCGCAAACAGCCGACCAATAGTATGCAATTTTAAGCAGAGATAGTAGCAGCAAAGAAACCAGTTGAAGGAAGCTGTTCCCAGAAAACCAGCACACCGCACCCCAGCAAGCGTTCACCGCCAATGCACGAGAGCTAAGAACAAGTGATTAAGGCAAGACATGGATTATTTATTTATTTATTTTACTCCAAGAAATACATGGCTGGGGTAGCCAATGACCACTTTGCGTGGCGATTGCAGGGTTTTTATAGCCAACCACGCCTAACAAGGAAAAGACTAAGAAGTCAAAAAGGAAAGGAAAAGAAGCAAATATGGAGCAAAATTGTGGTCTACTTGTAAAGCAAGGCGTTCCTGAATGCTGTTAAAGTAGAATTGCCCTTTGTCTCCTGGTGCAGCTTAAGCCAATGCAAATAGCCATTGAAAAGGGGGGAGTGTAGCAAGGCAGAAGAGCGGGCTAGAGGAAGGGAGAGTTGGTTCCTAGTGGAGCTATCCCGTCGGAACCAGTCAAATGGTTTAAGATGCACGAGAGCTAAGAACAAGACAGTAGTGATTAAGGCACGAGATGGATTATGACAGGCATGCGGAGGATGAAATCCAACGCAGTTTCTCAATACGGCAATTTAGCAATAATAATCGGTACCTGTATGTCCAGGTTGTATTACATCGACTGGAATGGCAGCACTGCTCGGTCTGGTTGTGCTTGAGCAGCTGGCGCGAGACGCCGGAATTCCTCAATGCGGAAACGAGACAGCGAATTGGCAATGCAGTTAGACTGGCCAGCAATGTGAGCAGCAGTGACAGTGAAATTGAAGCCGGTGCACACAAAGAACAGCTCCCTGAGCAGGGTCATGACTGGCGGTGACTTGGATGTGCCAGAGCGGATGCAATCTACCTCAGCCTTGTTATCACAGTACATTGTGTGACGAGTGTCACGTGAACTGTGAATTGTTGAACTGTACTGCTTATCATACCTTGGTTCCCGCTCTGCTTCAAATCAATCAAATACCAAGCGTCATGAACGTTGGCGGCCTGACAGGTGATAGAGATTGGTATAATATGGCGTGAAAAGCGGGTGGCATGGTATGCGGACCTGCAAACACTGGCTTCAAAAGCATTAGGCACGCCACTGTTGGGTTTCGATATCTGTATTAGAGATGTGCACGGGTAGTCGGGTACCGGTCCTACCCGTGAGGACCTCGGGTAGACGGGTACAGAATAGTACCCGAAAACCCAAAGTCGCAGATGACATCATGTACAGTACATGTGTGCATACTCTGCAAGTCTACCCAGTGTGAAAGGGAAGGGGTGCATTGTGGTGTTACCATGGAAACATTACCCGATCAGGTACCCGTGGTACCCGTAGAAAACTACCCGAACCCGATACCAGAAGAAAATGCTACACGGCTCAGCACCTATCTTTATACATGTAGAATCAAAATGAATTGTCAATGCAAGGAGAACATAACAAGAACTGAGGAAAAGACTGTGATAACACGACGTCAACACATATTTGTATCTATTGTAATCTCAATACTCGCTTCATGGGTGCAGCGAATAGGATTTTAGGTCTTTGATCACTTTTTGGTGGGTCTGATCAACTCACCTCCCTCCGCTTTAGGAGCTACGTCTGTGTCTTGATACATAGAGAGTGATGGTGTTCCTGCAGCTGTGTCTTGATACATAGAGAGTGATGGTGTTCCTGCAGCTGTGTCTTGATACATAGAGAGTGATGGTGTTTCTGCAGCTGTGCATTGATACATAGAGAGTGATGGTGTTCCTGCAGCTGTGCATTGATACATAGAGAGTGATGGTGTTTCTGCAGCTGTGCATTGATACATAGAGAGTGATGGTGTTCCTGCAGCTGTGTCTTGATACATAGAGAGTGATGGTGTTCCTGCAGCTGTGCATTGATACATAGAGAGTGATGGTGTTTCTGCAGCTGTGCATTGATACATAGAGAGTGATGGTGTTCCTGCAGCTGTGTCTTGATACATAGAGAGTGATGGTGTTCCTGCAGCTGTGCATTGATACATAGAGAGTGATGGTGTTTCTGCAGCTGTGCATTGATACATAGAGAGTGATGGTGTTTCTGCAGCTGTGTCTTGATACATAGAGAGTGATGGTGTTCCTGCAGCTGTGTATTGATACATAGAGAGTGATGGTGTTCCTGCAGCTGTGCATTGAGACATAGAGAGTGATGGTGTTCCTGCAGCTGTGCATTGATACATAGAGAGTGATGGTGTTCCTGCAGCTGTGCATTGATACATAGAGAGTGATGGTGTTCCTGCAGCTGTGCATTGATACATAGAGAGTGATGGTGTTGCTGCAGCTGTGCATTGATACATAGAGAGTGATGGTGTTCCTGCAGCTGTGTATTGATACATAGAGAGTGATGGTGTTCCTGCAGCTGTGCATTGAGACATAGAGAGTGATGGTGTTCCTGCAGCTGTGCATTGATACATAGAGAGTGATGGTGTTCCTGCAGCTGTGCATTGATACATAGAGAGTGATGGTGTTTCTGCAGCTGTGCATTGATACATAGAGAGTGATGGTGTTTCTGTGGATGTGGAAAACTCAACCTCCAGCCATGTCTCACACAAACTGTTAATTATGAAAATCTCGTTATCCTATAGAACGCATTGATACCAGCTCCATTCCCCTGCTATTCTCTCTGGTTGTGTGACTTGTTTTACATTATAGACGGTAGCGTGGCGGAAGATCTGGACGCTTCTCAAGACCTCCACTCGCACTCGACACTGCAGACAGCAGCAGCAGCAGCACCCTCACCCAGTGACACGATGATAAGTGTGGATAAACCAGTTCGTCCACATCATGTCACTGGTGATGATCACTGGCCATCGTTCCACTATCATACGTACTCTGCTCTAGACGGTGTGCCCGGATTTCAGCCCGTCTACTCATTCTGGAACGATCCGTACCGTGATCGGCCAAATGGAATCAAATACGGCGCAGAGATGGCCAACAGGACGGCATCGTGGAGTAATCCCAGTACCGGCGTTGTTCATATGTTCCACACTCAGTACTGGGGAAACTGGATGTTTCAGGTGAGCCGTCCTGTGACCTGATTACTTATAACGTCACATGGGTTAGTGATGTGACCTGCTTATGTATGATGTCATCAATGGTTGGACATCTAACGGGAATTTGTCATGTGACCTGATTGCATGTAATGTCATCAATGGTTTGTCATGTGAGCTGCTTACGCGTGATGTCATTAATGATTGGCTATGTGACCTGCTTTAATACGCAATATGTCATCAATGATGAGTCATGTGGCATGCCCAGTGCTTTTGTAGCCAGTGTTTGCGGGTCTGAATATCGTAAAATCCGTAAATAAGTACGTATTTACTTTCGAATTTAGTGACCACACCCGTACTAACTTTCGGGCGGGTACTGACTTTCGGGCACGAACTAACTTTCGGACCTGACTTGTGTGTAGTGGAGAAGTCATCTTCATGTAGATGTGCATGCTACGTGCTGCATGTGAGCACCGTACCGGTACTTATTTCGGGCAGTATGTTTATTGGGCTTGACTTGACTTCAACAGACAGAGCCAAAAGAATGAAGGGGGTATTTCTTTCAGGCAGGTACATATTTGCGAACTTTTACGGTATGGTGACACCTGGTTATTCATATCGTGACACCATCTGCCTATATGGCAATCTCTATCTCCTGTTCGGTCACCGACGCTCAAGACGCTTGGAATTTGATGGGTTTGAAGCGGAGGGGTAGGGAGAGGGGGGGACCAATGGTTGGACATGTAGCGGGGAGTTGTCATGTGGCCAGGAATCGGTCAGACTGAAACGGTTGGTCAAGACCAGGAATCAGTCAGACTGCCACGGTTGGTCAAGACCAGGAATCGGTCAGACGGCCACGGTTGATCAAGACCAGGAATCGGTCAGACTGCCACGGTTGGTCAAAACCAGGAACTGGTCAGACTGCCACGGCTGGTCAAGACCAGGAATCGGTCAGACTGCCATGGTTGGTCAAGGCCAGGAATTGGTCAGACTGCCACGGTTGGTCATGGCGGAGAATCGGTCAGATTGCCACGGCTGGTCAAGACCAGGAATTGGTCAGACTGCCACAGTTGGTCATGGCCAGGAATCGGTCAGACTGCCACGGCTGGTCAAGAACAGGAATCGGTCAGACGACCACGACTGGTCATGACCAGGAATCGGTCAGACTGCCACGGCTGAACAAGACCAGGAATCGGTCAGACTGCCACGGTTGGTCATAACCAAAAATCGGTCAGACGACCACGACTGGTCATGACCAGAAATCGGTCAGACTGCCACGGCTGGTCAAGACCAGGAATCGGTCAGACTGCCACGGTTGGTCATCACCAGGAATTGGTCAGACGACCACGGCTGGTCAAGACCAGGAATTGGTAAGACTGCCACGGCTGGTCAAGACCAGGAATCGGTCAGACTGCCACGGTTGGTCAAGACCAGGAATCGGTCAGACAACCACGACTGGTCATGACCAGGAATCGGTCAGACTGCCACGGCTGGTCAAGACCAGGAATCGGTTAGACTGCCACGGTTGGTCAAGACAAGGAATCGGTCAGACTGCCACAACTGGTCATGGCCAGGAATCGGTCAGACTGCCACGGCTGGTCAAGACCAGGAATCGGTCAGACGGGCACGGCTGGTCATGACCAGGAATCGGTCAGACTGCCACGGCTGGTCATGACCAGGAATCGGTCAGACTGCCACGGTTGGTCAAGACGAGGAATCGGTCAGACTGCCACGGCTGGTCAAGACCAGGAATCGGTCAGACTGCCACGGTTGGTCAAGACCACGAATCGGTCAGACTGCCACGGCTGGTCATGACCAGGAATCGGTCAGACTGCCACGGTTGGTCAAGACCTGGAATCGGTCAGACTGCCACGGTTGGTCAAGACCAGGAATCGGTCAGACTGCCACGGTTGGTCATGGCCAGGAATCGGTCAGACTGCCACGGCTGGTCAAGACCAGGAATCGGTCAGACTGCCACGGCTGGTCATGACCAGGAATCGGTCAGACTGCCACGGCTGGTCATGACCAGGAATCGGTCAGACTGCCACGACTGGTCGAGACCAGGAATCGGTCAGACTGCCACGGCTGGTCAAGACCAGGAATCAGTCAGACTGCCACGGTTGGTCAAGACCAGGAATCGGTCAGACGACCACGACTGGTCATGACCAGGAATCAGTCAGACTGCCACGGCTGGTCAACACCAGGAATCGGTCAGACGGCCATGGTTGGTCAAGACCAGGAATCGTTCAGACTGCCACGGTTGGTCAAGACCAGGAATCGGTCAGACTGCCACGGTTGGTGAAGACCAGGAATCGGTCAGACTGCCACGGTTGGTGAAGACCATGAATTGGTCAGACTACCACGGTTGGTGAAGACCAGGAATCGGTCAGACTGCCACGGCTGGTCAAGATCAGGAATTGGTCAGACTGCCACGGTTGGTCAAGACCAGGAATCGGTCAGACTGCCACGGTTGGTCAAGACCAGGAATCGGTCAGACTGCCACGGTTGGTCATAACCAGGGATCGGTCAGACGACCACGGCTGGTCAAGACCAGGAATTGGTCAGACTGCCACGGCTGGTCCAGACCAGGAATCGGTCAGACTGCCACGGTTGGTCAAGACCAGGAATCGGTCAGACGGCCACGACTGGTCATGACCATGAATCGGTCAGACTGCCACGGTTGGTCATGGGCAGGAATCGGTCAGACTGCCACGGCTGGTCATGGCCAGGAATCGGTCAGACTGCCACGGCTGGTCAAGACCAGGGATCGGTCAGACGGCCACGGCTGGTCATGACCAGGAATCGGTCAGACTGCCACGGCTGGTCAAGACCAGGAATCGGTCAGACTGCCACGGTTGGTCAAGACCAGGAATCGGTCAGACTGCCACGGCTGGTCAAGACCAGGAATCAGTCAGACTGCCACGGTCTGTCAAGACCACGAATCGGTCAGACTGCCACGGCTGGTCATGACCAGGAATCGGTCAGACGACCACGACTGGTCATGACCAGGAATCGGTCAGACTGCCACGGTTGGTTAAGACCAGGAATCGGTCAGACTGCCACGGTTGGTCAAGACCAGGAATCGGTCAGACTGCCACGGTTGGTCATGACCAGGAATCGGTAAGACTGCCACGGCTGGTCAAGACCGAGAATCGGTCAGACTTCCACGGTTGGTCATGACCAGGAATCGGTCAGACTGCTACGACTGGTCAAGACCAGGAATCGGTCAGACTGCCACGGCTGGTCAAGACCAGGAATCGGTCAGACTGCCACGGTTGGTCAAGACCAGGAATCGGTCAGACGACCACGACTGGTCATGACCAGGAATCAGTCAGACTGCCACGGCTGGTCAACACCAGGAATCGGTCAGACTGCCATGGTTGGTCAAGACCAGGAATCGGTTAGACTGCCACGGTTGGTCAAGACCAGGAATCGGTCAGACTTCCACGGTTGGTGAAGACCAGGAATCGGTCAGACTGCCACGGCTGGTCAAGATCAGGAATTGGTCAGACTGCCACGGTTTGTCATGACCAGGAATCGGTCAGACGACCACTGCTGGTCAAGACCAGGAATCGGTCAGACGGCCATGGTTGGTCAAGACCAGGAATCGGTCGGACTGCCACGGTTGGTCAAGACCAGGTATCGGTCAGACTGCCACGGTTGGTCAAGACCAGGAATCGGTCAGACTGCCACGGTTGGTCATGGCCAGGAATCAGTCAGAGTGCCACGGCTGGTGAAGACCAGGAATCGGTCAGACTGCCATGGCTGGTCAAGATCAGGAATTGGTCAGACTGCCACGGTTTGTCATGACCAGGAATCGGTCAGACGACCACTGCTGGTCAAGACCAGGAATCGGTCAGACGGCCATGGTTGGTCAAGACCAGGAATCGGTCAGACTGCCACGGTTGGTCAAGACCAGGAATCGGTCAGACTGCCACGGTTGGTCACGGCCAGGAATCAGTCAGAGTGCCACGGCTGGTGAAGACCAGGAATCGGTCAGACTGCCACGGCTGGTCAAGACCAGGAATCGGTCAGACTGCCACGGCTGGTCATGACCAGGAATCGGTCAGACTGCCACGGCTGGTCAAGACCAGGAATCGGTCAGACTGCCAGGGTTGGCCATGACCAGGAATCGGTCAGACTGCCACGACTGGTCAAGACCAGGAATCGGTCAGACTGCCACGGCTGGTCAAGACCAGGAATCGGTCAGACTGCCACAGTTGGTCAAGACCAGGAATCGGTCAGACGACCACGACTGGTCATGACCAGGAATCAGTCAGACTGCCACGGCTGGTCAACACCAGGAATCGGTCAGACGGCCATGGTTGGTCAAGACCAGGAATCGGTCAGACTGCCACGGTTGGTCAAGACCAAGAATCGGTCAGACTGCCACGGTTGGTCAAGACCAGGAATTGGGCAGACTACCACGGTTGGTGAAGACCAGGAATCGGTCAGACTGCCACGGCTGGTCAAGATCAGGAATTGGTCAGACTGCCACGGTTTGTCATGACCAGGAATCGGTCAGACGACCACTGCTGGTCAAGACCAGGAATCGGTCAGACGGCCATGGTTGGTCAAGACCAGGAATCGGTCAGACTGCCACGGTTGGTCAAGACCAGGAATCGGTCAGACTGCCACGGTTGGTCAAGACCAGGAATCGGTCAGACTGCCACGGTTGGTCATAATCAGGAATCGGTCAGACGACCACGGCTGGTTAAGACCAGGAATTGGTCAGACTGCCACGGCTGGTGAAGACCAGGAATCGGTCAGACTGCCACGGTTGGTCATGGGCAGGAATCGGTCAGACTGCCACGGCTGGTCATGGCCAGGAATCGGTCAGACTGCCACGGCTGGTCAAGACCAGGAATCGGTCAGACGGGCACGGCTGGTCATGACCAGGAATCGGTCAGACTGCCACGACTGGTCATGACCAGGAATCGGTCAGACTACCACGGTTGGTCAAGACCAGGAATCGGTCAGACTGCCACGGCTGGTCAAGACCAGGAATCGGTCAGACTGCCACGGTTGGTCAAGACCACGAATCGGTCAGACTGCCACGGCTGGTCATGACCAGGAATCGGTCAGACGACCACGACTGGGCATGACCAGGAATCGGTCAGACTGCCACGGTTGGTCAAGACCAGGAATCGGTCAGACTGCCACGGTTGGTCAAGACCAGGAATCGGTCAGACTACCACGGTTGGTCATGACCAGGAATCGGTCAGACTGCCACGGCTGGTCAAGACCAGGAATCGGTCAGACTGCCACGGTTGGTCATGACCAGGAATCGGTCAGACTGCCACGACTGGTCAAGACCAGGAATCGGTCAGACTTCCACGGCTGGTCAAGACCAGGAATCGGTCAGACTGCCACAGTTGGTCAAGACCAGGAATCGGTCAGACGACCACGACTGGTCATGACCAGGAATCAGTCAGACTGCCACGGCTGGTCAACACCAGGAATCGGTCAGACGGCCATGGTTGTTCAAGACCAGGAATTGGTCAGACTGCCACGGTTGGTCAAGACCAGGAATCGGTCAGACTGCCACGGTTGGTCAAGACCAGGAATCGGTCAGACGGGCACGGCTGGTCATGACCAGGAATCGGTCAGACTGCCACGACTGGTCATGACCAGGAATCGGTCAGACTGCCACGGTTGGTCAAGACCAGGAATCGGTCAGACTGCCACGGCTGGTCAAGACCAGGAATCGGTCAGACTGCCACGGTTGGTCAAGACCACGAATCGGTCAGACTGCCACGGCTGGTCATGACCAGGAATCGGTCAGACGACCACGACTGGTCATGACCAGGAATCGGTCAGACTGCCACGGTTGGTCAAGACCAGGAATCGGTCAGACTGCCACGGTTGGTCAAGACCAGGAATCGGTCAGACTACCACGGTTGGTCATGACCAGGAATCGGTCGGACTGCCACGGCTGGTCAAGACCAGGAATCGGTCAGACCGCCACGGTTGGTCATGACCAGGAATCGGTCAGACTGCCACGACTGGTCAAGACCAGGAATCGGTCAGACTTCCACGGCTTGTCAAGACCAGGAATCGGTCAGACTGCCACGGTTGGTCAAGACCAGGAATCGGTCAGACGACCACGACTGGTCATGACCAGGAATCAGTCAGACTGCCACGGCTGGTCAACACCAGGAATCGGTCAGACGGCCATGGTTGGTCAAGACCAGGAATCGGTCAGACTGCCACGGTTGGTCAAGACCAGGAATCGGTCAGACTGCCACGGTTGGTCAAGACCAGGAATCGGTCAGACTGCCACGGTTGGTCAAGACCAGGAATTGGTCAGACTACCACGGTTGGTGAAGACCAGGAATCTGTCAGACTGCCACGGCTGGTCAAGATCAGGACTTGGTCAGACTGCCACGGTTTGTCATGACCAGGAATCGGTCAGACGACCACTGCTGGTCAAGACCAGGAATCAGTCAGGCGGCCATGGTTGGTCAAGACCAGGAATGGGTCAGACTGCCACGGTTGGTCAAGACCAGGAATCGGTCAGACTGCCACGGTTGGTCAAGACCAGGAATCGGTCAGACTGCCACGGTTGGTCATGGCCAGGAATCGGTCAGACTGCCACGGCTGGTGAAGACCAGGAATCGGTCAGACTGCCAGGGTTGGTCAAGACCAGGAATCGGTCAGACTGCCACGGTTGGTGAAGACCAGGAATCGGTCAGACTGCCACGGCTGGTCAAGACCAGGAATATGTCAGACTGCCACGGCCGGTCA
The DNA here is from genome assembly GCF_964019385.1 of Sycon ciliatum. Classification (NCBI taxonomy): domain Eukaryota; kingdom Metazoa; phylum Porifera; class Calcarea; order Leucosolenida; family Sycettidae; genus Sycon; species Sycon ciliatum. The sequence goes on from NC_088654.1 coordinate 28,409,194, forward strand.
AGACCAGGGAGTCTAGCGTAGAGGGAGGGGACACGCATGCCTGTAACGCTAAACGATATGGGTGTTGCTCCTGGGTTCCCTATTCCAGCCGCCCTTGGGGCAGGGTCGATATATAACCCGCTGTTGTATGGCATCGCTGGACTGGGTCGCATTTGGGTTCGGCAAGTCAGGACTGCGAACGCAATTGCGAATTCCAAAGACCATTGATTGCGTAGACTTCCAAATCCGGTGCGGTCAAAACACACATCCTTGCTGGTACTGCCGTGGACATTGAAATCCGATGGGATGACGGGGGAGGGGGGGGGGCGCCTCATTGCTTTCAATGGTATGACGGGGCCGGCGCCCTCATTGCTTTCAATGGGATGACCGGGGCCGGCGCCCTCATTGCATTCAGTGGGATGACCGGGGCCGGCGCCTCATTGCTTTCAATGGGATGACCGGGGCCGGCGCCTCATTGCTTTCAATGGAATGACCGGGGCCGGCGCCTCATTGCTTTTAATGGGATGACCGGAACCGGCGTCCTCATTGCTTTCAATGGGATGACTGGGGCCGGCGCCTCATTGCTTTCAATGGGATAACCGGGGCCGGCGGCCTCATTGCTTTTAATGGGATGACCGGGGCCGGCGCCTCATTGCGTTTTAACGCTCACACGCACTGTAGTTCACGCCCATACTCTGTTAAAATGGGACAGCAGTGCAGTGCTTGCGGCTGCAAGGCCAACGTCCCGTGGTGGCCGCTTGACTTCTCAACGGATTTCTATGTCGGATACGGTACATGTACTTTGTTGTCATAGTATGTGGCTAGATGTTATGACTGCCTGTTCATCATGATCCAGGGTGAGAAATGGGAAAGCAGCTCACAATAAACTCAGTGTCTCCGTCAGAAACTGTGTCTGAATCCGTTGGCTGCATGTGTACACGTGTGTGGGTGCACGTTTGTGTGTGTGTGTGTGTGTGTGTGTGTGTATGTGTGTGTGTGTCTGTGTGTGTGTGTGTGTGTGTATGTGTGTGTGTGTGTGTGTGTGTGTGTGTGTGTATGTGTGTGTGTGTGTGTGTGTGTGTGTGTGTGTGTGTGTATGTGTGTGTGTGTGTGTGTGTGTGTGTGTGTGTGTGTGTGTATGTGTGTGTGTGTGTGTCTGTGTGTGTGTGTGTGTGTGTGTGTGTGTGTGTGTGTGTATGTGTGTGTGTGTGTGTGTATGTGTGTGTGTGTGTGTGTGTGTGTGTGTGTGTGTGTGTGTGTGTGTGTGTGTGTGTGTGTGTGTGTGTGTGTGTGTGTGTGTGTGTGTGAACATGTGTGTGTGACTGCACATGTGTGTGCTCATACATACGTACAGCTTGACAGCGTGAATACAAAGAAACACGAGCTGTATTTCAAGTACGGTGGTTGGCAAGAAGCGCGCGGTGGAAATGCTGGTAAGAATCATTACTACGTTGAGAACATAGCCGAGGAGTTGGACTCGCCGGGAGAGTGGTTTTTGGACACAGACACATCAACACTCTATTTCTACCCCAACGCCACACAATGTGCTGATCTGCAGCATGCTGAAGTGATTGCTCCGCAGCACTCCAGTCTAGTGCAGTTACGTGGCAGCGGTTCCTCACGTCCCGTCAGGAACATCCACTTTGCCGGTCTGACGTTCACTGAAACGCGTACCACGTTTCTGGATTACTACGAGGTGCCGTCGGGCGGTGATTGGTCCATACATCGCAACGCTGCGTTCTTCATTCAAGACGCCTCGGACTGTACGGTGACGAATTGTACGTTTGACGCGGTCGGCGGCAACGCTATCTTCCTGTCCGAGTATGTACGCAACTGCACCGTATCGCACAACGAGATCACACTGACAGGCGACAGTGCCGTCGTGGCGGTCGGGCGTGCGGGTATGATGGACGGCATGCAGCCCTCGTACCCGGCCCGCAATCTCATCAGCAACAATCACATCCACGATTTCGGTATGTACGGCAAGCAAGTCTCCTGCTACTTCCAGGCGCTAGCCTGCGGGAACATGTTCGTAGACAATGTCTGTTATAACGGTCCCCGCGCTGGTATCAACTTCAACGATGGCTTTGGCGGTGACACTCTCCTGCGCGGAAACCTGATCTTTAACATGGTGCGTGAGACCGATGACCATGGTATGTTTAACAGCTGGGATAGACAACCCTACATCACGCCAGCACAGTGTACCGATGGGCCGCCAAGTATCGTGCCAGCGCCGAATCACATCACGCAGAACTTCATCATCAATGGCTACGCAGGCCGCTGGTCTATTGACCACGATGACGGGTCGGCGTACTACAACAACAGTGGTAACTTTATGGTGTTTGGCGGAGTGAAGGCATACCTAGGGCACGACAAGATGACCGGACCGGGCAATGTCATCGTCTATCCGGGAATACCCGCTCGTTCGGCTGGCAAGCGTGCCTGTCAGTGTGATGATAACGGTGAGTTTGCCGATCAGTACTACATTGGCAACCAGTGCTTCACGCCCGATGGTGTCTTCTACACGCTGTACAAATGTGACCCGCAAACCCTCGCACAGCACGTCTTCCAAACAAGGAACAACCGTCACTACTCACCCCAGGCAAACTTCCGTGTGCAGTGCGGCAAGAAGACGTTCACGTTCGCCGAATGGCAGGCGGCCGGCCAGGACTTCAATAGCTCTGTGTCTGACCTACCGTCACCTGAGCAAATAGTCGTCATTGGCATGAGTGTTTTGCAGCAAGTCTGAGATATAAAATTAATGATCTCAGTTTTGTGCCATTTTGTCGCACTCGCTGACTGTATAAGATCTGGTTACGTTGGTGGACAGTTGGTCATAACTCGTAACATGTTGTCCTTCTTCTTTTCACAATAATTTAATTGGCTCACCATCCGAGTTAAATATTGCACACCTGATGAGCCGTCATGACCTATACGGCGAAACGTACGTCGTGTGGAACTACTTGTTATTGTACATAACTAGTCCATCATACATGATAGTGGAGTTCAGTAGGATGTTGACGTTTCGGTTTGTCACAATTCGTCTTCGCTTAGCTCCTCTTTCTACGTTTATTGCATAAACTTGAGCCTCCCAAGTTGGGTGGTCTGTTGCTTTGCGTCGTCGAGTTGTAGTAAGGCCGGTATGTCCAATAGTCTTACTAGTTTCGTCATCATCCAGTAACTTTCGGCATTCTTTTGTTGCCGTGATGCGTCGCTCGTGCTCTTCTTCGTTGCGCTTTCCTTCCCCTCTTGGACCTTTCCGAACCTGAGCCTTCCAAGTTGGAAGGTTGTTGGTTTGCGCCTTGGAGAAGTGCTGGAGCTAGGTGCATACCTGCCAAGTACTCAGAGTGCTTTTTCTGGATCGCCATGGCAAAATCCCGGGATTTGCCTTGGTTTTTCGGAATATGTCATATTTTTACCAAAAAAATCCTTTTTTATTTTTTGATGGCACCAACATTTCGATAATAGATGATTGATGGTGATCATCGGATCACACCAGTTACACAGTCATGTTCAAGACACAAAAACGGAGGTTTTTCAGACACTGCTCATGGAAGGAGCACTAGGAGATCCACTGGTACTGCAGGCTATGGCGGTCCGGGATCGATAAAGACAATTACTGGCCTGTGACAAGTCATTTGAAGTGCTGCAAGTACAATATCAAGCTTGTTTCTTGTACAGTGAATTTCGGGATAATCGACAGGAATTTCGGGATTGCGGGAGTTCATCCAAAACTGCGGGATAATCCCGAAAAAATCTGGATACTTGGCGGGTATGCAGGTGTCAGGTCGCCGAATGCAGGGCTGCCACACTTGGAGGGAGAAAAATCTGACGGGGGTCCGGGGTGTCCCCCGTTGAAATATTTCAGGAAAATGGCTTGCTGTTGGGGCCCCAGAACATATTTTAACTGTATACACATGCAAGCACGAGTGCATTTTACTGCTACGTGTACATGTACAATGACTGGCCAAACGCGACCTGGAAGCGCCGAATGGCCAACTGGACTAAAAAGCGCTCAAAATAAAATAATCGGTTGTCCCCCTTTGGGAACAAAATCGGTCGGTTTGTCCGACAGGTGATCAAAAATCGGACGATTTCCGAAAAATCGGAGCAAGTGGCAGTCCTGCGAATGTCTCAGTACTCCTTGTCAGTTTTGTGCCATTTTGTCGCACTCGCTGACTGTATAAGATCTGGTTACGTTGGTGGACAGTTAGTCATAACTCGTAACATATTGTCCCTCTTCTTTTCACAATAATTTAATTGGCTCACCATCCGAGTTAAATAATAATTGTAGAAAGGAAGAGGACATATGGATACGAGTTAAGAGTAATTCTCCATCACTGTAACCAGATACTATATACAGTCAGAAAGTGCAAAAACTAGGCACCAAGCTGGCAAAGTACTGAGACATTCGACGTCCTGCCACCTAGCTTCAACACATCTCCGTAGCGCTAACCGACAGCCTTCCAACTCGGAAGGTTCAAGGTTATGGAAAGACCAAAGAGGGGTAGGTAAGAGCAACGAAAAAGAGCACAAGCTACAGTCCTAACGGAACAAAGAATGTCGATTGTTACTGGACGATGACGAGACCAGTAGGACCGTCACGAACCATTCGGCGAAACGTACGTCGTGTGAAACAACTCGTTTTGTAGTCGACTAGTCCATCACAATGTCAAGCATGAGGAGTACCGTAGGAGTTTGGCTTTCGGCTTGTACAATTCGTTTTCGCAATGCTTCCCCCTTCTTTACTTATCTTTGATATTTATGAGCCACCCGAGTTGGGTGGTGTGCTGCTTTGCTACTTCGAATTGTAGTTAGACCGTTTTTTCAAGTATCCTACTGGTCTCGTCATCGTCCAGTAACAATCGACATTCTTTGTTCCGTTAGGACTGTAGCTTGTGCTCGTTTTCGTTGCTCTTACCTTCCCCTCTTTGGTCTTTCCATAACCTTGAACCTTCCGAGTTGGAAGGCTGTCGGTTAGCGGTACGGAGATGTGTTGAAGCTAGGTGTCAGGACGTCGAATGTCTCAGTACTTTGTCAGCTTTGTGCCTAATTGTTGCACTTTCTGACTGTATATAGCATCTGGTTATAGTGATGGAGAGTTACTCTTAACTCGTATCCATATGTCCTCTTCCTTTCTACATTTATTATTGGCTCAACATCCGATTAACAATAACAATAATGATAAACCATTCTAGAATGGGAACGGAAGAATCACCTGACCAAACAAACGCGCCAGAATCAACTTGGAATCCCTTGACATAACAATTCCATGGTGTCATTGTGGAACCACGGCTCTCTTCTCTTTTGCCCGACTCTAGTTTCCTTGAGAGAGGCAAGGTACTTCTGAGTGCATGATTTGAGGCAATTGATCCTGTTGCTACATTGATTGGCTTGTGCCAACCATTTTCATTTTTGATTCCGGAATAGGAATGATCATTCCAGCATGTGAGTTGGAATGATCAGTGATTCCCATTCTGGAACGGGACCAACCTAGCGGGATTATTTGACCAAACAAACGGGCAAAATGATTCCCGTTGTGGAATGTGACCAACCAAACGCAACCTGATTACACCTAAAATGGCACTGGAGTCCACACTGTTTATGAAGGGTAGGCTGGTCACCAAATTCTACATTACACCTGAAACCTGACAGGTCCGTGATACAGAAATTTTACTACACCTAAATTTTAAAATTTAGGTGTGAAAATTGGCACTGAGATCCCGAGTTCGAGTACTAGTACTGTAGAAACCCGCGTATAAGCCCATCCGCGTATAAGCCCATCCGCGTGTAAGCCCATCCGCGTATACCGGTAAGCCCATCCGCGTATAAGCCCATCCGCGTATAAGCCCATCCGCGTATAAGCCCATCCGCGTATAAGCCCATCCGCGTATAAGCCCATCCGCGTATAAGCCCATCCGCGTATAAGCCCATCCGCGTATAAGCCCATCCGCGTATAAGCCCATGCCCGCGTATAAGCCCATGCCCGCGTATAAGCCCATCCGCGTATAAGCCCATCCGCGTATAAGCCCATCCGCGTATAAGCCCATCCGCGTATAAGCCCATGCCCGCGTATAAGCCCATCCGCGTATAAGCCCATCCGCGTATAAGCCCATCCGCGTATAAGCCCATCCGCGTATAAGCCCATCCGCGTATAAGCCCATCCGCGTATAAGCCCATCCGCGTATAAGCCCATCCGCGTACAAGCCCATCCGCGTACAAGCCCATCCGCGTAGAAGCCCATCCGCGTATAAGCCCATCCGCGTGTAAGCCCATCCGCGTGTAAGCCCATCCGCGTGTAAGCCCATCCGCGTGTAAGCCCATCCGCGTGTAAGCCCATCCGCGTGTAAGCCCATCCGCGTGTAAGCCCATCCGCGTGTAAGCCCATCCGCGTGTAAGCCCATCCGCGTGTAAGCCCATCCGCGTGTAAGCCCATCCGCGTGTAAGCCCATCCGCGTGTAAGCCCATCCGCGTGTAAGCCCATCCGCGTGTAAGCCCATCCGCGTGTAAGCCCATCCGCGTGTAAGCCCATCCGCGTGTAAGCCCATCCGCGTATAAGCCCATCCGCGTATACCGGTAAGCCCATGCCCGCGTATAAGCCCATGCCCGCGTATAAGCCCATCCGCGTATAAGCCCATCCGCGTATAAGCCCATCCGCGTATAAGCCCATCCGCGTATAAGCCCATCCGCGTATAAGCCCATCCGCGTATAAGCCCATCCGCGTATAAGCCCATCCGCGTATAAGCCCATCCGCGTATAAGCCCATCCGCGTATAAGCCCATCTGCGTATAAGCCCATCCGCGTATAAGCCCATCCGCGTATTCGCCCATCCGCGTATAAGCCCATCCGCGTATAAGCCCATCCGCGTATTCGCCCATCCGCGTATTCGCAGATCCGCGTATTCGCCCATCTGCGTATAAGCCCATCCGCGTATAAGCCCATCCACGTATAAGCCCATCCGCGTATAAGCCCATCCGCGTATAAGCCCATCCGCGTAAAAGCCCATCCGCGTAAAAGCCCATCCGCGTATAAGCCCATCCGCGTATTCGCCCATGCCCGCGCAAAAGACCAGGGTTTGTTCGAACATCACAAAGCTTCATCGTACAAGCCCATGGGCCTAGGTCATACCGAGAGTCCATAAATCATGGACTCTTGGCCATACCATGTACGTAGTCATTCACATTATAGTTTTTTTCGTACATTTCAGCACAATCATCGGTTGTTTTTGTTTGCACAGTGGTTTTCAGCAATGTACTTCTCACTTCCTTGATACTTTTCAATAGCACAATGTTGGTGTCGGCGTATAAGCCCATGACCGCGTATAAGCCCATGTTCTCGTATAAGCCCACCGAAATGTCCTTGTGAAACAGATAAGCCCATGGGCTTATCCTCGGGATTCTACGGTACTTCGAAGTACTCTGATTTTCTCAGATCGAATATTCGAGTATTTTTCTTCTCCTAAAAATTACACACCAATGACATGATACAACCCTGATTGAATCGAGTGGCAGTCATTTTTCTCGGGTACATTGGTTGGTGGGTCATTTGGGCTCTCTCTACTCGTGAACAAATGTTCATCACACAGTCTGCACATCAATATCTGCCGACTGCTGCTCTGAAACTGCAGATTTCTGTGGTAAATGCATGTACCATAATTGAACGAGTGCTCTGATTTATTCCAAGTACGATTATTTATGAAAAAACCGAGCGAGTGCTAGTACTCGAGTATTCGGTAAAATTGTTTCACCCCTACTAAAATGACATGCTATACAGCTTTTATGGTATGTTTAATAATGAATGTTCGGAATGTGGATAAAGAAATGAGACATATATTATATTTTTGTAATCAGGCCTATTTTTAGGGGTTCAAGAAAAGCTTGGGCACTAAATGTTATAGAATAGCGTGTAAGAGATCTTACAAAAGTGACAACATACTAGTAGTAGTATTAGAGTTTCAGCATCCCAAAATCATGATTAAAAGTGTGTTTAGTATCAAGCACACATTGTACCTGTGAGGAACAGCATGAGCCTAAATGAGAGCACGGTCAAAATCTGTGCGAGAGAATTTAAAAGGCATGCCAATGCCTTGGAAAATATGTATCGCACCGCCTGCCAACTCTCAACACAATGATATGTGTAGAACCAGCATCAGCATGTGAATATACTCGCCCGCATGCACACACCAACACAATCTTGAACCCGCGCACCGTGCGTGCTCACCGCATGCGCACGCACACACACACACACACACCATGTACCAAGTGTATGCGGTCGCAAGAGAAGCACGCAAATCTGCAAATGCACTGGATGTGCACACACAATTTTTCTCTTACTGCAACGATAGCGGACAAGATCTGAATGGGCCAGATCAAGACTGGTGCCAGATAAGTCCAACCTGCGAAGCCAAGGGAACACACAAACACACCCACAAACACACACACGCATACACACACACGCACACACACACACACACACACACACACACACACACACACACAAACGCACACACCCACACACACACCATTGTGGGGTGTGCGTGCGCACAATACACATCAGTGACTGGTTTGAGATTAATGATCAAAACAATTGTCACCTTCTGATGAAGCCTCATCACCATCATTTCTGTTAGCGGATATTGACACATCAGTACAATGGCTGGCAGATAACAGCTAATGTGCCACTAAGATTCATGGAGTCAAACAGTGCTGCAAGCTGACCAGCTCAACGCTGCTGTTCAGCACAGCAACAGGAGCAATGATTTCTTGCAGTATGTCCACATTACCTGCTGCAAGACTTGAGCTCTTCTAGTGCTGAGTGGCGGGCAAAATATCCCAGGGATGTTGATGGTACCATGATCGCCGTCCTGACTGCTGATTCTACTTTCCATGTCACCATGGTTACGTCATCAGGAGATTTGGTGCCAGACCTAGGTTATCCGTGACAGTGTGCCTTGACGGTATTGGCATGCAACATATACTGACAAGACCATCGGAAGAAGCTGCTTACTGCTTAGGTTTCGACTGCTTTCTTTCATAGGGTTGGCACCTGCAGTGGACATTGGTAACATACACAGGCGTTTGTGTTCGTGCATACACGTGTGACCCCCCCCCCCCCCAACACACACACACACAGACACACACAAGCAATAGGACACATGTACACACGCAAGGCGCATAGCCGGCAGCACTTCAAGGTTGCTGAAGCATCTTGAAACAAGAGGATGATGTCAATGCACCCCCGTGCAACACGCTGTACCCTCTCTCCGTACGACTGCCAATAGGAAAAAGCCCTCGGATAACCAGTCCACTCCTGGCTGTGGTACCTCATTCATGCACACACACACACACACACACACACACACACACACACACACACACACACACACACACACACACACACACACACACACACACACACACACACACACACACACACCCACGACACACAACGTTGCTCAAACATGCACACACACACACACACACACACACACACACACACACACACAAACAAACACACACACACATACACACACACACACACACACACTCCTTCCTAAAAACTCCTTTCGTCTCCTACTGCGTGCTGTAGATGGCTCCATTCGCGGGCTTGCAAGGCCTCGCAATGCGTCCAACAGCGGAAAACAGAGTCAGAGTGACGAGACCCGAAGTTCGTCCTGTAATCTGCTCAGTTGACTTTCCGCTGTGGAATTCTACTGGGAACTGTCCCAGGGACGACCCTGGAAGCCCAGAGTCATCCCTGAGAACTGAAAGCTAACAAAAACTAATCAAACAATGAGAGCTACAAAATTCCTAACTGACTCCTGTAGACACACACACACACACACACACACACACACACACACACACCTGTCCTGTCCTGTAGAGCCACTACCACTAGGGTCACGTGGGCCCCGGAGGGGCATCAGAGAGAGAGAGAAAGAGCACGCCACCCGATTGCGCTCCAGATGCGAGACTAGTCGGAACCGGCGAGAGCAGATACATATATGAGGGAACTTGTCCCGTTCTCTGGCCGTTGGTCGGTGGCAGTGCGTTGAACAGCGATGGCGGATGCATCCCTGGGTTGAGCGGAAACAACGATTGCAGGTGCCACAATGAGCATTGCAGCACCTCCGAGCGGTAGTGTCACCGGTGACAACAGCAGCTGGTTGGGTCGGTACTGGGCACGAGGTAGAAGCGGAGCAACGATGCACAGCCAAGCCTCCGCGGCTCCGGAACCAACGATGACACCGAGGGCACTGACATGCACCTCTCTGCTCCGAAACCGGCTTCTGCCGTTCAGCCGTGCACTTGCGCCTAGCGAAGTCACCATGACGTGCGAAGTGCCGGGCGCATGTGAAACAAGTCACCGGTGCCGGTACGAGGGGATCCGGGGCGTCCGACCTGTAAGCCAACCTCCAGTCTGGGCGAGGGTCACATGCCACTCTGTACCAGTCCGCTTCAAGGTCTCGTGAGCGGAGTTCCTTTACAGCGCAGTCTTTCCACCGCCGACGTGGGCCATGTGCCAGGCGACGAGATGGCAGGGTGCCGAACAGCAACTGTTTCGGCAATCGCACGTCGTCCATGCGGGCGACATGGCCTAGCCACTCGAAGCGCCGATGCTGAACCTTGGTGACGATGGTTTCAGAGTCACCCCACCACCCAAGCAGCTGGCTGTTGGATATGTGGTCATCCCAGCAATGATGGCGTGTGATACCCAATATCGACCGCACGCATCGCATGTGGAAAACAGACATGCGACGGAGGTCCTGCTTCAGCGGCGTCCAGCACTCGGACCCATACATGAGCAGAGACAGGACACAAGCATCGGGCACGCAGCGTTTAATATGAAGATCTAAGTTCTTGTTCCTGAAAACAGATTGCTGCGGAGCACCACAAGCCCGGGACGCACTTGCCTCCCGAGCGCTGATATCCTGCGAAGATCGGCCGCCACAGTGGATGATTCACCCCAGGTACTTGAACTCCGGCACACACTCAATGTCCACACCGGCAAGCTGTATGGGCACCTGGTCCGCAGCAGTGACGCCAGCTCCCGCAACCAAGAACTTCGTTTTGGTCGCGCTCACGGTGAGGCCGAACTCCGAAGCGGTTGAGTTGAACAGGTCCAAGGCAATCTCAGCACCAGCACGCGATGTTGCAAACAGGGAGGAATCGTCCGCGAACTGTGCCTCTAGGGCGGTGGCAGCGTTGTCAGCCCGGCGTGCCTTGCGATATAGTTGACCCTCACCATAGTGGTAGCTGAACTCGAAACCAACGCCAGGAATACCTCTGACCCTCTGTTGCCACTTGGTGACTACTGCCCACATAAAGATGTTGAAGAGGACAGGAGCGATAGTGCAAACTTGCAAGCCGTTGGCGACGCTAAACGAATCCACGTCTGTGCCACTCACTCGCAATACTGCAGACATCTCATCGTGGAAAGACCGGATTGCTGCAAGCATGGGGGGAAGGGGGGGGGGGGACACCAGCACGGGAGAGCACCTGCCAGAGGCACTTACGGGGCACAGAGTCGTAGGCCTTCTTCAGGTCGATGAAGACGAAGAAACCCTTGGTTGTATGCTCGATGGTCTTCTCGAGCAGCTGACGTACGCTGGACACCATGTCCGTGCAGGATCTGCCTCGCCGAAAGCCGCTTTGTGATTCCGGGAGGAAGCTGCTGGCCAGGCCCTGGAGTCTTGTCTGAATGAGACTCGCCAGGACCTTGCCGACAACATCGAGCAGTGCGATGCCACGCCAGTTGTCGCATCGGGTCAGGTCCCCATTCTTCGGAATTGGCACCAGGGTAGCGTCTACCCACTCCTGCGGCACTTGGCCGGCACACCACACACACACACACACACACCAGTGCACGTCTGCGGGCACACACCCACACACACACATCAGCGCATGTGAGCGTGCTCACCCGTAAACGCCCGCGCGCGCACACACACCCACACACACACATCAGCGCATGTAAGCGTGCTCACCCGTAAACGCCCGCGCGCGCGCACACACACACACACACACACACACACACACACACACCATGTACCACACACACACACACAAACACACACACACACACACACACATCATTGCATTCACTGGCGCGTGCGCGTGCGCACACACGAATGCAAACACCAGTGAACGCCCGTGCACACATACACACACACGCAGACATGCACACACAGACAGACAAACGCACACACACACACACACACACACACACACACACCAGTGGATGTGCATGTGCACAGGCACACACACACACACACACACACACACACACACACATACTCACCAGTGGACTCTCACAAACACACCAGTGCACGCATGCACCACCCACTCATACATGTGCAGGCAAACAATTAAAATCGGTCCCAGCATACATCCTGAGGAACCAGGCCCTATTTATCAAAAGCCATCTCCCATTTGCAACTCGAAATGCTTATACAGTCGACCTACCCTTATAACAATAACCCCTATAACGATATTACCCTTATAACGATATTTTTCGGTCAAACCATATCACTCCATTGACTTTCGTATACAATGCCTTACCTCTACAAGTATAACAATATTGCTATAACGATACTACCTCTATAACAATATCCAGTAGGGAATATGTAGAGTCCACTGTCAAGGTAGGGCAAGCTTCACTTGATAAGTCGCTGGGACATGACGAAATGCAATGGGGGCACCCGTGGGCACCTTGCCGTGTACATAATGTGCATGTACATACGTTTTGACTCTATAAAGAGTGCAAAAAACGAACTAAACCCATAGCATTATGACGTACGGGTAGGAATGAACCAGTTACCCTTATAACAATATTTCTTGGTCGGACGCAAATATCGTTATAAGGGTAGGTCTACTGTACCAAGTGTCCATAAACAAGAGTATGCAATTGTGATCTCTTTTCTATGGGCTAGATGCGCGGCGCGCTGCCTTCATTACATCATTCAGCTGCAGTCCGGGCAGTGACACTGCGGAAAATCAAACACCGCACTTTCCATCTGGTTTGAAATGAACTTTTGTACGGAACTGGAGTTCACACGCCAACATTTAGAGTTCGCGTAGGCACTGGAAGGAATGGAGCAAAAATTGATGGGCTCGTAGGAGAAATAGTGAGTTTGAGTGCATACTTTCAGAGCGTGATGAAGGCAAGTAACAACACGTTAGTTACGTAATGAACGCAGCGCGCCACGCACTTACCCCTAACCACAGTTGCATACTCTTGTTTTATGCACTCTTGATTATATTGAAGAAACTAAATCTCAGCTATGTTGAGAAAACGATGTAATGTCACTGACAAAAGACAGGCGCACCTGTCATTTTCGCAAGCTTGTGACATTTAGCAGTGACCCTTCATACAGTTGGCGACTGCATTTCACCTTCCTTTTTGCCACCACCGCGACTCCTTGTGTCACAACCACTCGCTCACACAGCGCAAACTGTTCATGTCTTGTGCAGCGACTTTCGGAACTGGTCGCCGGGCAGCATGATGCACGAACTATTCTTCTGTCAGCTTGACAGCTTCCCCATGCTTCTGCCAAACTTTCTGGTCGGCCTTCACGAACAACACAGCCATCACGATTCAGTATCCGTAAACTTTTCACGGTTATCAGCGCAGCACACCAGAAGGTCAAGGAATGAGATATGCTGCTTGGTATCGATCTATCTTACAACCTTAGAATAGTTAGATCGTTACAGGGTCGTTGATTTACGCCCAGAGTCATCAACTCTGCAATAGCCATACCTACTCTGTACTACGATAATGACATTGTAGAATCAGTGGTATATAGTCCGGGAGCTGAAATCTGTAGGATGCTTTTTATTTTCGGGGTATGCCACTTCAGAGGGAGGACTTGAAACTTCGCACAGAGGTAGGTAAGGGTCTCTAGAGGACGATTTGAGAACTTGGCCGTCCCGAAGCTGTGCACCAATGCCGGTACGCGGTGCAAGGAGGTTTGTTCGCTCGTCGAACACTATTTCGTTGCCGTGATTTCACAGTTTTTGCGCCATTCAGCGCTTGAAAAATGGGGAAAATCAGCGGGTTTCGCTGACGTAACCAGACATTTTCATGCGAATGACTCAATTTTGCTAGATTGTCAAGAGAAACACAAAGAAACACGAAGCGAAACGCAAAGTCACACCGTCGATGAAGCATTTTTCATTCTGTTTGTATAATTGTGTCGTTCTGAGTTCTGAAGTAACATACAGTAGCTGGTTCGTCGGAGGAGGACATGACTGGTGTTCCTGAGATTGTCGTGCGTAACGGCTAAATGACTTGCCACTTGACCCTGATGTCGACAGGCAGGTCTCGTAGGAACTGTCCGTCTCCATCGAGGTGACTCTGGATTGTTTTTACCAATAGTGTTTTGTAGATTGATCCTCACTACAAACAAGAGTACTCCTGCTACAAACGATTTCCTGCTAGTCAATGAGCGGACTGACAACGTGTGTTAAAGGTGGTAAGGTACACACCATGGCAGCTGCCTTGAACGGAATCTTTGATTATACCAGTGAACGTAGAAATGCATGACTTATCTTGAATAACGTCTCTTTGAATCATTGTTTTGTTGAAGTTTCGGATGCTGCACAATGACATGCGCGTACGTGGAAGCATTCACATTGTAGAAGATCATGGGATGATTATTTCCCTACTTCATTCAGTCCTTTGTGTGGGAAATTGAGTAGTAGTAGACGTAGTATATTTTAGGAATTTCCGCAAACGCAATCAGTAAATGTGGCGGTATCATAATCATTTTATAACTACAGCTACGGTGCATCATATTTATGTGAACAAAGGCTGAATGCAGATATGTAAACAGTGTCATGGACGCGATATGCATCGGCACCACCGCATACATCCAGGCAAGATGATGTAGCGCAATATCTGTGTTGAACGGTTTTTGATCCCTTCATCATGGAGAACAGTATCCATTCTTCATCCGGTTTGCGATCCTCTGCTCTGTGCTGCCAACGACGTCCACTTGTTGCTCACATGTGTAGTGCTGCTGAGCGGGTTGCCACATTCGGACATGCATCGGCGAGTACCGTAAAAGCCCGTAATAAGGCCCTGGGCGGAAGCGTTAGTGACGGTCCAGAACATGGGCGCTAATGATTGGGTTGTCACATTCGGACATGCACCAGCAAGTATAGTACAGGGTTGGGGTGACCCGTTGCACTAGAAGCATCCAGTGCTGTAACCTTTGCGATGTTTGCAGCTATGCCGAGCAGTTATCTCCTGGGTTCCGACTGCTGCTCCGTGGAGATGATAGTAGGGCACTAGACAGCGGCTTTGTAAATTGCCATTCTGGAATGCTACCTCAGAGCAGCCGATGATGGTGACATTCTTGCACAGCATGTTGTTGGTAACACAATCACAGCAAGTTCACTGGTGATGATTAACTTCTGGCCGCGTGTTGCATGTTTCTGAGATTCGTAGATAATGACGCGCGCGTGCATGAGTGTGTGTGTTTATATGTATGTATGCGTGTGAGCATCTGCATGTGCGCATCCACGTGTGTGTGTGCGCGCGCGTGTGTCGTGCACATGTACACGTGTATGCGCGTGTGTGTGTGAGCATTTGCATGTGCGCATCCACCTGTGTGTGCGCGCGCGCGTGTGTCGTGCACATGTACACGTGTATGCGCGTGTGTGTGTGAGCATTTGCATGTGCGCATCCACCTGTGTGTGCGCGCGCGCGCGTGTGTCGTGCACATATGCATGTGTATGCGTGTATGTGTGTGTGTGTGAGCATTTGCATGTGCGCATCCACCTGTGTGTATGTGCGCACGCGTGTGTGATGAATGCGCGCATGTTCGCACACATGTATGTGTGTGTGTGTGTGTGCGCGAACAGAGAGTCACATGTGTGTGTGTGTGTGTGTGTGTGCACTCATGCACACTCGCATACATGTGAGTACACGCTTGCAAGCGTGTGTGTGCGTGCGCGCGTGTACACAAGCTCGCTCACATGCACGTGCGCGCATCCACCTGTGTGTGTGCGCGCGCGTGTGTATGTGCGTGCAAGCGCGCACGCGTGTGTGTGTGCGTGCACATGTACACGTGTATGCGTGTGTGTGTGTGTGAGCATTGGCATGTGCGCATCCACCTGTGTGTATGTGCGCACGCGTGTGTGATGAATGCGCGCATGTCGCACACATGTATGTGTGTGTGTGTGCGAACAGAGAGTCACGTGTGTGTGTATGTGTGTGTGTGTGCGTGTGTGTGCACTCATGTACACTCGCACACATGTGAGTACACGCTTGCAAGCGTGTGTGGGCGTGCGCGCGTGTACACAAGCTCGCACACATGCACGTGCGCGCATGTATGTTCTATCTTGTTATGTTGCCTATCCCATGCTCTCCTTTGGTGCTTCCACGTAGACGTCTGTCGTAGTTCCCGAAGCGCATGTGGAACTGGCAGTGATTGTCATTCTACCTTTGTTTCAAACAACGTCTCGTTTTCGAGTTACATGATCTCTCACAGGATCCACAAAGTATTTTGTGCAAAAGCAGCTAGGCTCACCTGAACCAGTGAAGAACGAGTACCGGAACAAACAAGCTGGCAAACTGCAACGGAGTTGACACCACCAGCAGATAAAATACTAAATAGGCCAGGCAGAGTACCGACATGGGTGATGATGATCTTGCACGTCCGGTGACTGGTCACTGGTGCATACGGCTGTGGCACTGGCAGTCAGGAGTCAGGGACGCGGAGGCCGACTTGTCAGCAAGCAACATCTCGCCTACTCTGCCGGAATCTTCGCTCGACCTCAGTCAGACCTGGAAATATACTTTTGAAACTTTGCTTGCACGCGTTGCAGAATTGCCGGAGTAGGCGCGAGTATTATTGTGCACTATTGCTGGTACACACTCTATGTTGCGCTTTTGTCCAGAAGCGCCATGCTTCGTGACTAGTGGACCTGACGATGGCAATGCTATTCTCACTTTCAGCGGCCAAAATCGTAATGAAAATGTATGTCACGCTTTGAGAAAGTAAGCTTGCAGCGTCGTCATCTTCTGGACAGGCGCATAGTCACTGATTTGGAATTTTGAGCGTGCGCACCTACTTCTCAAACCGAGAAGTCGGCTGAGAACGAAAAACATTTGCGCCTAAATGCTTGACAATTGTGAATTTGATCGTCGAACAAAATGCGTCCTCGCGATGTCCGTGCACAGCTTTGGGATGGCCAAGAACTCGAAAGCCCTTCTCTGATAGACCCATAACCCATTGCTGAAGAGATCTTGTACTCCATCTCGCCCGACCTGGAGCGCCACTTTTTTGAAGGTCGGCTCCCTGACTAATAGGGTTTCTGCGTCGAGGAAGGCAAATTAGGTTGAAACCTGATTCCACCCCGCAATCCTTGTCATATCGAGTGCATGCGACATAGTCAAAAGATTATAACAAGCCAGAGAGGTCTACATTCGACGGAAACAAAGCCTCGCAGCAAGGCTATGCTGCATCGCTCCGGCTACTAGTACTACTACACAAAAATTGTAGGCTTGTAGGCTAGGATCCAGGACTGCTAACAGTTTTCCACTTCCAGGCTGCTCACAAGTCACAGTGCTCATTGAACTGCAAACTGTGCCAAGTGCCAACCCAGCGCCAAGCCGAAAACCTCTTCGACAGGCCAGGGGGGACGCGATTTCACTTTCTGGGCACTTGATGGGCCATGAATCATGATGGCCGGCTCGATCGCTCTGCTTCGGTGCAAAAAAACTTTAAAAAAAAAGAGTTGATCAGTGATTGTGACTGTGATGACTGTAATTATTATGTAGATGATGAAGACACGCTCGATACTCAGAATCCCTTGAGGACTGACGATGGC
>NC_088654.1:28427206-28449706 GCF_964019385.1 Sycon ciliatum
TGTGTACACGTGTGTGGGTGCACGTTTGTGTGTGTGTGTGTGTGTGTGTGTGTGTGTGTGTGTGTGTATGTGTGTGTGTGTGAACATGTGTGTGTGTCTGCACATGTGTGTGCTCATACATATGTACAGCTTGACAGCGTGAATACAAAGAAACACGAGCTGTATTTCAAGTACGGTGGTTGGCAAGAAGCGCGCGGTGGAAATGCTGGTAAGAATCATTACTACGTTGAGAA
The DNA here is from genome assembly GCF_964019385.1 of Sycon ciliatum. Lineage (NCBI taxonomy): Eukaryota > Metazoa > Porifera > Calcarea > Leucosolenida > Sycettidae > Sycon > Sycon ciliatum. The sequence continues at coordinate 28,427,440 of NC_088654.1, forward strand.
CATAGCCGAGGAGTTGGACTCGCCGGGAGAGTGGTTTTTGGACACAGACACATCAACACTCTATTTCTACCCCAACGCCACACAATGTGCTGATCTGCAGCATGCTGAAGTGATTGCTCCGCAGCACTCCAGTCTAATGCAGTTACGTGGCAGCGGTTCCTCACGTCCCGTCAGGAACATCCACTTTGCCGGTCTGACGTTCACTGAAACGCGTACCACGTTTCTGGATTACTACGAGGTGCCGTCGGGCGGTGATTGGTCGATACATCGCAACGCCGCGTTCTTCATTCAAGACGCCTCGGACTGTACGGTGACGAATTGTACGTTTGACGCGGTCGGCGGCAACGCTATCTTCCTGTCCGAGTATGTACGCAACTGCACCGTATCGCACAACGAGATCACACTGACAGGCGACAGTGCCGTCGTGGCGGTCGGGCGTGCGGGTATGATGGACGGCATGCAGCCCTCGTACCCGGCCCGTAATCTCATCAGCAACAATCACATCCACGATTTCGGTATGTACGGCAAGCAAGTCTCCTGCTACTTCCAGGCGTTAGCATGCGGGAACATGTTCGTAGACAATGTCTGTTATAACGGTCCCCGCGCTGGTATCAACTTCAACGATGGCTTTGGCGGTGACACTCTCCTGCGCGGAAACCTGATCTTTAACATGGTGCGTGAGACCGATGACCATGGTATGTTTAACAGCTGGGATAGACAACCCTACATCACGCCAGCACAGTGTACCGATGGGCCGCCAAGTATCGTGCCAGCGCCGAATCACATCACGCAGAACTTCATCATCAATGGCTACGCAGGCCGCTGGTCTATTGACCACGATGACGGGTCGGCGTACTACAACAACAGTGGTAACTTTATGGTGTTTGGCGGAGTGAAGGCATACCTAGGGCACGACAAGATGACCGGACCGGGCAATGTCATCGTCTATCCGGGAATACCCGCTCGTTCGGCTGGCAAACGTGCCTGTCAGTGTGATGATAACGGTGAGTTTGCCGATCAGTACTACATTGGTAACCAGTGCTTCACGCCCGATGGTGTCTTCTACACGCTGTACAAATGTGACCCGCAAACCCTCGCACAGCACGTTTTCCAAACAAGGAACAACCATCACTACTCACCCCAGGCAAACTTCCGTGTGCAGTGCGGCAAGAAGGCGTTCACGTTCGCCGAATGGCAGGCGGCCGGCCAGGACTTCAATAGCTCTGTGTCTGACCTACCGTCACCTGAGCAAATAGTCGTCATTGGCATGAGTGTTTTGCAGCAAGTCTGAGATATAAAATTAATGATCTCAGTTTTGTGCCATTTTGTCCCACTCGCTGACTGTTTAAGATCTGGTTACGTTGGTGGACAGTTGGTCATAACTCGTAACATTTTGTCTTTCTTCTTTTCACAATAATTTAATTGGCTCACCATCCGAGTTAAATATTGCACACCTGATGAGCCGTCATGACCTATACGGCGAAACGTACGTCGTGTGGAACTACTTGTTATTGTACATAACTAGTCCATCATACATGATAGTGGAGTTCAGTAGGATGTTGACGTTTCGGTTTGTCACAATTCGTCTTCGCTTAGCTTCCCCTTTCTACGTTTATTGCATAAACTTCAGCCTCCCAAGTTGGGTGGTCTGTTGCTTTGCGTCGTCGAGTTGTAGTAAGGCCGGTATGTCCAATAGTCTCACTAGTTTCGTCATCATCCAGTAACTTTCGGCATTCTTTTGTTGCCGTGATGCGTAGCACGTTCTCTTCTTCGTTGCGCTTTCTTTCCCCTCTTGGACCTTTCCGAACCTGAACCTTCCAAGTTGGAAGGTTGTTGGTTTGCGCCTTGGAGAAGTGTTGGAGCTAGGTGCATACCTGCCAAGTACTCAGAGTGCTTTTTCTGGATCGCCATGGCAAAATCCCGGGATTTGCCTTGGTTTTACGGGATATGTCATATTTTTACCAAAAAAATTCTTTTTTATTTTTTGATGGCACCAACATTTCGATAATAGATGATTGATGGTGATCATCGGATCACACTTACACAGTCATGTTCAAGACACAAAAACGGAGGTTTTTCAGAGACTGCTCATGGAAGGAGCACTAGGAGATCGACTGGTACTGCAGGCTATGGCGGTCCGGGATCGATAAAGACAATTACTGGCCTGTGACAAGTCATTTGAAGTGCTGCAAGTACAATATCAAGCTTGTTTCTTGTACAGTGAATTTCGGGATAATCAACAGGAATTTCGGGATTGCGGGAGTTCATCCAAAACTGCGGGATAATCCCGAAAAAATCTGGATACTTGGCAGGTATGCAGGTGTCAGGTCGCCGAATGCAGGGCTGCCACACTTGGAGGGAGAAAAATCTGACTGGGGTCCGGGGTGTCCCCCGTTGAAATATTTTAGGGAAATAGCTTGCTGTTGGGGCCTCAGAACACATTTTAACTGTCCATACACATGCAAGCATGCGTGCATTTTACTGCTACGTGTACATGTACAATGACTGGACAAACGCGACCTGGAAGTGCCGAACGGCCAACTGGACTAAAAAGCGCTCAAAATAAAATAATCGGTTGTCCCCCTTTGGGAACAAAATCGGTCGGTTTGTCCGACAGGTGATCAAAAATCGGACGATTTCCGGAAAATCGGAGCAAGTGGCAGTCCTGCGAATGTCTCAGTACTCCTTGTCAGTTTTGTGCCATTTTGTCGCACTCGCTGACTGTATAAGATCTGGTTACGTTGGTGGACAGTTAGTCATAACTCGTAACATTTTGTCATTCTTCTTTTCACAATAATTTAATTGGCTCACCATCCGAGTTAAATAATAATTGTAGAAAGGAAGAGGACATATGGAAACGAGTTAAGAGTAATTCTCCATCACTGTAACCAGATACTATATACAGTCAGAAAGTGCAACAACTAGGCACCAAGCTGACAAAGTACTGAGACATTCGACGTCCTGCCACCTAGCTTCAACACATCTCCGTAGCGCTAACCGACAGCCTTCCAACTCGGTAGGTTCAAGGTTATGGAAAAACCAAAGAGGGGAAGGTAAGCGCAACAAAAACGAGCACAAGCTACAGTCCTAACGGAACAAAGAATGTCGATTGTTACTGGACGATGACGAGACCAGTAGGACCGTCACGAACCATTCGGCGAAACGTACGTCGTGTGAAACAACTCGTTTTGTAGTCAACTAGTCCATCACAATGTCAAGCATGAGGAGTACCGCAGGAGTTTGGCTTTCGGCTTGTACAATTCGTTTTCGCAATGCTTCCCCCTTCATTATCTTTGATATGTATGAGCCACCCGAGTTGGGTGGTGTGCTGCTTTGCTACTTCGAATTGTAGTTAGACCGCTTTTTCAAGTATCCAACTGGTCTCGTCATCGTCCAGTAACAATCGACATTCTTTGTTCCGTTAGGACTGTAGCTTGTGCTCGTTTTTGTTGCGCTTACCTTCCCCTCTTTGGTTTTTCCATAACCTTGAACCTTCCGAGTTTGAAGGCTGTCGGTTAGCGCTACGGAGATGTGTTGAAGCTAGGTGGCAGGACGTCGAATGTCTCAGTACTTTGTCAGCTTGGTGCCTAGTTGTTGCACTTTCTGACTATATATAGTATCTGGTTCCAGTGATGGAGAATTACTCTTTACTCGTTTCCATATGTCCTCTTCCTTTCTACATTTATTATTGGCTCAACATCCGATTAACAATAACAATAATGATAAACCATTCTAGAATGGGAACCGAAGAATCACCTGACCAAACAAACGCGCCAGAACCCAATTGGAATCCCTTGACATAACAATTCCATGGTGTCGTTGTGGAACCACGGCTCTCTTCTCTTTTGCCCGACTCTAGTTTCCTTGAGAGAGGCAAGGTACTTCTGAGTGCATGATTTGAGGCAATTGAACCTCTTGCTACATTGATTGGCTTGTGCCAACCATCTTCATTTTTGATTCCGGAATAAGAATGATCATTCCAGCATGCGAGTTGGAATAATCAGTGATTCCCATTCTGGAATGGGACCAACCTAGCGGAATTATTTTACCAAACAAACGGGCAAATTGATTCCCGTTGTGGAATGTGACCAACCAAACGCAACCTGATCACACCTAAAATGGCACTGGAGTCCACACTGTTTATGGAGGGTAGGCTGGTCACCAAATTCTACATTATACCTGAAACCTGACAGGTCCGTGATACAGAAATTTTACTACACCTAAATTTTAAAATTTAGGGGTGAAAATTGGCACTGAGATCCCGAGTTCGAGTACTAGTACTGTAGAATCCCGCGTATAAGCCCATCCGCGTATAAGCCCATCCGCGTATAAGCCCATCCGCGTATAAGCCCATCCGCGTATAAGCCCATCCGCGTATAAGCCCATCCGCGTATAAGCCCATCCGCGTATTAGCCCATCCGCGTATAAGCCCATCCGCGTATAAGCCCATCCGCGTATAAGCCCATCCGCGTATAAGCCCATCCGCGTATAAGCCCATGCCCGCGCAAAAGCCCAGGGTTTGTTCGAACATCACAAAGCTTCATCGTACAAGCCCATGGGCCTAGGTCATACCGAGAGTCCATAAATCATGGACTCTTGGCCATACCATGTACGTAGTCATTCACATTATAGTTTTTTTCGTACATTTCAGCACAATCATCGGTTGTTTTTGTTTGCACAGTGGTTTTCAGCAATGTACTTCTCACTTCCTTGATACTTTTCAATAGCACAACTTGGTGTCGGCGTATAAGCCCATGACCGCGTATAAGCCCATGTTCTCGCATAAGCCCACCGAAATGTCCTTGTGAAACAGATAAGCCCATGGGCTTATCCTCGGGATTCTACGGTACTTCGAAGTACTCTGATTTTCTCAGATCGAATATTCGAGTATTTTTCATCTCCTAACAATGGCACACCAATGACATGGTACAACCCTGATTGAATCGAGTGGCAGTCATTTTTCTCGGGTACATTGGTTGGTGGGTCATTTGGGCTCTCTCTACTCGTGAACAAATGTTCATCACACAGTCTGCACATCAATATCTGCCGACTGCTGCTCTGAAACTGTAGATTTCTGTGGTAAATGCATGTACCATAATTGAAGGAGTGCTCTGATTTATTCCAAGTACGATTATTAATGAAAAAACCGAGCGGGTGCTAGTACTCGAGTATTCGGTAAAATTCTTTCACCCCTACTAAAATTACATGGTATACAGTTTTTCTGGTATGTTTAATAATGAATGTTCGGAATGTGGATAATAAAATGAGACACTTATTATATTTTTGTCATCAGGCCTATTTTTAGGGGTTCAAGAAAAGCTGGGGCACTAAATGTTATAGAATAGCGTGTAAGAGATCTTACAAAGGTAACAAAACACTAGTAGTAGTAGTAGTAGTAGTAGTAGTAGTAGTAGTAGTAGTAGTAGTAGTAGTAGTAGTAGTAGTAGTAGTAGTAGTAGTAGTAGTAGTAGTAGTAGTAGTAGTAGTAGTAGTAGTAGTAGTAGTAGTAGTAGTAGTAGTAGTAGTAGTAGTAGTAGTAGTAGTAGTAGTAGTAGTAGTAGTAGTAGTAGTAGTAGTAGTAGTAGTAGTAGTAGTAGTAGTAGTAGTAGTAGTAGTAGTAGTAGTAGTAGTAGTAGTAGTAGTAGTAGTAGTAGTAGTAGTAGTAGTAGTAGTAGTAGTAGTAGTAGTAGTAGTAGTAGTAGTAGTAGTAGTAGTAGTAGTAGTAGTAGTAGTAGTAGTAGTAGTAGTAGTAGTAGTAGTAGTAGTAGTAGTAGTAGTAGTAGTAGTAGTAGTAGTAGTAGTAGTAGTAGTAGTAGTAGTAGTAGTAGTAGTAGTAGTAGTAGTAGTAGTAGTAGTAGTAGTAGTAGTAGTAGTAGTAGTAGTAGTAGTAGTAGTAGTAGTAGTAGTAGTAGTAGTAGTAGTAGTAGTAGTAGTAGTAGTAGTAGTAGTAGTAGTAGTAGTAGTAGTAGTAGTAGTAGTAGTAGTAGTAGTAGTAGTAGTAGTAGTAGTAGTAGTAGTAGTAGTAGTAGTAGTAGTAGTAGTAGTAGTAGTAGTAGTAGTAGTAGTAGTAGTAGTAGTAGTAGTAGTAGTAGTAGTAGTAGTAGTAGTAGTAGTAGTAGTAGTAGTAGTAGTAGTAGTAGTAGTAGTAGTAGTAGTAGTAGTAGTAGTAGTAGTAGTAGTAGTAGTAGTAGTAGTAGTAGTAGTAGTAGTAGTAGTAGTAGTAGTAGTAGTAGTAGTAGTAGTAGTAGTAGTAGTAGTAGTAGTAGTAGTAGTAGTAGTAGTAGTAGTAGTAGTAGTAGTAGTAGTAGTAGTAGTAGTAGTAGTAGTAGTAGTAGTAGTAGTAGTAGTAGTAGTAGTAGTAGTAGTAGTAGTAGTAGTAGTAGTAGTAGTAGTAGTAGTAGTAGTAGTAGTAGTAGTAGTAGTAGTAGTAGTAGTAGTAGTAGTAGTAGTAGTAGTAGTAGTAGTAGTAGTAGTAGTAGTAGTAGTAGTAGTAGTAGTAGTAGTAGTAGTAGTAGTAGTAGTAGTAGTAGTAGTAGTAGTAGTAGTAGTAGTAGTAGTAGTAGTAGTAGTAGTAGTAGTAGTAGTAGTAGTAGTAGTAGTAGTAGTAGTAGTAGTAGTAGTAGTAGTAGTAGTAGTAGTAGTAGTAGTAGTAGTAGTAGTAGTAGTAGTAGTAGTAGTAGTAGTAGTAGTAGTAGTAGTAGTAGTAGTAGTAGTAGTAGTAGTAGTAGTAGTAGTAGTAGTAGTAGTAGTAGTAGTAGTAGTAGTAGTAGTAGTAGTAGTAGTAGTAGTAGTAGTAGTAGTAGTAGTAGTAGTAGTAGTAGTAGTAGTAGTAGTAGTAGTAGTAGTAGTAGTAGTAGTAGTAGTAGTAGTAGTAGTAGTAGTAGTAGTAGTAGTAGTAGTAGTAGTAGTAGTAGTAGTAGTAGTAGTAGTAGTAGTAGTAGTAGTAGTAGTAGTAGTAGTAGTAGTAGTAGTAGTAGTAGTAGTAGTAGTAGTAGTAGTAGTAGTAGTAGTAGTAGTAGTAGTAGTAGTAGTAGTAGTAGTAGTAGTAGTAGTAGTAGTAGTAGTAGTAGTAGTAGTAGTAGTAGTAGTAGTAGTAGTAGTAGTAGTAGTAGTAGTAGTAGTAGTAGTAGTAGTAGTAGTAGTAGTAGTAGTAGTAGTAGTAGTAGTAGTAGTAGTAGTAGTAGTAGTAGTAGTAGTAGTAGTAGTAGTAGTAGTAGTAGTAGTAGTAGTAGTAGTAGTAGTAGTAGTAGTAGTAGTAGTAGTAGTAGTAGTAGTAGTAGTAGTAGTAGTAGTAGTAGTAGTAGTAGTAGTAGTAGTAGTAGTAGTAGTAGTAGTAGTAGTAGTAGTAGTAGTAGTAGTAGTAGTAGTAGTAGTAGTAGTAGTAGTAGTAGTAGTAGTAGTAGTAGTAGTAGTAGTAGTAGTAGTAGTAGTAGTAGTAGTAGTAGTAGTAGTAGTAGTAGTAGTAGTAGTAGTAGTAGTAGTAGTAGTAGTAGTAGTAGTAGTAGTAGTAGTAGTAGTAGTAGTAGTAGTAGTAGTAGTAGTAGTAGTAGTAGTAGTAGTAGTAGTAGTAGTAGTAGTAGTAGTAGTAGTAGTAGTAGTAGTAGTAGTAGTAGTAGTAGTAGTAGTAGTAGTAGTAGTAGTAGTAGTAGTAGTAGTAGTAGTAGTAGTAGTAGTAGTAGTAGTAGTAGTAGTAGTAGTAGTAGTAGTAGTAGTAGTAGTAGTAGTAGTAGTAGTAGTAGTAGTAGTAGTAGTAGTAGTAGTAGTAGTAGTAGTAGTAGTAGTAGTAGTAGTAGTAGTAGTAGTAGTAGTAGTAGTAGTAGTAGTAGTAGTAGTAGTAGTAGTAGTAGTAGTAGTAGTAGTAGTAGTAGTAGTAGTAGTAGTAGTAGTAGTAGTAGTAGTAGTAGTAGTAGTAGTAGTAGTAGTAGTAGTAGTAGTAGTAGTAGTAGTAGTAGTAGTAGTAGTAGTAGTAGTAGTAGTAGTAGTAGTAGTAGTAGTAGTAGTAGTAGTAGTAGTAGTAGTAGTAGTAGTAGTAGTAGTAGTAGTAGTAGTAGTAGTAGTAGTAGTAGTAGTAGTAGTAGTAGTAGTAGTAGTAGTAGTAGTAGTAGTAGTAGTAGTAGTAGTAGTAGTAGTAGTAGTAGTAGTAGTAGTAGTAGTAGTAGTAGTAGTAGTAGTAGTAGTAGTAGTAGTAGTAGTAGTAGTAGTAGTAGTAGTAGTAGTAGTAGTAGTAGTAGTAGTAGTAGTAGTAGTAGTAGTAGTAGTAGTAGTAGTAGTAGTAGTAGTAGTAGTAGTAGTAGTAGTAGTAGTAGTAGTAGTAGTAGTAGTAGTAGTAGTAGTAGTAGTAGTAGTAGTAGTAGTAGTAGTAGTAGTAGTAGTAGTAGTAGTAGTAGTAGTAGTAGTAGTAGTAGTAGTAGTAGTAGTAGTAGTAGTAGTAGTAGTAGTAGTAGTAGTAGTAGTAGTAGTAGTAGTAGTAGTAGTAGTAGTAGTAGTAGTAGTAGTAGTAGTAGTAGTAGTAGTAGTAGTAGTAGTAGTAGTAGTAGTAGTAGTAGTAGTAGTAGTAGTAGTAGTAGTAGTAGTAGTAGTAGTAGTAGTAGTAGTAGTAGTAGTAGTAGTAGTAGTAGTAGTAGTAGTAGTAGTAGTAGTAGTAGTAGTAGTAGTAGTAGTAGTAGTAGTAGTAGTAGTAGTAGTAGTAGTAGTAGTAGTAGTAGTAGTAGTAGTAGTAGTAGTAGTAGTAGTAGTAGTAGTAGTAGTAGTAGTAGTAGTAGTAGTAGTAGTAGTAGTAGTAGTAGTAGTAGTAGTAGTAGTAGTAGTAGTAGTAGTAGTAGTAGTAGTAGTAGTAGTAGTAGTAGTAGTAGTAGTAGTAGTAGTAGTAGTAGTAGTAGTAGTAGTAGTAGTAGTAGTAGTAGTAGTAGTAGTAGTAGTAGTAGTAGTAGTAGTAGTAGTAGTAGTAGTAGTAGTAGTAGTAGTAGTAGTAGTAGTAGTAGTAGTAGTAGTAGTAGTAGTAGTAGTAGTAGTAGTAGTAGTAGTAGTAGTAGTAGTAGTAGTAGTAGTAGTAGTAGTAGTAGTAGTAGTAGTAGTAGTAGTAGTAGTAGTAGTAGTAGTAGTAGTAGTAGTAGTAGTAGTAGTAGTAGTAGTAGTAGTAGTAGTAGTAGTAGTAGTAGTAGTAGTAGTAGTAGTAGTAGTAGTAGTAGTAGTAGTAGTAGTAGTAGTAGTAGTAGTAGTAGTAGTAGTAGTAGTAGTAGTAGTAGTAGTAGTAGTAGTAGTAGTAGTAGTAGTAGTAGTAGTAGTAGTAGTAGTAGTAGTAGTAGTAGTAGTAGTAGTAGTAGTAGTAGTAGTAGTAGTAGTAGTAGTAGTAGTAGTAGTAGTAGTAGTAGTAGTAGTAGTAGTAGTAGTAGTAGTAGTAGTAGTAGTAGTAGTAGTAGTAGTAGTAGTAGTAGTAGTAGTAGTAGTAGTAGTAGTAGTAGTAGTAGTAGTAGTAGTAGTAGTAGTAGAGTTTCATCATCCCAAAATCATGATTAAAAGTATGTTTAGTATCAAGCACACCTTGTACCTGTGAGTAACAGCAAGAACCTAAATGAGAGCACGGTCAAAATCTGTGCGAGAAAATTTACAAGGCATACCAATGCCTTGGAAAATATGTACCGCACCGCCTGCCAACTCTCAACACAATGATATGTGTAGAACCTGCATCAGCATGTGAATATACTCGCCCGCATGCACACACCAACACAATCTTGAATCCGATGATAGCGAACAGCTATGTTAGGCATAGAAACTTGTGCTGGGATTACACCATTCAACAGCTTGCAAGGCTGATGAATTCACCGCCACTATTTTCAGCCAGGTATCCACCACACAGCTGTTTGTAGTGATTTTTTTCTGGCCAGTTAATCCCTATTTTCCATTTTTCCATTTTTAATTTTTATACACACACACCACACCACATACTCCGGCATACACTAGCTGTTTGTAACCACCCAGGAGAATGAAAGAAAAGTCAGGAAGAGTTTGAGAAAGAGAAGAAAGACGGGTGCGCCATAATCGGCGGGAATTGAACCCGCAACATCTCGATTGGAAATCGACTGCACATACCACTGCACCAACTGGGACACACACACACACACACACACACATGACAGACAACTTTGCTCAAACATGCATACACACACACACACACACTCCTTCCTAAAAACTCCTTTCGTCTCCTACTGCGTGCGATAGATGGCTGCATTCGCGGGCTTGCAAGGCCTCGCAATGGGTCCAACAGCGGAAAACAGAGTCAGAGTGACGAGACCCGAAGTTCGTCCTGTAATCTGCTCTGTTGACTTTCCGCTGTGGACTTCTACTGGGAACTGTCCCTGGGACGACCCTGGAAGCCCAGAGTCATCCCTGAGAACTGAAAGCTAACAAAAACTAATCAAACAATGAGAGCTACAAAATTCCTAACTGACTCCTGTAGACACACACACACACACACACACACACACACACACACCTGTCCTGTCCTGTTGAGCCACTGCCATGAAGGTTACGTGGGCCCCGGAGGGGCAGGTGAGAGAGAGGAGGAGCACACAGCCCTGTGACGATCCTGGTGATGCAGTAAGCGAAATCGGCGGGAGCAGGCGCAAACACACGTGAAACCCCGACGGTCCTGAACGGTCGGACGACTACAAGTTCGTGAGCAGCGATGACGGGCGTGGCCACGTGTAGACGCAAAGCAGCGGTCACAAGCCTGGCAGTGAGCGACGCAGCACAGCGGAGAAGCAGGCAGCGGCAGGGGCGCACCGACTGCTGACTGGGGGTAAGTACACTTGTGCCTTGCCAGACCTCCACGGGACTTCAGCCAACGGCCACACTCTCCACACTGGCATGCACCCTTCTGCTCCGCAACCGGCTTCGCACACTCAGCCTTACACTTGTGGCGTGCGCGATCACTGGGGCGTGCAAACTGTCGGTCGCAGGTGTAGCAGGTGACGGGAGGGGGATGCTGGGCATCTACCGGTGCTGAGTACGCCAAGCGCCAGGTGGAACGCGACTCGCATTCAGCTCGCCATTCCCCCTCGAGGCCGCGAGAACGAAGGTCAGACATGATACAATCCTTCCAGCGCCGACGAGGGCCATGAGCTGGGCGACGCGACGGAAGCGTGCCAAAGAGAACTTGCTTCGGCAGCCGGTGGTCCTCCATCCGAGCAACATGCCCGAGCCATTCAAGGCGGCGGTGCTCCACCTTCGTGCGGATGGTGTCGGGATCACCCCACCTCACACGTAGTTGGTGATTGGTGATGTGGTCATCCCAGCATTCTTGGCGAGACACACCCATGATTGAGCGGATGCATCGGTGGTGGAAGACAGAGAGCCGCTGCAAATCCCGTTGAAGAGGCGTCCAACACTCCGAACCGTACAGCAAGAGCGACAAGACACAGGCGTTGAACACACACCTCTTGATGTGGAGGTCCAGGTGCTTGTTGCCAAAGATGGACTTTTGCAAAGCGCCACACGCTCGGGAGGCCTTCTCAATGCGGGAGTCAACATCGCAGGATGAACGGCCGCCGCTGTGAATTACCGAACCCAGATACTTAAATTCGGTGACACAGACAATGTCGACACCAGCTAGACTGAGGGGTACGCGGTCAGCAGCAGACACATCAGCACCAGCAACCAAAAACTCTGTCTTTGTGGCACTAACCGCGAGGCCAAATTCGGACACCGTGTTGTCAAAGGTTGTCAATGCGACCTCGGCACCAGCTCTTGATGTAGCAAACAATGCCGAGTCATCTGCGAACTGAGCCTCCGTAGCGGTAGTGACAGGGTCGGTGCGGCACACACACACGCACACACACACACACACACACATACACACCAGTGCAGGTCTGCGGGCACACACACACATCAGCGCATGTAAGCTTGCTCACCAGTAAACGCCGGCGCGCGTGTGCGCGCGCACACATACACACACCATGTACCACACACACCATGTACCACACACACAAACACACACACACACACACATCATTGCATTCACTGGCGTGTGCGCACACACGAATGCACACACCAGTGAACGCATACACACACCCGCGGACCTTCCTTCCTTCCTTCTACCACTGCCATGACTGGCTATGTGGCCCCATACGGGGCAGACCAGGAGACGTGTTGTCCACCTGGCGGGGAACGCCATACTCATCGCGCGCGGGCCACGCGAACAGCGTTACACTTGTGCCTCGCAATATCCTGCGGCCGACGAAAACTGCGCGCACAAGTGCCACAGATGAGGGGCTTCGCCACAGGCCCGCGGACATGCACACACAGACCGACAAACGCACACACACACACACACACACACACACACACCAGTGGATGTGCATGTGCACGTGCACACACATACACACACACACACACACCAGTGGACTCTCACACACACACCAGTACACTCTCACAAACACACCAGTGCACTCTCACAAACACACCAGTGCACTCGCACAAACACATCAGTGCACTCTCACAAACACACCAGTGCACTCTCACAAACACACCAGTGCACTCTCACAAACACATCAGTGCACGCATGCACCACCCACATATACATATGCAGGCAAACAATTACAATCGGTCCCAGCATACATCCTGAGGAACCAGGCCATAGTTATCAAAAGACATCTCCCATTTGCAACTCGAAATGCTTATACCAAGTGTCCAAAAACAGGAGTAGGCAATTGTGATCTCTTTCCTATGGGCCAGATGCGCGGCGCGCTGCCTTCATTACATCATTCAGCTGCAGTCCGGGCACTGCGGAAAATCAAACACCCTGTCTCTGGGGAAAATCGCGGAAAAAATCCCAGAATTTGCGGTAAACATGGCATAATTTGCGGTGAACATGCGGTAAATATGCGGTGAATAATATTGATATGCGGCAAGCTTGCAGTTGATATGAGTCAATTTTCAGTGAGTATGTAGTGAAATCAATCAGGTATAAGTCTCTGGTATAAGCACTCGTCATATTGAGTACAAAGCCGCCACGATGAGACGTTGCTGACCGAATAGTGCACTGTGTGTACATGTAGTGCAAGAAAAGAGTTCAAAAATGCGGAAAAATCGCGGAAAACGCGTAAAAAATTGCAAAAAACGCGGGGAAAAACGCGGCCAAGGAATCGCGATTTTCCCCGGGGGACAGAACACCGCACTTTCCCTCTGGTTTGAAATGGACTTTTGTACGGAAGTGGAGTTCACACGCCAAAATTTAGAGATCGCGTAGGCACTGGAAGGAATGGAGCAAAAATGGATGGGCTCGTAGGAGAAATTGTGAGTTTGAGAGCATACTTTCAGAGCGTGATGAAGGCAAGTTACGTAATGAAGGCAGCGCGCCACGCACTGACCCATAACCACAGTTGCATACTCTTGTTAATGCGCTCTTGCCTATATTGGAGAAATTAAATCTCTTACCTGGCCAGCTATGTTGAGAAATGTCACTGACAAAAGACAGGCGCACCTGTCATCTTCGCAAGCTTGTAACATTTAGCAGTGACCCTTCATACAGCTGGCGACTGCATTTTCACCTTCCTTTTGCCACCACCGCCGCGGACTCCTTGTGTCACAACCACTCGCTCACACAGCGCAAACTGTTCATGTCTTGTGCAGCGACTTTCGGAACTGGTCGCTGGGCAGCATGATGCACGAATTCTTCTTCTGTCAGCTTGACAGCTTCCCCATGCTTCTGCCAAACTTTCTGGTCGGCCTTCACGAACAACACAGCCATCACGATTCAGTAGCCGTAAACTCTTCACGGTTATCAGCGCAGCACACCAGAAGGTCAAGGAAGGAGATTTGCTGCTTGGTATCGATCTATCTTACAACCTTAGAATAGTTACCGGATCATTACAGGGTCGTTGATTTACGCCCAGAGTCATCAACTCTGCAATAGCGAAACCTACTGTACTACGATATGTAGACTCAGTGGTATAGGGCTTCTGCGTCCAGGAAGGCAAATTAGGTTCGTTATTTGTAGAAAAGGAAAAGACCATTGCATATTGATTAATTAGGTTCGTGATTTGTAGAAAAGGAAAAGACCATTGCATAATTATTGAACTGAAATGGGAACAGCCACGATTAATTCCACAGTTCAAAAAATCTGCGAAAGGTTTAGCGCGCTCTCGCTTGATTTTCACCGCTTGAAACGTGATTCCACCCCGCAATCCTTGTCATATCGAGCGCATGCGACTTATAGTCCAAAGATTAGGCCGAGTAAAAAAAATTACTAGATGATCGTCCTTTTTTTTGGAAAAATCGGGGAGGGCGGGAGGATTTTATTTTTATTTTTTTACTTTTTACCCTCTCATGCACACAGTGTACACAACAACATCAAGGTTTTTTTTCTCTTTTTTTCTTTTTTTTCTTTTTTTCTTTTTCTTTCTTCAGCAGATCGATACTGACGTTGTGATATACTAGTAGTATGTGGTCCATATAGTAAAGAAAGTATTAAACAAAGCGTGCACATGTTTCCTCACATGATCCTGCATCCGCGATCGGTAAAAAACCAACGATTTCGGCAAAAACTCACGATTTAAAAAATAAAATATTTCTTGGGGCGCTGACAAAAACTGGGGCGGACGGGGACGATCATCTAGCTTTTTTTTTTACTTGGCCTTATAACAAACCAGAAATTATTATTATTTAGTTGATGGCTAGGCTCGAGCGCTGCTTCGGTGCAAAAAAAACTTCAAAAAAGAGTTGATCAGCGATTATGACTGTGATTTCTGCATGACTGTAATTATGGTAATTATTTATTATGCAGATGATGAAGACACGATCGATATCGATACTCAGGATCCCTTGAGGACTGACGATGGCGGAGGATCACAAATTACCAGCGTCTCTCCTGAAGGCGCAGACACGATTGCGTGATACAGTAAAGGATCGTGGTGTGCAGATCAGCGGGGGTTTAGGAACAGATAGGGAAATAGCTTTGGGCGAGCTCTTTGTCAATCTTACTCTGCTGACGAAGGATGAAGTAGAAACACTTTTCAAGAGCGAGTCGTTCTTTTCCTCCGAATCTGAGAGAGAACGCCAGCTAGATGCTATCAGAGCAGCTCAGGATGGAAAGTCCGCAAAGACACGTGGCATTGAGCTTAGCGAGATCTTCTCTGACACAGGTAGCAATAGTGCAAAGGACCAAACAGGCGCCAGCGGAGTAGTTGATTCCGAATGTGGACTTCTGTCTCGTGCAGCTAGCAACGTGTCCATTGGAGTGAAAAAGAATAACGTGCTTGCGTTTGGCAGTGCGGGCAGTGGCAAATCTACAATCTTCCTTCTAATGCTGGAATACCTGTGGGCTATAGATTCGCTGTTGAAGGAGAAGATTGATCTTGTCTTGGCTGTTGAGTTACGACGCTCTGAGGTGCGAGCTGCAACTAACCTGTGTGAGTTGCTGGCTGCTCGATTCGACAGGTTGGACATGGAACAAGATGAGCTGGAGGAGATAGCTTGCTACTTTCGCCGTCATCCGTCACATCTCTGTGTTGTACTTGACGGCATGGACGAATGCAGCCTGGAGAAATGTAGCCCGTACATGCAAGACATGCTGTTGAGGGAACGCAGTGTTGATATGCATGTGGTGGTCACATCTCGACCATGCGCCAATGCTTACAAGTTAAGCCAATGTGGAAAGTACCGTCAACAACTGGAGGTTATCGGATTCTCACAAGAGAACGTGAAGACGTACGTGAGAAAAGTGGTGGGCGGAAAACAAGCGAAGGAGATGCTGGAGAAGCTGCATGCACAGCCGGACATGCTAGCATTGATGGGAACTCCATTATTTGCTGCTCTGGCATGTGAGCTGTACCACAGCGGACGTGGCTTGGCGAAATCGAGCACAGCATTGTACGAGTCGCTACTTCTACGTGTCTTGGAGCGGAATGCAGGCAAATTGCATAAGTCGTTTGCCGAGACGAATGCACGGGAGATGGAGTTGCTGTACGAGGTCTCCCGCTTTGCACTTGCAATGTTGTCGGTGCAAAAGGCCGTGTTCAGCGAGTCGGACGTGAAAAGCGCCGGTCTAAGTGATGCCGCTCTTCAGCTTGGACTCCTGATTGCTTACAAAGACGGCAGCTCGACTGAGAACCGACAGTACCGCTTCGCTCATCTGTCCCTACAGGAGTTCATGTCGGCATGGTATCTGTCACGCGAAGTGCTGAAGGACGAGCATGACGCGGCATGGCTGGTGAAGAGAGTCGGTCATTACGGTGGTCCTATGACAATGTTCTGGCGCTTCGTCATTACACTGTTACCGCGCAAGCCCTCGTTCGTCGTCATGGAGCATCTCTGGCGGCTAATCTGTGAGGAGCGTACATCGTCGACATCGGACACCGACGACTCTCGTCTTGTGGCTGACATTGTCAGCTACTTCCATCGCAAGTCTGCACGTCCGGGTCCTGAAAGGATGCAGTCCATGCTTTGCGCAACGCTAACGTATGAGAAAATGAAAGAACTGTCCTACAAGCTGCTGGAGGAGACGTGCGGTGAGGGCAACGGCTGCCAACGTGTCGAGAGCGCTTTGCCACGGGGGAGAGAGTTGACGGACGAACTATTTTTGTCAACTCTCATCGATGTGTGGAAGAAGGAGGCAGTGGATCCCAACACGGAAGTATTCCTCACTGCTGTGCGCAGCGTCAATCCTGTCGCGGCATTACAATGCGAGCGTGTGATGCGTCCGAGCACCAAGACACTGGTCCCATCATCCACCGAGGACGCTACTGCTACTGTTTTGCCTGCAGTTCGTCCAGCGGAGTCGACCGAGGAACGGCGCTTTCTGGTTCATCTTCTGGTGGCTCATCATGAACACTGCCAGTATCAAGGTGCGTCCTGTGATGGTCATTGTTCATTCTTTTCACAAGTGTTTCACAAAGGCATTAGCTTTTACAGTGTACGCCTATCTCTTTTTGATTGTGTATCTATTGGGCACTTTCTCAGCACACATTATTGCTTTGATAGCAGTGCCATTGATCTCGGTTATTCTCGCTGTGGTACTGCTGGTCTGCGACGCGTTGCTGCTGGTCTATCGCAATGCAAGGGTGTACGCACGCTAGATCTTCGCTGGAATGAATGTGACGATGGCAGTATACTGTCGTCCATCATTCAGTCTTTGTCAGGCAGTCTAGTGGATGTCAATATGTATGGTAATCCTGTAGATAGTGATGGTGTTGTATCAGTGTGTAAAGCATTGTCTACTTGTTCTAAGCTGAGTGGAGCCCGTGTGTCCTACCTTGATGTAGGTGTAGGTGTAGGTGTAGGTGTAGGTGGTGTTGTCCCTCTGTCATGTGTTAGTGAAGTTGTTGAGTCATGCCCTAACCTGTGTGAGCTGTATACACCTAGGTGTGGTTTCCAGTATGATGATGATTGTTTGGAAAGGTTAGTGAGAGCTGTTCAGTCTCATGCTGTGTTGCGTACACTACGAGTTTCACCCTATCCTCGTCAGAATGCCATTTTGTTGTCCCGGCTTGAGCAGCTTATCCGTGACCCTACCTGTACCCTGTCCTCACTTTGGGGATGGTGATGACTGTGTTTGTAGTATGTGTACATTATGTGAGTGTGTAGATGATTAGTTTCCTGATTCGTCTCTTGAGCACAGACCAGCAGCAGCAGCAAAGCCTAGACCAGTTCTTTTTTTCTACCTATCTAATGTACATAGAGAAGACACTACTGTCGTCAAACTTGAATTTTCATTTTTCTATTCATTGAAATAATTTGCATGTCTATACCCCACTCTCGTAGTACAACCACTGTAGAGAATACATTGTATTTTTTCTTAGTAGCTCTTCTTATAACAATCTCTTTTCCCCGAGTGTGTGTTTTTTTCTTGAGTATTTTTGCTGTTCATGAACTCGTATCAGGCTGACTAATCACGGCCAAGTTGTAATATTATAATGTACAAATGTAATGCCAACCCCAGGTCGAATCTCCTGACGATCAAATGTGCTGAGCCCGACTTTGACATTGTGTGATATCGGACTGTGTGTGTGTGGGCACATGAGCGAGCGTGTCTGTTCGGTTCGGGAGGGGTGTTTGTGTGTGTGTGTGTGTGTGCCCGCTGCTTTTGGACTGCGCAAGGCCGCGGTCGTCACCGGTGCTCGTGGACTGGTCCCCGCCCGACTACCCAGCAGTGTAATTCGTTCCCTCATGTATGCGTGTGTTCTCGCCGGTTCCGTTTGCGCCACCATCTCCGGCGTAATCAGGCTGCGTGCTCCATCTTCCTCTCTGATGCCCCTCTGGGGCCCACGTGACCCCTGTGGCAGTAGCTCTACTGGACAGGACAGGTGTGTGTGTGTGTGTGTTTGTGTGTGTGTTTGGGGGGGGGGGGGTGCGTGCATGTGTGTGGCAGCTAGTTCGGTTGGTGGGTACGCTTCTGCCAGATGGTGTTGGGTCTGTTGCCAACAGGCTTGGCTGCTTGAAGGTGTAATGTTGTACCTGCCACCTTTGTTGGTTTCATGGTTCATACACTTTCTATTTGAAGTATACATACCTGTTAACCATGGAAAACCTCTGGCTGGATTAACTCTTGTGTAATCAATGGTCCTAGTGAAGCTTCTAATTATCAGATCCACTCTGATTTAGCCATGCACACTAATACTAAGTATTACTTTCACTGGGGGGGGGGAGAGCAGGGGCAACTGCAGTTGGATCACGGGACGGATACCCTGATGCCGTCAATCCTCAATTTTTCTGCACCTTGTCCTCACCCACTTACTGAGGTGTGATGAACACATAAGTGGGATCATTTCCAAGTCCACCCATAGCTTGGGGATTTCAGGGGGTGCCGGACGTTGGGCCATACAATAGCGTGTCATCTTTCCAAGATTCCTTTTTGAGTCTTCTTCCCCTCTCCCTGGGAGACCCACGTGACTAGTTTTGGCAGTGAGCAAGTATAAGTGTGTGTGTGTGTGTGTGTGTGTGTGTGTGTGTGTGTGTGTGTGTGTGTGTGTGTGTGTGGTGTGTGTGTGTATGTGCGTGTGTGTGTGTGTGTGTGTGTGTGTGTGTGTGGTGGGGACGTGTGTGTGTGTTTGTGTGTGTGTGTGTATGTGTGTGTGTGTGTGTGTGGTGGGGACGTGTGTGTGTGTGTGTTTGTGTGTGTGTGTGTGTTTGTGGTGTGTGTGTGTGCGTGTGTGTGTGGTGGGGACGTGTGTGTGTGTGTGTGTGTGTGTATTTGTCCGTCAGTGTGTGTGCGTGCGTGCGTGAGTGCGTTGACAGTTTCCTAACGCAGGTTGATCTGTATCACTACAATGTAGTGTTGAGTGATTACACCAGGGTCTGTCGTGAAAGCCTTCAGCTCTCCCTGTACTGGTTGACACTGGTCACTGATTTTCACACACCCTTACCAACACCGTACCTTGCACTTGTACACAAACCCAGTACCAGCTCACTAGAACACAGCTTTTTAGATCACACTTCGCTCACTACAACTCAGCTTTGTCGATCACACTTCGCTCACTCCAACTCAGCTCTGTGGTTCACACTTCGCTCACTCCAACTCAGCTCTGTGATTCACACTTCGCTCACTCAAACTCAGCTCTGTGGTTCACACTTCACTCACTCCAACTCAGCTCTGTGATTCACACTTCGCTCACTCCAACTCAGCTTTGTCGATCACACTTCGCTCACTCGAACACAGCTCAGTCTCTCACAATTCGCTCACATTACGTGATACATCATGACACGACACGACTCAATCAGATGATGTGCTCTGAGTCTGAAGGCAAAGTCAAAATTGTTGAAGTCATCTTTCCAGTTAACATGGTTTGTGTGTTTGAGTCCGTCTCTCTTGTTGTGTGCAGGTGACCTTCTATGTGACATGGTCTGCAATGTCCGCTACATGCAGCTACAAGTGGTGTTACGTTAGTTGTGGATTCAAGCAGTCACCTAACAACACGGTGACTGGGTGTACTCAATTATCTCCTAGTGTTTCAAACAGTCGAGAGTAGAACACCATCTGGCCCTGAGATGCTAAAGCAATGTTTGTACCGCCGAGGCAGGCTCAGGTGTGTGGCCTAACCGGAACGCAACTGTCGACACAACATTGGTGGACATTTCGTCACAAGTTCCGTACAGTCAATATTCTTCTGGGGATGGCACAGGGAATGGATATTCCGTCCGTACAGTCCACATTCCGCTGCCTATGCGACCGAGAGTGGACATTTCGTCACAAGCCCCGTAAAGTCGACACTCTGTTTGGCATTCGACTGGGGTTGAACAGCGCTTTATCAGCTAGGTGAAATGGTGATATAACTTTCGGGGTAAAGGTATAGTTTAGGGTCCCAAATTATTTTAGTGGATCAGCATGCTCTACAGAGTCCCAGGCATGCAGATTACACATAGGCCTTGGCCACAACTGACATCGAATACGATGTGGATGGACAACCACTGGTGTATGCAAAATCACCTTACGATGCGAACGAAGACGGCGCAAAGGACCATGAAAATCGCCTGAGTTTGAAGCTCAGTGATGCCGTGCGTGTCTTGAACACCTCCATGGGCAGGGGATGGTGGTGGGTAGAAGTCGATGGCGAGTCTGGCTACGTTCCATCATCATTCCTTGGCACTGAGGATGACCTGCGCGGCGCGGAGGAAGCCTCCTGGCAGAACGACGAATATTTTGACTTCTACCCACCACCTTCCCTTGCCCATGGAGGTGTTCAAGACACGCACGGCGTCACCGAGCTTCAAACTCAGGCGATTTTCATGGTCCTTTGCGCCGTCTTCGTTCGCATCGTAAGGTGATTTTGCATACACCAGTGGTTGTCCATCCACATCGTATTCGATGTCAGTTTTGGCCAAGGCCTATGTGTAATGTGCATGCCTGGGACTCTGTAGAGCATGCTGATCCACTAAAATAATTTGGGACCCTAAACTATACCTTTACCACTTTCGGTAAGTACCCGTACTCGCTATGATGGAGAAGTGTGGTCTGTGCAAAACGTGTGTCTGTGTGCGTGCACGCTTATGTGTGTGTGTGTGTGTGTGTGTGTGTGTGTGTGTGTGTGTGTGTGTGTGTGTGTGTGTGTGTGTGTGTGTGTGTGTGTGTGTGTGTGTGTGTGTGTGTGTGTACATGGGGTGTGTGTGTGTGTGCGCTTATGTGTGTGTGTGTGTGTACATGGTGTGTGTGTGTGTCTGTGTGTGTGTTTATGTGTGTGTGTATGTGTGTGTGTGTCTGTGTGTGTGTATGTGTGTGTTTGTGTCTGTGTGTGTGTGACGTTACGTTACGTCTGGCAAGAGTTCGGCTGTGTGACATGTGCACCGTAGTGGTGTTATGCTGTAAAGTTAATAATCAACTCTGGACGTGAAGGAAAGGAAGCATGGGTGTGTGTGTGTGGGTGCGGGTGTGTGTGTGTGTTTGTGTGTGTGTGTGTGTGTCGCATTAAAGCGCAGCGTTTATGCTCATTAACAGCTAGCATCATTGCAGCTCACCGCCGCGTGTACGTGCTGCCCCATGTCCTCGAATGAACATGGTGCCGCGCAACTGTCCCTGCTGCCCCATGCCCTTGCATGAAGTACTGAAGTAGATGCCTTCCGCTGACCGTGACTTCTATTTGTACTAAATCTATTGAAAATGTAAACTAAAATGTTACTACCGGGTCTCCACGGGAGCTTTTTAAATGTTAAGGTGCAAGTTTCCAGTGAATTTGACTGTAGGGAAGAATGCCTGGTCTGCAGCTAAGCACGTCCATATGTTATAATCTCTGTTTGAACGCCCGATATCCTAAGCGTGTCAGTTTCTAGTACTCAAAACATGTCAAACTTCTACTTCGAAGTACATTTGCATTTTGGTATGTCCAGTTTGCACATCAGTTTATTAATATTTTGCTTGTTGGCGTTGGCATCAACCGTTGGCATAAAGCAGGTATATAGCCTTCGCTTAAGCTGCCATGAAAAAAGAAAGCTCATCCTAAGCGAGAGGGCTAGAGGAAAATATAACGATAACGAGATACAGAATTCAAAGAGATCCAATGAGTTCAACATACAATTCAAAACAAGAAAGAAAGGAAAGAAAAACAGAGCCGAATCTACCGATTGATCCATCAATCCACAAAAGGGGACTAATCCGTTAATGGTTAATGTTGCAAAGTAGAAGCTGATTGTAGTTGCAGATCTCCAGGCCAGGGCCAGCATATTGCCGATTCTGGATAGGTCTCCCCAGCATTCGATGTGGTAATTATCATAATGTTTGATAAAATTGTTAGAGTATCTAGAGTATCCAGTATCTAGAGTAGGGGTGAAACGGTTACCCTTT